>NC_064271.1:17331428-17634821 GCF_003254725.2 Canis lupus dingo
TGGGAGAAGATATTTGCAAATGACGTATCAGATAAAGGGCTAGTATCCAAGATCTATAAAGAAGTTATTAAACAGCAAAGAAACAAACCATCCAATCATGAAATGGGCAAAAGACAAACAGAAACTTCACAGAGGAAGACAGACATGGCCAACAAGCACATGAGAAAATGCTCTGCATCACTTGCCATCAGGGAAATACAAATCAAAACCACAATGAGATACCACCTCACACCAGTGAGAATGGGGAAAATTAACAAGACAGGAAACCACAAATGTTGGAGAGGATGTGGAGAAAGGGGAACCCTCTTGCACTGTTGGTGGGAATGTGAACTGGTGCAGCCACTCTGGAAAACTGTGTGGAGGTTCCTCAAAGAGGTAAAAATAGACCTGCCCTACAACCCAGCAATTGCACTGCTGGAGATTTACCCCAAAGATACAGATGCAGTAAAATGCCGGGACACCTGCACCCCAATGTTTATAGCAGCAATGTCCACAATAGCCAAACTGTGGAAGGAACCTCAGTGTCCATCGAAAGATGAATGGATAAAGAAGCTGTGGTCTATGTATACAATGGAATATTACTCAGCCATTAGAAATGACAAATACCCACCATTTGCTTTGACGTGGATGGACCTGGAGGGTATTATGCTGAGTGAAGTAAGTCAATCGGAGAAGGACAAACATTATATGGTCTCATTCATTTGGGGAATATAAATAATAGTGAAAGGGAATAAAGGGGAAAGGAGAGAAAATGAGTGAAAATATCAGAGAGGGTGACAAAACATGAGAGACCTCTAACTCTGGGAAATGTATCCTGCCACGCTACCGAATTGCTGTATGAGTTCTAGCAATCTTGGGGTGGAGACTTTTGGGTTTTCTATGTAGAGTATCATGTCATCGGCGAAGAGGGAGAGTTTGACTTCTTCTTTGCCAATTTGAATGCCTTTAATGTCTTTTTGTTGTCTGATTGCTGAGGCTAGGACTTCCAGTACTATGTTGAAGAGCAGTGGTGAGAGTGGACATCCCTGTCTTGTTCCCGATTTTAGGGGAAAGGCTCCCAGTGCTTCCCCATTGAGAATGATATTTGCTGTGGGCTTTTTGTAGATGGCTTTTAAGATGTCGAGGAATGTTCCCTCTATCCCTACACTCTGAAGAGTTTTGATCAGGAATGGATGCTGTATTTTGTCAAATGCTTTCTCTGCATCTAATGAGAGGATCATATGGTTCTTGGTTTTTCTCTTGCTGATATGATGAATCACATTGATTGTTTTACGGGTGTTGAACCAGCCTTGTGTCCCAGGGATAAATCCTACTTGGTCATGGTGAATAATTTTCTTAATGTACTGTTGGATCCTATTGGCCAGTATCTTGTTGAGAATTTTTGCATCCATGTTCATCAGGGATATTGGTCTGTAATTCTCCTTTTTGGTGGGGTCTTTGTCTGGTTTTGGAATTAAGGTGATGCTGGCCTCATAGAACGAATTTGGAAGTACTCCATCTCTTTCTCTCTTTCCAAACAGCTTTAGGAGAATAGGTATGGTTTCTTCTTTAAGTGTTTGATAAAATTCCCCTGGGAAGCCATCTGGCCCTGGACTCTTGTGTCTTGGGAGGTTTTTGATGACTGCTTCAATTTCCTCCCTGGTTATTGGCCTGTTCAGGTTTTCTATTTCTTCCTGTTCCAGTTTTGGTAGTTTGTGGCTTTCCAGGAATGCGTCCATTTCTTCTAGATTGCCTAATTTATTGGCGTAGAGCTGTTCATAATATGTTTTTAAAATCGTTTGTATTTCCTTGGTGTTGGTGGTGATCTCTCCTTTCTCATTCATGATTTTATTAATTTGAGTCTTCTCTCTCTTCTTTTTAATAAGGCTGGCTAATGGTTTATCTATCTTATTAATTCTTTCAAAGAACCAACTCCTGGTTCTGTTGATCTGTTCCACAGTTCTTCTGGTCTCGATTTCATTGAGTTCTGCTCGAATCTTTATTAGCTCCCTTCTTCTCTTGGGTGTAGGATCTATTTGCTGTTTTTTCTCTAGCTCCTTTATGTGTAAGGTTAGCTTTTGTATTTGAGTTCTTTCCAGTTTTTGAATGGATGCTTGTATTGCAATGTATTTCCCCCTTAGGACTGCTTTTGCTGCATCCCAAAGATTTTGAACGGTTGTATCTTCATTCTCATTAGTTTCCATGAATCTTTTTAATTCTTCCTTAATTTCCTGGTTGACCCTTTCATCTTTTAGTAGGATGGTCCTTAACCTCCACGTGTTTGAGGTCCTTCCAAACTTCTTGTTGTGATTTAGTTCTAATTTCAAGGCATTATGGTCCGAGAATATGCAGGGGACAATCCCAATCTTTTGGTATCGGTTCAGACCCGATTTGTGACCCAATATGTGGTCTAATCTGGAGAAAGTTCCATGTGCGCTTGAGAAGAATGTGTATTCAGTTGAGTTTGGATGTAAAGTTCTGTAGATATCTGTGAAATCCATCTGGTCCAGTGTATCATTTAAAGCTCTCGTTTCTTTGGAGATGTTGTGCTTAGAAGACCTATCGAGTATAGAAAGAGCTAGATTGAAGTCACCAAGTATAAGTGTATTATTATCTAAGTATTTCTTCACTTTGGTTAATAATTGATTTATATATTTGGCAGCTCCCACATTTAGGGCATATATATTGAGGATTGTTAAGTCCTCTTGTTGAATAGATCCTTGAAGTATGATATAGTGTCCCTCTTCATCTCTCACTACAGTCTTTTGGGTAAATTTTAGTTTATCTGCTATAAGGATGGCTACCCCTGCTTTCTTTTGAGGACCATTTGAATGGTAAATGGTTCTCCAACCTTTTATTTTCAGGCTGTAGGTGTCCTTCTGTCTAAAATGAGTCTCTTGTAGACAGCAAATAGATGGGTCCTGCTTTTTTAACCAGTCTGAAACCCTGCGCCTTTTGATGGGGTCATTAAGCCCGTTCACGTTCAGAGTTACTCTTGAGAGATATGAGTTTAGTGTCATCATGATATCTATTCAGTCCTTGTTTTTGTGGACTGTTCCACTGAACTTCTTCTTAAAGGGGAATTTTAAGAGGCCCCCTTAAAATTTCTTGCAGAGCTGGTTTGGAGGTCACATATTCTTTTAGTTGCTGCCTGTCTTGGAAGCTCTTTATCTCTCCTTCCATTTTGAATGAGAGCCTTGCTGGATAAAGTATTCTTGGTTGCATGTTCTTCTCATTTAGGACCCTGAATATATCCTGCCAGCCCTTTCTGGCCTGCCAGGTCTCTGTGGAGAGGTCTGCTGTTACCCTAATACTCCTCCCCATAAAAGTCAGGGATTTCTTGTCTCTTGCTGCTTTAAGGATCTTCTCTTTATCTTTGGAATTTGCAAGCTTCACTATTAAATGTCGAGGTGTTGAACGGTTTTTATTGATTTTAGGGGGGGATCTCTCTATTTCCTGGATCTGAATGCCTGTTTCCCTTCCCAGATTAGGAAAGTTTTCAGCTAGAATTTGTTCAAATACATATTCTGGCCCTCTGGCCCTTTCGGCACCCTCGGGAACACCAATTAAACGTAGGTTTTTCTTCCTCAGGCTGTCGTTTATTTCCCTTAATCTATCTTCATGGTCTTTTAATTGTTTGTCTCTTTTTTCCTCAGTTTCCCTCTTTGCTATCAACTTGTCTTCTATGTCACTCACTCGTTCTTCCACCTCGCTAACCCTTGTCGTTAGAACAAGGGGTAGTGGAAAGGGAGGTGAGCGGGGGGGTTGGAGTGGCTGGGTGATGGGCACTGAGGGGGGCACTTGGTGGGATGAGCACTGGGTGTTATGCTAGATATTGGCAAATTGAACTCCAATAAAAAAATAAAAAATATTTAAAAAATTAAAAAAGAACGAAAAGAAGGTAGCAGGACAGGGCCTTTATGGGAAAGATACTGGGAAATGCTATAAAAATTTTTTTAAAGATTTTATTTATTCATGAGAGAGAGAGAGAGAGAGAGAGACGGGGCAGAGACACAGGCAGAGGGACAAGCAGGCTCTATGCAGGGAGCCTGATGTGGGACTCGATCCCAGGACTCTAGGATCATACCCTGGGCCGAAGGCAGGCACTAAACCATTGAGCCACCCAGGGATCCCAAAATGCTATAAAATTTAAGGAAATGTTTTGGCAGCCAAGTCTTGGATAGAGGTACTCTGATTCCTGTTCTTATTCCAAAAGCTCATAGACTATGATTGTCCTACAATTGTTGGGCTTCTAAGTTCAGATGTTCTCAGTTCATATGACCAGCAGACACCAACTCCAATTCCACATTCCAAAGTGAGAGAATCTGATTCAATGGTTTTGGATGAGGGGTCAATCCAGACCTATCCCTAACACTGTGGGTGGGACCTGAGTTAAAAAGTGTAAATAGAAACCCTCCAGGAAACAGACTCTTAACTGTAGAGAACAAATGGATGGTTACCAGAGGGGAGGTGAATGGGAAGATGGGTAACACAGGTGATGAGGATTAGGGAATGCACTTGCCGTGATAAACACTGGGCACCGTATGTAAATGTTGTATTGCTATATTGTATACCTGAAATTAATATTAAATCATATGTTAACTAAGTGGAATTTAGGTAAAAACTTAAAGAAAAGCAATGTGTAAATGTTAAAAGTTACAAATCAAGGTAATAAAGATGAAATGTTCTATCCTCTTATCTTGACAGGCATACCTTCCAAATAGCCTGGAAGTCCAGGTTAAAATTTAGAATTCTTGGATCCCATAGGAGTACTGAACCCAAGCGTAGCAGCAGAGAGAGTCGGCCCATTTGCTACTTTCTACCCCTAGGCTTTTGGATACCCTAGTCTATATCCATGCTCCAAATCTAGCCGAAACACATACCTGCTCACTCATAACAACTGGAGCTATGGATGCAAGGCTCATGAGGGTCCTAGAAGTGGGCTTGAGGCTGTTCAGGGATGGATTCCTGGGCCCTGGATTCCCACACAAAGGATGGGCATACTTTGAGTAGGATGGAGGTACAGGAGGAGGAGGAGGAACCAAGCATGATGCCCAGCACACAGATCCCTGTTACCCAGGTAGTAGATTGTATTATTAGCTGTATTACCAGGAAAAAAAGATCATTCTGGTTCTGTTAGCATAATTACAGCTCATCCTATTATAGGACTAGTTAAGTGCCTTAAAGAATAGAAAAGGGCACAACCCCAACCTCCTCCTCTGTCTCAGTAGTGGAACCTGCAGACTCTCGAACTTCAGGATGAGTCATGCTAAGATGAACTCTGAAGAAACACTTTGAAGGCAGCCCCACTCATAGTAACTTTGAGTTAAAGACAGTTGAACTCCCATCCTTAAAAAATGGAGAGGTCCTGCTGAAGCTTTGTTCCTTACTGTGGATCCTTACGTGAGAGTGGCGGCCAAAAGACTGAAGGAGGGTGGGATATGATGATGGGGCAACAAGTGGCCAGAGTTCTGGAAAGTAAAATCTCAGCCTTCCCAGCAGGAACTGTGGTAGTGGCTTCTTCAGGCTGGACATCGCATTCTATTTCTGATGGGAAAGATTTGGAAAAGCTGCCTGCAGAGTGGCCAAACACAGTACCAGTGTCTTTGGCTCTGGGAACAATGGGCATGAAAGGACTAACAGCCTACTTTGGCCTCCCTGACACCTGTGGTGTGAAGGGTGGAGAAACAGTGATGGTTAATGCAGCAGCAGGGGCAGTGGGTTCTGTGGTGGGGCAGATTGCTAAGCTCAAGGACTGCAAAGTAGTTGGAGCAGCAGGGTCTGACGAAAAGCTTGCCTACCTTAAAAAACTTGGATAGGATGTTGACTTTAACTACAAAAACCATAGAGTCTTCAGAAGAAACTTTGAAAAAAGCCTCTCCTGATGGTTATGATTGTTACTTTGATAATGTAGGTGGAGAGTTTTCAAACATTGTTATTCCCCAGATGAGGAAATTTGGAAGAATTGCTGTTTGTGGCGCCATCCCGACACATAATAGTACTTGCCCACTTCCCCCAGGCCCACCCCCAGAGAATATTATCAGCAGCTCCACACAGAAGGGTTCATCGTTTATCGCTGGCAAGGAGAGGTCCGCCAGAACGCTCTGAAAGACTTGCTGACATGGGTCATAGAGGGTAAAATCCAGTACCATGAATACATCATTGAAGGATTTGAAAACATGCCAGCTGCATTTATGGGAATGCTGAAAGGAGATAATTTGGGAAAAACAATAGTGAAAGCACGAAAAAAATGATACATGGAATCTAGAAATCATTTGGATGATGACTCAATTTCTTTTTAACCATTTAATAAAAAAATGTATACTACCTTAAAAAAATAGAAAAGGAATTTCATACTCAAACACTTACTTTACTGCACACTAAATCAAAAGAGAAAAATTTCCTACGTACTACCTCAGAAAGGGGAAAACAGGAAATGGTCACAGTAACACAATAAATCATAAGCAATTTATCTTCTTACTTCTGAAGTTAAAACTGCTTATTCTCCACCCCTCCCCCCCAAAAAAAAGATCAGCAAATGTTTCATTTCTATAGGTCAAATAGACTATTGGTGCCAATCTTGGGGCTTTGTTCTACAAGATTTCTATTACTTCTCTTAGGAAAAAAATAAAATATCACAACATCTGAAAATAGTTCAGATTAAAACTGTGCTAAGCTTTTTTTTTATTTCATTATTTTCCTCTCCTGGGTTCCCTAAAAGGCATATCTCTGTGCAACTAAGATCTTCAGAACCCTGCATGAGTGATTCTCTACATGAAGTTGTAATTTCCTATTTTCTGACCTCAATTTCCACTGCTGAAATTGAATGGTGTGACAGTAACAGAAAAAAAAAAATGACAGAAGAACATATCACTCAAGGAACAGTGTGAACATCTCTGAACATAAAAACAGAAATGTAAAGTACAGTTTGTACACAACTATTTTGAAGGGTATTTTTAAAATATAGATGATCCATTCAGATTAGGCAATGAGAAACCACAGGGGTATGTGACTAAACAACCAAGTCCAAATTCATTGAAATTTTCCTTCATCTGGTCTTGCTTGTTTCTAGCTTCCTGTATACACAACATTATTCTTTCTATGGTTCTGGTTTTATGGTACCATTCCTCTTGCCCTAGAGCTTCCAATGGGCCCCATTTTGTGACAGCAATGATTCAAAGGTACAGGAAATATAGTTTGAGTAGGAGTTTCAGAATCAAAAAACTTTAGTCTGAGTTCCAGTTCTGTCACTGATACATTGTGGATTCTAGAGAAGTTAACCCTTCTAGTCTCGTTTCCTCATCTGTAAAATGGGGATACAATAGTGCTTATCTCATTGGATTGTGATAAAGATAGTTGAATTAATACAGATTAACTCTTATGGCAGTGCTTGGCAAGTATTAAATCTATAGGTGATGCTTAACATCACTTAGCAGGGAAATGCAAATCAAAACCACAGTGAGATATCATCTTACACCCGTTAGGATGGCTAAAATAAAAAAAAAAAAGAAATAACAAGTATTTGGATGTAGAATAAAAAGGAAGGCTTGTAAACTGCTGTGAGAGTTTAAATTGGTGCAGCCACTGTGGAAAACAGTATGGAATTTTCTCAAAAAATTAAAAAACAAAACACCATATGATCCAAAAATTCCATTATTGGCTATTTACCCAAAGAAAACACAAATTTGAAAAAATATGTGCAACCCTATGTTTACTGCAGATTAACTTACAAAAGCCAAGATATGGAAGCAACCAAAGACCTATAGAGAACTTTTGGTTGCCAGAGAGGAGAGGGGTAGGCGAAATGGGTGAAGGGGAGTGGGAGATACAAGCTTCCTGACATGCATGAGGAATATAGTCAATGATACTTTAATGGTCTTGTCTGGTAACAGATGGTAGCTACAATCATGGGGGGGGGTGGCGCATAGCATAAGGTATAAACTTGTTGAATCCCTATGTTGTATACCTAAAACTAATGTAACATTGTGTCAACTTAAAAATGTATATGAATAAAATTTTATTAAAAATTATATATATATATAAAACATATATCCCTTCCATAGGAAGGGTTTGTCCTTATCCTCAAAGGGGTTCCTCTCTTGAGGTTCTCAGTCTTATAACTTGCATTTCGGAGCTTCTGAACTACTTAGAGTTTTGTGAACATGCTGTACTATTCTTTCTGTGTAGGATGGCTGACTTGTACTTTTCCTTAAAGAACCAAACTGAGATATGACCACTTCAAGAGTCTCCCTTCCCCAGACACAAGACACTGCTACTTCTATCCTTACTTCTCTGCTATACTTCCCCAGTGTAGAAAATATAAGACTTTTCTTTGTAAGGAGAGTCATAGAAATGGGCAGATTTTTTAGCAACTTCTTCAAAGTAGGATGTTACTCATTTCCTCAGGAAAACCACGGAGACCTCAGGTACTGGTGAGACAAGGCTAGAGAATCATTCTTTCCAGTGGAGGGCCCTGATGTCAGTTAGTGAAGCTGGGCAGAAGGGAGACCAGGTCTGAGAACTCAGAGCCCTGGCAGCTGAACAGAAAGTCTTCCTTGGCTCCTCCTTGTTATTGAGGATGGGAAGAAGCAAGCATATAGTTAGTGGCCCAATGAGAGGTAGATCTTAGAGGGTTTCTTAGAGAAAGTTTTTTTTTTTTTTTTTTAAACTCTGAACCCAGAGTAGCAGCATAGTGAGGCACCTGGTGCTACAGGGCTCTTTATGCAGCACTGACTGGGGACAGGGACTGCATGGGAGTATGACTGTGACTCAGATTTGTTACATAGTGGCCCTAGATAAAGACCACACGCTTGCTGTCTGGGAAGCAAGTGTTGCTGAGTGGTTGAAACACCTGATTGTTTTTGAGTCTTCCAAACATTTGGTTGGGGCCTTGGGCCTGAGAAATATTAGTTTTTGTTCTTTTCAGAATAGCAGAGCCTCATCAAACACATGCTATACACAGTATTGTAAATTATAGAGCTTATAAGTCTATATTTCCTTTACTTTTAGACTGTGGGGTCTTTGAACATAGGTATGTGGTTATTACTGTCACCAGTGCCAAGACAAGCATGGCCTATAGAAGATTTTCAGTGAATGTATAGTTATTTGGAATTTAAAAACCCATCTGGCACCTAAACAGGCTCTTGATTCATGTAATTTTCCTATACAAGGGCTATTCCATAATGATTCAGTCTAGTAATTACCTTCTTACTACTAAAGATTTACCTCAAGAAAATCCTATTTTGAAAAATTTGGTCTACTAGACTATAATTATTAGTGATTGGCTTCCTGTTTTTGTTGGGCATAATTCATGGCAAACTTTCTTATCAGCCTGAGACAGCCATTTACCATGAGATAATTATGATATATCATGAACTAATCAATCATCACACTTAATAGCCAAAAGAATTTGAAACTTTAGTTCATATAATTTCTGATGAGGCATTTTAAAACATTGAAACTTAATGGATTTCCATTTCTGCTTTGATGACCCCCGATAAAGAAACCATTGGTTCAGTGTGCCAAGGAAAGTTTGATGGTGCCTAATATTTCAGATCAAGAGTGAGGGCTTCATGTTCAGTGATGTCACAGGTGGCTTGGTGACTGGGTTTTCAATTCTTAGATCAGTAAAGGAACTTAGAGCCCACCCTTCAGCCCCTAAGTCAGCTCAAAACAGAGCACATAGGCCAGCATCACAAAACTATTATCAGAGATGGAACCAGGACCCAGGTGTCTTAACTCCCAGCCTATGGGAATAAGGCCACATCACCAAAATCTCTTTTCCAATTTCCCCACAAAAAGTTATAAAGGAATTTTAAAGCATTGTATAGCTTTATGAGACTTTAGGTCCACTTTCACATTTCCTCTCATTTTACAGACTTAAAAAGGGAGGCTCAGCAAGAGGTGACTCATCTGAAGGGGAATCTCAGAGTTAGAAGCTGGGATTATATTTCTAGTCCCAACTCTAATTTCTTTTGCTATGAGAATCTGAAATCTGTTCAAACCCAACTGAAGGCAAGATATACTTCAGCTTTAAGTGATGTGACAAGCTTAGAATGATATTCATTGCTGTATTCCCAGCCCCCTATGGCTAAGGGGGCTGCTCACTCTAGGAGAGCTCTGTAGGTGTTAGGTACTAGCAATAGAAAGATGGACAAGGGGGCGCCTGGGTGGCTCAGTTGGTTAAGCATCCCAGTCTTAATTTCAGCTCAGGTCATGATCTCAGGGTAGTGAGTTCAAGTTCTACCTCAGGCTACTGTGCTGGGCATGGAACCTGCTTGAGATTCTCTCTCCTCCTCCCTCTGCCCTTCCCTCTCCCCATTTGCACTCCTTAAGAAAAAAGAAAAGACGGACAAGGATGGTCCAGCCTTCCAGGCTGCTGGGAGGACGTGAGCTTCTCAAGTAAGAGCATGTGCAGTCAACAGCCATTGCTGTGGCCAAAAATCAAAAGTTGGTCATTAAATGGTATTGACATGGTGTGGTTCTATGCACACAGAAGGTTCTCTAACATTTAGGTTAAGCTGTCACTGGCCTCACACACGCAGGTTTTTTTTTTTTTTTTACCATATTCACATATTAAAATCATTCTCTTTGAGGACTTCTTACAGAAGACTATATGTGCAGATGCATTATTAATATCAGTAACCCAGTTTAAAAGGTTTTGTTCGACATGTTTTTCTCCTGCAATTATAAAGTTTAAGTTTATTTTATGGCTTTTTTTTGGCAATATACTAGTCAAATATATTTTGTCAAAGTATTCTCAATAGCTTCTAATGAATTAACCTGTATTTTCTGTATTTATGTCATCAACAGTTCATGTAATCAAAGCTATAAAAGTATATTCACACCCAATAAAGTCTTCAACTTCAGTTTCTCATTCATTTTGTGTTTTAGTTACACATGCAGGCAATTCTCTACTGCTTCAATATGAAAGAACTGCTCTATTTAAACAAATTAACTTCTCTAAAATTATGATAGTTAGGATTTTACAAATGCAGAGCTAGCTCTTTTTTCAAATTAGAGTATCTGCTCTCCAGTTACTTATTTCAAAATTAATAGAGCTCAGAGATATATAGCATATCCCACAGAAAATATGCTCTACTAGGAAAAATGGATGCCTGTTGGAAGGTATGCTTTCAAATTGTTTCAGACATTCATCTGGAGATTTATGATAACAAAATCCCCTGATATGCACTCAAAAATATTTCTTAATGTCTAGTAGGCACCCAGCATTGAACTATATATTAAGTGTGTAACAATGAAGCACATAATTAAGAGGAAACTCACATGCAAATTTACAATTACAATATGTTTGCTAAGATGGAGGGGTGTATAGAATATCATGGGAGCAAAGGAAAAAAGAGCACCCAATTCTTCCTGGGAGGGATGTTTGTTAAAAAGGGGCAGTGTTTGGGATGCCTGGGTGGCTCAGCAGTTTAGCACCTGCCTTTGGCCCTGGGCGTGATCCTGGAGTCCCGGGATTGAGTCCCATGTTGGGCTCCCTGCATGGAGCCTGCTTCTCTTTCTTTCTAGAACAATGGTAGCTGCTTGCCTGTAGATAGCTAAAGGAGGGGGCAGCTGCATGTCAGGATGGTCATGAAAGAGTACTCCAGAGTCAGTGAAAGGATGCATTTGTGGCAGGTCCTTGAGAACCCGTACAGTTATCCATCAGCTTTCTTCCCCTGTTAGCCAAAGATCTATTGCCAAAGTCATTTAACAAATCACTTGAAAAGATACCCTGAGTAACTGATTTATTCCAGTGCTAATTGCAAATTGGTTAGTCACATTATCACATTCTTAAATGAGTACATTTATTACTGGAAGCTAAAAGTAGTCCCTTAACCAATATGACTGTTCTTAAGTGTGGACAATATTATTTAACTATATAGACAACCGATTACTATTTGAGGTCTCTTATATGTAGATTAAGGAGAATAAGAGCCAAGTGAATCTTTTTTTTTTTTGAACCAAGTGAATCTTAAATAAAGGGTTCATTTGATCATGTTATATACGTACATGTTATATATAGACATGCAGAATCTTTCCACAATCCATTCCAGGAAAAAGATGCAAAAATCATTTCCAAGCTGCCAAGAGCAAGAGCACAGAATCTATATTGAGGTAATAGAATTCTTCAGGAATTTACTTGCTTTTAACTTAGAAATAATTCTAATTAATTTAGTAATCTAGTTTCTCCACTAATAACTTCCTTCTTTCCCCTCCTTCTTTCCCTGTTGAACATCGATTATTTCCTATTACTATGCTAGAATAACAAGAGGACAGGCATTTAAAAGGGACTGAAGCATTTACTATAGATACTTCGTGCTTCTTGCTTGTATTGGTGTACTGAAGAGCAGAAAGGTAATAGAAGAACAGCCAGAAGGAAAAAATAAACAGTATGTTGGACCCATATGACATGGAAACCAGAAGACCTCAATATTTAAGGGTCTCTAATAACTAACGATTATAATCACTCTTGGTCATAAAAAGTTAAATATTAGCCTTGTGTTCCGTTCAGTTGTTGTTACATTTTAGAATGATTTCCTACTAAAATCGCTAAAATAAAAACATTGGTGTTTATATTGTTCTCAGCTCCTGGAAAACTAATCTATTTCTTTGAGGGAGTCTAAGAAAGCTCTTCAATTACCCATCTAAGACACAAAATACATACTTATCAGCAAAGTCAAATGTAATGTTTTCTTTTTTTAAGTGTAATGTTCTTAAAATGAAGATTGTTTGCAGATTAGATAACTGGCAAGCCATTTCTGGTGTAGCCAAACCTCACCCTCCCCATAATAGCACTTCCTGAGATCTGGGAGCCCACTAGGGACAGCCCGAGACAGTAAAAGAAAAGGCAAGTTTATCAAAATTACTAGAAAAAAAACATGAAAATTACATTATCTCCTTATAGATTGCCCATATTATCTTTGCCTATTTGCAATAATATGTGTATACACACACATATGTGTTTATAGGGAAGCAGCTCAAATTTATGTCTTTACTATCCACTGTTTCCTTCAGGCTATACCTGAACTGCTTTACGGGTTGAAAGCAATCCAGTAGAGTCCAGAATGGATGCAGAAAGACAGGGAAAGTTACAAGGGAATCTAGTAGAAGATACTGGAAATGAAACATTATGATAATTTTAATATACACATGTTATCTACACCACTGTCTGATTCTGAGTGTTCTGAGAAAGGAAACACTTGTATGTTCATTCACCTATACATACAACACAAACTACCCATGTTTTACCACCTTTGTCCTTTTTGTAAAGCAAGATGATGACTCAGAAGGTATCATCAGTTTTATTTGGTGGGGAAAATTTTCTGTGAAGCCCAGAGTTGGTTTAAATGTGGTCAGCCTTGAAAATAATCATTTCACTATTGCTCACAAGCTCACAATGGTGTCTAGTTCATGACAGGTGTTCATTAAGGTTTTTTTGGTGGGGGGGAACAAAATTGCTTTTCAGTTGTCTGAAAGCCCATTTTGGGCTTTTGGTCCTCCAACATCCTTTCATCTTTCTTCATCATACTCTCCATCTCTCCTCATGAAGCTCTCTTGGCAGAAGTGGCTTCTCACGAAGGTCCTTCTCAGTGGTATCAAATTGCAGTACACACCTGTCTAAAACTAGCAGAGACAATGTTTTGGCTCCTTAATGTCAGCAAGTGTTCTGTGGAGTTCATTGGTAAGGCTAATGGGAATGATTAAGAATCAGGCTGTGGTACCTGAAGTATGAAAATATATGAAACAAGATAAAACCCTGCTGCTGCCTTATATGCCTTCATTCTGGCCTCATATTTTATATATTTGTGGCACCAGTTCTGCCATTTGACTAAAGGACATGACGTGCTTGAATCTAATACCCACCAATATGTAGAGTTTGTTGCAGAAGAAGAAAGCTTTGGAAAGAGCTTTTACTTTTCCATTACCAAGAAAACCACTTGACATTAGAGCGTTCTTTGTGCAGACTAGAGTATTACACCTAGGTTCCCTTCTGCAGTGGTCTTCGGTGATTTTTTTTTCCTCACATACACCCTGAAAGAATTTTGAAGAACTCTTTCCTTATACATTTTAAAGTTGACATCTAATATTTTTCATATGGTTAGCTGCAGTGGACATAGATTTTCAGCATATTATAAATATTGGCATTCTAAAAATACATCCTATTTTTTAACGTACCAAGAGAAACCTAAATAACATTTAATAGTGGGAAATTTTACATCACTTTTTCCCTTTGAACTATTTTCATTCCATTTCTTGTGCAAAATTTTCTCCTACCTGCAAATTTTCTGCATCATCTTTTTATACTTTTGTGTAATCCAAGGCAGTTCATTTTGCATTTCGACCCAATCTCACTAAATGATATCATTTTTATCCAGAACTTCAAGCCAGTAGCCTAGAAGTCATTCTTTTAGCTTCCTCACTCATCCCATCCATCATCAAATCCGTTTTACTCTACCTCCACTATCAAGCCAAATCCATCCACGTCTCTTCAGTACCTGGAGCAGGGGAGTAGGGTCTTTACCAGAATTCTTAAGAGGAGGTTTGCCAGAGAGCTGTAGTCCAACAAGAGCATATAGGGGTAAAAGCTGGAGCAACTTATATTTCATTTATAAAGCATCATAGTTACAATACCATTCACACAGGCTCCAAACCAGTCTGAAGTCCTGCTTAGAACACAACCAAGATACTTTATTCTAAATTCCATAAGTGAGGTTTTGCTTTGAAATTTGATTAAATGCCAAATGAGAGTCTTCTTTAAACAAGTAAGTCCTAATTGCCTCATTTGCTTTAAGCTTATAGGATGCAGTAGGCACTACAGAGGATGGTATTGTTTCACTAAGCTTCAAACAAAATCAATTTTTAAATGTAAAAAAGTGTGTCTCAGAAGTTGTAGATGATACTTGTAGATGGAAGCTATAGCAAATTCTGCATTAAGGAACAATGCAACCATATGTGATTTGAAGGTATAGGTACATTGGGCAGCTAATCAAATGCAGCCCAGCGAGAAATATAAAAAGATGAACTGTGAAAAGAAAAAAGGAAACACAAAACTTCTGTTCAATGAAAGCCGCAGCTGTATCATGCTAGGTCTGAATTCTTTGGTCTTTTTATTATATCTTTTTCTCTTACTTTATTTGGTAGGATTAAAACCAGATCCTCAATGGGCAAAATAAAGGATATTCAAATTTTCTGATACTGGTATGTAAAAGTTTTAAATTTGAATTTAAATGCAAAATAAAAATAATGCAACCCTGAACAATCTCTTTCAATTGTTTTATCTTTTACTCTCAGAAAGTAGTACTTATCACTTACATGGAAAATATTTAATTCAGCAAAATTCATTTTAACAAAGATGTATTAGGTACCTCTTATGCACCAGGCTTTGATCAAAGACACAAATGTCCTCCTTGAGAAGATTTTTATTGTTAAGATTTTAGAGTGAAAGAACACAAGCAGGTGGAGGAGCAGCGGGAGAGGGAGATAATCTCAACCAGACTCTGCTGGGTGCAGAGCCCAACACAGGCTCTATCTCATGACTCTGAGATCATGACCTGAGCTGAAATCAAGAGTCAGTTGCCGAACTGACTGAGCCAGCCAAGCAATGCCATTCTTGAGAAGCTTTTAATAAAATTGTTGTATACAAAACCTCTACCACCTTTGACAAGGTAGAGGTAAATAAAAGGAGAATCTTCAAATACTAATAACAGCTATCATCATGTATTGAACTTTCTATAGGCTATATTCTGTGCTATATTATATGTACAGTTTTACTTAATTCTTAGAACAATTTTATGACACAAGACTATGAACTCTACCCTATAGTTGTGAAATCTAATACTCAGAGGATTTAAACTCAATCATATAGCTAGTGAGTGGTAGAGCTAGGATTTGAATGGAGATTTATCTGATTTCATGGTTCAGGCTTAGTAGGCAGGCTATCTTAAAGAGGCTAATTGAGCATTTTCCAGGAACAGTGTGGAAAAGATGCCTACCTTGGATGGAAGATTATGCTAGATCTACAAGGTTGCTTTAATGCTAAAGTCCCACAGGTGTAATTAAGGCAAATCAGTTATTTGCTCTAGGATCTCAATTGAAAAACTACTCTTGCCCACCATCATATCCATAGCAGGAATCTGACTCTAGTTAAAGTTTTGTGAATACAGATAGAGACCATACATACAATTGATACTCTTTGCATTTCTACTGAAAGTTTACAAAAACTTCCAGACCAAGATACAATCATGGTGGTCCTAGCTTTAGGTACAGTTTTCCCACCAGACACAGTGTGCCCCATCACTGGGTTGGTTGCTCCCCTCTCTCCTATCGGGACTTCCCCTTTCCCCACAACAGAGGGGATGCCTGCCTGCAATTCTGAAAGCTATGCTATTAGAGGTAGTTTTGCCCCTCTTTCTACTCAATTCCACTATCTCCATAGTTTATATGCTAGTGAAGTTCAAATTCAGTTCTTACCACCCTGGTCCCTTGTTCCTTCACTCCTCCCCCATTCCATCAAAACTGACTAACTGACCCACTAATTCTCTGAGATCTGATTGCCTAATTAACTCTGTTTCCATGGGATTCTTCTCTTGAGCATTTGTCTTAAAAGAAGGCTATCCCTAAAACCCATTGGGATTTTTAATTTTTTAATTTTTATTTATTTTTGCAGTGACAGTCTAATTTGATGTAAGAGCCATTTATAGGACTGGGGAAGGAGCTTTGTGCAAGTTCTCAAATCACACCACTAATACATTGCCTACCTATAACTTTGATTCTGTGGGTCATCTTTGCTCTGAAACCTATTTACTTCTTTGGCAGAGATCAAAGTCTTATTCATTTTAAGATCAGCAAAATCTTATTCTTCTGCTAAGAGCCACATTCCTAAATTATAGTGCTTTTGGAAATGGGTGAGACACACTCTACCAATTGTATCATTAGAGGAGTATTTTCTTGGACTTTTGCTTTTTAATAGAGCTATAAGAGTTAGAGGGGATGGGATAACATTATTTAGTCCACATGGATAGGATTCTTTTGGACAGTTCATAAATATACAGGGGCAGCTGTGCTTTCATTTCCCACCAAGTGACATCCAGAGTCTACATTAATAAAGTTTAACTCTCATTCAAATAATGCTTAAAAGAAATCAGATCTCATTTACTAAAATACCAAGCTCAGGCAAGTCTACGTCTTCTTTTAAACCCTTAGTCTTAATTATTCCCTGTGGATGTTTGGACATGTCAAATATTTTATTTTTTAAAGCTGATGACAGTAACTCTGCAGTAACTTCAAAAGGTTTGGCTTGTGTCAAACCACTTTGGGAAAAGGGTTACTGCAATGCTCTTCACCTCTCAACTTGGACACTCAGCTATGTTATAAAACTTTTATAGATTAATTGCACAGAAATAACCAGTTCTGGTTATAATAGGTTAATTTGAATTCCTTTCCCAGGACAAGCTTTTACATGCCTAGTGGACATTCCTTTACAGCACTGAACTTTAACACTAGAAATAGTAAAAGGAAAAGTTCTAGTATAGTATAAACTATTTTTTTGTTAAAGTATATTACTGTTTAAAATGCCTCTAGTAATAAGAGCCTTAGAAGACATAAGTCCTTACATAACCATTAATAAGGACAATATATCAGCAAATTTGATGTTCCAATTCTAGCAACAATTCTTCCCTAATACCTGGGAAATGTGTATGATATGTTATTCATCTCTCTATCCCAGCAGGACCACTCTACTAACTATACTGCACAACTCTATGGGTAGCATTTACACTGAAGGGTATTAATTGATCCATCTCCAGGAGTTGTGTAGGATATAATCTTTAGAGTTTTTATACTGAGGGCCTGCAACCTGCCAATACTATTCTTGCTTTGCCATAGGAGGTACTTACTATTTCTCAATTTAGAATATCTGGGAAGAGATGAAGACTTTGTTATCTATGAGTTATTAATCAGATTTATTATTGTTTAATAGCAGATACCTTACTCCTTTGTATCATTTTTATTGAAGTCCATCTCTTTATTCACCTTCAAAGCACCATCTTTTATTGCTATGAGTGAAAGGGAAGAGGTTCTGGGGTCCAGAAATGGAATAGGATATTCCCACTATACTGGTACAGCAGATACCAAGGAAACTGTTGTAAACTATCCTGGAAATCTATCAATAACATTGGTTGTATGTAAAAGCATGAAAAAAACAACTCAAATATTTGGAGCACAGTCTGCACTTCAATATACGAATGTGTATCACATGCATATATATATATGCATATATATGTATATATACATATATATATGTTTATGTTATTCTTCGAGAGTTACTGTCCTGTTCCACTTGAGAAAAATGCCCAAGGTGGTGAATATCTAGGCAAAAATGGATAACTATATAGAAAAAATAAATCTTGACTATTTCACACAAAACACAAAAATTAATTCCATGTGGATTATTATTCTAAATGAGAAAATAAAGTTTTTTGAAGACTATTTAATAGGAGGGTACCTTCAAATCCTCAGGGTAGGCAAAGATTTCTTAAACAACAAAAAAAACACAGAAAAATTAAACAAAAATACCCACCAAAACCAGAAAAGTGCTAGACAAAAAACTTGGTTAGACTGCATTAAAATAAATTCTGCTCATCAAAAGCCACCACAGAATGGGAGCAGATATTCATACTTTTTTAGAAATTGTAATTATGACTACTACATATATACAATATAAAGGACTCCTATAACTCAAGAATAATCCAATAGAAATATGAGCAAAGGACTTGAACAGGCGCTTTATGAAAAAAAAAAAAAAAGACATTAAAAATGGCCAAACACACCCAGTGGCTCATCAGTAATCATCAGAGTAATGCAGATGAAAACTCAGTGTAATG
The DNA here is from genome assembly GCF_003254725.2 of Canis lupus dingo. NCBI lineage: Eukaryota > Metazoa > Chordata > Mammalia > Carnivora > Canidae > Canis > Canis lupus. The sequence goes on from NC_064271.1 coordinate 17,350,295, forward strand.
CCATCACAAATTCACTAGGATGGCTCAAATGAAACGCAAATAATACCAAGTCCAGCTGACCCCTTGAACAACACAGGGGTTAGAGACACTGATGCCTGCACATTTGAAAATCTATGTGTAACTTTTGGCTCCAATCAAAACTTATTGAGCTATTGTTGACTGGACGTCTTACTGATAACAAAGTCAATTAACACATTTTTTTTGTGTTACATGTATTACTGTATCTATTACAATAGAGCAAGATAAAGAAAATGTTAAGAAATCATGAGAAAATATATTTATAGTACTTTAAAAATCTCTGTGTATAAGTGGACTAGAGCAGTTCAAACCCATGTTGTTTAAGGATCAATTGTATTAGCAAAGTTATACGATAACTACAAATGCTTAATGATGAAAGTGTACACTGCAACCATTTGGGAAAACTTTATAGTATTCACCCACTAAAGCAACCCAATGACTCAGTAAGTTCTACCATATACCCAACAGGACTATATATTTCACCAGAAGAAAAATAGGATTATTTATAGTAGAAATAAATAACTCGAGGTCTAGGAAGAGAAAGGATACATTGAGGTATGAGAATGAACTTACAATTACATGCACAAACAGACACCTCTCTTGAATGTAATGTTGAGTGAAAGAAACCCAGACGTAATAAAGAGTATGATTCCATTTACATAAAGTTCAGACACAGGTAAAACTAAGCAATAGTATTAGAAGTTAGGATGCTGATTATCCTTGGGGAGAGAGGCAAGGACTGAGAGGAACTCAAGGGAGCTTCTAGGTGCTGGTCATATTTGGTCTTTGGTAATCAATTATATGGGTGTGTTCACTTTCTGGGAAGTCATTCAACTGAACATACATTGTGCATTTTTTGGCTTCATGTTCAAGTAAAACATGCAATCAAAAGTTCATATTAAAAAAAAAAAAAAAAGCTCCAAACTCCCAAGAACCAAAAGCATTTTATAAGTATTCTATCCATGAAAGCTTATTGATTAAAACATTCCCTAGTGTTACCTTGCTTTTTACAGAAAGGACATTTTTGCTCAAACATATGTCTCTGTGTTAAAAGCCTTACTTGATATTTGGAAGAGAAAACACTCTTGAGACAAAATGCTTCTAGGCATCTGTTTTGAATGGATTTGAATGCCTCTAAAAGTCGTTTTATTGATAATGTGCTAAGCTAAACATTTTCAATTTCGTATCATTGACTTGAATACCACTATGTTTTTACTGCTAAAAGATCAACAAATGGTTATGCTAATCAGTTTGATATTTGGGATGCCAGAAATCTCTTTGTCTACATAAAGTAGCTGAGCTGCAAAATACCCAGAGATACCCATAGCTGTCATGCTTTCAATGGATAGGAAGCCACAACCAAGAACGATTTAGCCAATATCCTCACCAAATTCAGCAGCATGCCATTGAGTTTTAGTTTGTTCTTGTGTAAATGGTCCTCTTCTAAAAGAACATTTCCTTACATAGTTCAATCTAATATTAGGCTTAAGTCCAAGGAGGTTAGGACTTAATTGTCTCATTTTGTCTGTAAGTGGTACAGCATGTTATTACTTGGCTACACTTGTTAATGGTGATCATAACACAGACTTGGAGGTGGGGTGCGCTAGGGACTATGTATTGTTTTTGACTGTAGCCATGGAGGATGAGGCATATGTATAAAACTGACTTGTATGCAAGGCTGGAGTTAAAGCTAGTTATTGTTCTTTTCTAAAGATTAGTATTAAAACTCATTTTCTCTGGGATTCCTATTTTCGTGTCCCTCTGAACAGAGGAATAAATAGATAAGAGTTGAAAATGCCATCTGTTTCCCATTTAACCAAATGTAATTTAATTTGGATATTTGAATGGTTGCTACTTCCAAACAATGAAACCCATGCTTCTCACATAACTACACATATAAGCATATATGAAACCTACACAGAACATATACCGTCAAGAAAAATCTTACGTATAGATTCTTTATGTGATTGTATTTTTTTAAAATTGTATATCCAGACACCACATGTCTTCCAAGTTTTAGTTCCATATCTTTATCTGTTTGATAGGTATTTCCATTCAGGATGTTCCTCTATTACTTCAAAAGGAACATATCTAAAATTGAATCCTTTACCTCAAGTTCTAACTAGCTTTTCTATTTTAACAATCATGCATGCCATCAATCTTCCAGTTACCCAAGGTCCAAAATTTGAAGTCATTTTTACTCTCATTGTACTTTTAATTTGCATTTGTCTAATGGCTAATTGTTATAAACTCTTTCTCATATGCTAATATGGCCACTTGTACATCTTTTTTGGGATGTACGTTCAAATATTTTGTCTTTTGCTGGGTTGTTTTCTTACTGAGTTTCAGAAGTTCTTTATATATTCTGGATACAAGTCCTTCATCAAATATATGCTTTGTAAATACCTTCTCTCAGTCTGTGGCTTGTCTTTTTATTCCTTTATTTTTTTTATTAAAATTAAAAACTTCTGCTCTTGGAATTTTTTAATAGATTTTTTTCTTAGATCTAATACTAAAAGTATGTTTTGCTTAACCTAAGATTACAAAGATTTTCTCCTACATTTTCTTTTAGAAGCTCTATAATTCCAAGTTTTAAATTTAGGCTTATAATCAGTTTTGACTTTTTTTTTTTTTTTAAGAGGTATAATGTATGTGGGGTTTTTTTGTTTTGTTTTGTTTGGTAAAGGCTATCCACCACCATTTGTTGAACAGACCTCCTTTATTTTCTTTGCACCTTGAAAAATCAGTGGGCCATATACAGGTGGTTCTATCTGAATTGTTTATAATGTGCCATTTTTCTAGTAATCTTGCCAATAATCATACTTTTTTTTACTATAGTTTTTTCCCCCGAGTCCTAAAATCATGTATAATTAAGTCCTTCAACTTTGTGCTTTCAAAGTTTTGTTTGGCTTTTTTCAGGTCCTTTTATTTCTGTTGAATTTTAGAAGTAATTTCTTTAAAAAAAAAAAAAAGTATATGCTAGTATTTTGACTGGGATTGCATTGAATCTTTAGATCAATTTGGGGTAGAAGAAAAGATCTTATTTTGTTCCTTAGTACTAAAGAGGTTGGAGGAAAAAGATACATTTTCTCTTTATCCCTAGCTTTAAGCAATTTGATTATGCTGGACTTTGATACAATTTTCTTCGTGTTTCTTGTGCTCCAAGTTCATTGAGCTTCTTCAAACTATAAGTTTAAGTTTTGATCCAATTTGTAAAAGTTTTTGGCCATTATTTTTTAAGTATTTTATTTGGCTGCTCACTATTTTGTCATTTAATCTGGACTTTAAAAAATTATTTCTGTGCTTCATTTAGTTTCTATCTCCAGGTCTTAAGCTCATCAATCTTACTCTGCTTGTCCAATTTGATATTCACCTCATCTAGTATATATTTTGGATAGTTTTAGCTCTAGAATTTCAGTTTGTGTCTTTCATATTTCCCACATCTCTGCTTACATACTTAATCCTATCTACCTTCTTGTACATATGAAATACTGTTAAAATGACATATTCTTGTCTGCTTATTCAATCATTGGCAGCATTTGTGGGTCTGTCTCCATTGATTAATTTTTCTCATCATAACTCATTTTTTACTGTTTTGTATACCTACTATATTTGATTGGATACCAGATTGGGAACTTAACCTTGTTGGGTGCTGGACATTATAATTTTTTGGGGTTACAGTTGACATGAAACATTAGTTTGAGGCATACAATATGATTTAATGCTCATATATTATGAAATGATTGCCAAAATCTAGTCACCATCAATTACCAGAAAAAGTTAACTATTTTCTTATAATGCAAATTTTTAAGATTCACTCTCCTGGCAACCTTCTAATATGCACTACAATCCTATTGACTAAAGTCACCATGCTCATACCACATTCCTATTCATTTCACAACTTGAAATCAGCACTTCCCTTTCCTCCATTTTGCCTGCTCACCAGCCCCTCTCCCCATTGGCAAACATCACTATGTTCTTTGTATTCTATGAGTTTTGTTTGTTCATCCTTTTTAGATTTTACATGCCAGGGATATCATATGGTATTTGTCTTTCTGTGATTTTACTTAGAATAAAACCTTTGAGGTCCTCTATTTGTTGTCACAAATGGCAAGATTAATTCCTTTAATGGCTGAGTAGTATTCACTTGTGTGTGACATCTTTAAGTGTCAATTAATGGATGAATGGATCAAGTTGTTTCTATCTTGGCTATTCATTTTTTTAGTCTTATATTTTCAGTTTGTTCTCAGAAGCTGTTAAATTACTTGGAAACAATTAGTTTCTTCTATAACTTCCTTTAAAACTTAGGATTAGAAGAAAAAAACAAAAAAAACAACAACAAAAAAAAAAACTTAGGATTAGAGCAGCCTCCATTCCATAGATGGTTTTGTTCACTACTGAAGGTAGACACTCTGAGTAGTGTCCTGATGTACTACTGGGTTTTTCAACTCTGTCCTTTGTGAAACCATTCTTGTTCTGAGATATAGAAATTGTTCTGATATCTTGTTGGTGGTTCTTTCAGGATTTCAGAATTTGGTAGTTCACCCACATATTTTGATTAGCATTTTCCCTCCCCTCTCCATCTTATACACCTCCCTGTAAGATTTTATGCCTTAGACTCCCAAAAGTTCATCTCAACTTAGAGATAGACTGCTAGACTCCACTTAGATCCTCCCTTTCTCTGTGGCTTCATGGAAACTTTCTCTAGTCAGTAAAGTGGAATTTGTTTCCAACCTCTGATCTAGTGCTGACTTTGTTTCCAACCTCTGATCACTGTCATCTCTGATGTTCAGGATCTGAAAATCTTATTTCATATATACTTTGTTTTACTTGTTTTAGGAAGGAGGTTATATCCAATCCCTGCTATTCCATCTTGGTCAAAAGTAGAAATTGCCATGACTTTTTAAACCTCTCGTATCAATCTTTGTACAACTCACCTAATATGTCACATCATCTGACACCTGAATTACTAACTATTGTGATTTTTTGTAGCTACTTTTCCTATTCTCAGTCTCTGCTACTTGCAATTAATTCCCTTTAACTCAGTCACAGTAAATTTAATACACCATGGCTTTCTTCAAAACTAGTGAAGGCTCCCTCTGGCTTCAGAATGCAATTCAAATTTCTAGTCTGGCAAGTGAGAATCTCCACAATCTGACCTCCACTTAGCTTGCCAAACTTACTTTTTCATTGTTCCAACCAGGCTGAACTAAACTAGGCTTCCCAACATTGCTTGTGCACATCCATCTCTTGTCTTGTTAGGATATTTTACCCATGAGCAATATTTCTTTATGCCTATTCAAATTCTACCCATTTTTCAAGGAAGAGTTTAAATCTTTTTTTTTTTTTAAAGATTTATTTATTTATGACAGAGAGAGAGAGAGAGAGAGAGAGGCAGAGACACAGGAGGAGGGAGAAGCAGGCTCCATGCTGGGAGCCCGATGTGGGACTCGATCCCGGGACTCCAGGGTCACGCCCTGGGCCAAAGGCAGGCGCTAAACTGCTGAGCCACCCAGGGATTCCCCCTTACTTTCTTTATGGATCCTTTAAGACCCTAGTCCATGAAGCTTCTATATATATTTTTGCTCTGACTGCCTAAGTACTGTCTTGCCTACCAAGATTGTAGTAAGGTGTTTTGTTTTTTTTTTGTTTTTTTTGTTTTGACAATTTTCTTAGTAACCACTCAGAACAAAGCTTAGTTCAGGTTCTTTTCATTTTTAAAAATTAATTTTTGATAGGTAAGCCTGATTTTTTTTCCCCTCACTATATTATGTATCTCTTGACATCAGAAGCTTGTCTTATACATCACCACCCTCATGCTTAAGCTTATCACTGTGTCCTGTAGGAACTTAATATTTCATGGTCATTCTCTGTCCTGTTCATGTACTTTCACTGAAAATCCCAATATAAGTTTCTCATCCCTGATAATCTGTTAGCTCTGCAAAGCTTCAGAGTGATAGGCTGTAGGAACACTTCCTTTAACTTCTTAACTCCATTTCCACTTCCCCTTCAGGAACAAATTACCACTTTCATACATGGAGCGATTTTGCAACAGGATGAGGAATGCCAACAAAACATCTGAATGCCAATGAACAGCATAAATACCTCAGTCTCTCCACAGCTCAAGGCTCTCCTGATACCTGGAGTAAATCTGGGCTCTAGTACAGGTCTCGATCATCTTTAGCCTTAGAGAAGTAGAGATTCTTGGTCTACTCTTTTCAGGAGCTATGGGCATCCAAGAAGCAGGTCCTTTTTGGTTAAGTATCCTGATATGTAGAACAGTTCCCAGTACCCTAAAGAGAATCTTCTCCCTATCTTTTCAGATTCCCAGCTACCCTCATGATAGTTAGCCCAGTGGTTCTTATTTTTTTTGTACTGTGGCACACATTTAAAGAAAAGAATTGCTAACTACCATGATATAATGCTCATGGTACCTGTGAAAGGACCCACAGTGGTCATTCCCATTGCTACCACTTAGCCTTCTCCTGGTTCGTGGTGTATGCCACCATCTCCTTGAGTTAGGAGGTAATCAAAGGGTACTTATCTCTCCCTCTTTACCATTTTTTCATCCTGGAATTTTCTTCTGCCAGACATAGGCATGGCTTTCACTTAATTTATAGCTCCAATCACCATTTTATTGGAGGCACCTTCCTCAACCTCATTTTCTATCTCTTTACCCTGTTGGGTTTCATTATAGTACTCACAACCACTTGATACATTTATTCATTTGTCAGTTTCTTCTCCATCATAATATAGGTGGAGCCTGTTTGCCTAGAATAATGCCTAGCACAGAGTAGATGCTCAAAAAAGCACTTGCGGAATGAATGAATGAATGAATGAATGAATGGCCAGGTCCCCTTTTGCTTTGGTCATGCTCTCATTTAGACCCATAAGGCAAAATTCTGTCATGTTCTGGGCAACACAATCATTTTGGTGCCAGTAGAGCATTACATGACCCCCTTCCTTCTATTCTGACTTGTCTCATGGAGCAGCAGTCACATGAGTAGCCAACATGAATGGCTCAGCTCCATTATCTGTGAGATATCATCATGACAAAAAAAAAAAAAAAAAAAAAAAAAAAAAATCAAGCCACTAGGATTGTTTTTTTTAAATCACATTTTCCCCTTAGCCTAGGCTACTACTATCACCTCTTTAATTCCTCAATTCTCCAAAAAAAAAAAAAAAAAAAAAAAAAAAAAAAAAAAAAAAAACCTGGTCCAACACACAATGTTTTAAAAAAAATCTTTTTACATATATATGTGTAGCCAAAAAGAAAGCATTATGTACATATAACCAAGAAGGAGGTTAGTGGTGATAACAGGAATTATGAGTTTCCAGGCCTAGGAACTCTGCCCTAGCTAACCACAAACCCACTTTGTATTACAAAAGAAAGCTGTTGGAGCCTGTAAACTCTCAAGTAAAATTGTAATGAAACAAAACAGAACTTTATTCGACTTTGTGTTTACATGTTTGATAGTTGTATTCCAAGCAGGGATTTCACAATTTCAAACTGTATGAAGGAATAGTTTACATGCTGAGGTTGTTTCTAGGGAATATGTCAGCTAAGGAATAAATTTATAGACACAAGTTAAACACAAGGGGAGAGGTTGAGAATGACTTCTCAGAAAGTAATCATAAATTTTAAGAGTTTAGGGAATGGGAAAACACATAGAACTGACTTTTACATAAGTGTGGGAACACTGAGAAAAAAAAAGAATTTTGAAAAACAATTCAATTAAACTAAATTCTGGTATATAATGGATACCCATAGATAGTCTTACATTAGGTCTTCAGAGGCAGGCCAAGGAATCTCATGGTTTACTTAAAGTTAACTTTATTTGTTGCAGCTCAAATTTCCCCTTTCCTGCTTCTTAAAAGTGATGTCTTAACTCCAGGGATAGATTAGCTCTTCTAGGAAACAAGGTAGCAAATTGGGATTAAAAAATAGGAATTTCCCACAAGATGCATTAAAGGATACCCGAGTGCCAGATAATTACAATGACTAAGTCATTCTGGTTTGGCCAGGACTTTTCAGTTTTGGCACGAAAATTCTCACAATCAGGGAAACCCTGCAGTCCTGGGCAAACTGGGATGGTTGTCACCCTTACAGATCTCTACTTGTAGGATAATAAGCTGCAAGTTATCAGAACTAAATAATATTTACTTGGTTCTGTGAAGTCATTGCCTGATGTACCAAGAACAAAACGTTGGACTCTGTCAGAGGATATGTGCCTGATAGGGAGCTTCTGGGTCTGGCAGACATCTTGTTTAGATACTGTGTTTTCCTGTTTACTAGCCCTGTGAGCTTTTGCAAATCACTTAAATGTTTTGACCTTCTGCTAACAGGGCTGCTCATAAGAAACGTGGAGATAAGAAGTTGCTTAATGTGGCGCCTAGTATTTAGGATCCATATCTTTAATAAAGTTGTAGTAGGTGGTAGCTCCTCCTCTTCATCCTCCTCATCATCATCATGGCCGTTGCAGTCAAAAGTTCAGGCTCTTTCAATACCTATTATTGTGATTTTGGCCAAGTCTTTTCACTGTCTCAGATCTCAGTTTCCTTATCTGTAAAGTGAAGATAACTACAGCAGCTGTCCCTGTCCCAGAAGATTATTATAAAATCAAATGAGACAATGTAAGTTAAAAGAAATGTATATTGTAAGGCTGGATTCAAATGCAAGGATTCAAGATCTGCAACTGTGTCAGTGCTGAATAGAGAACTAGACTTCCTGAAATGAAATGGATGCCACTAATTACATTTATTTAAAAACTGCCAGTTGGCATGTTGCATGCAATGCTGATTATTAAACCTCAAGAAAGACAAAACAGGCAGGGAGGGTCCAAGATGGCAATGTAGGAAGATCCTGAACTTAATTCCTCCACAGACACACCAAATCTACACCTACTTGTAGAACAATTCCTTCTGAAGAACTGAGGCCTGATCAAACAGCTTCTGTGCAACCAAATATAAAAATGGAAAGAGAGATGGAGACACACTAATGAAAGGAACTTCCAACCCTGATGTTGTGAACTGCCATGGGAAGGGACAGACCTGGTCCTGATGGACCAGGAACAGACTTGTCTGCCCTGGGAAATGTGGTGGTGAGAGGGGAAGATACTGTTTTAAATTCTAGTTGCCCTTTCAAGGGCATTGGCCTTGAAGCCCTGCCAAATGGCAGAGGAACTGCTAAAGTGCTCTCTGGTTCCCAGGAGCTGGCAAGCACCATACTTTGTGCTACCCCTCTACTTTGAGAGTGCAGACTAGAGCAGATCTGGGCACCATTGCTGGCCTGCTGCTTCAGGGAGAATGGGGGCCTTACTCCACACCAGCTCCAGCTGTCTCACCAAGACAGCCCTAGCACAGTGCATACTGTGACACCCCTTGTAAGCACTCAGTACAGTTCCAGTCATTTGCTAAAATGACACAGGCACAAATCCCCACTTCAGCTCTAGACTTTTAAGAGCACCCCTAATGCAGAACACCTTGGGGCCTCTCAGCCACACACCTGTTTTGGATTCAGATAACTCACCAGAATACCCCTAAGCAGAGCACCCAATGATCCTACAAGCTGGGACTCCAACTCAGCTCCAGCTGCCCCACCAGGGCACCCCCTAATAGAGTGCTCAAGGATCCTGTAGCCCACATTGCCTATGTGGAGGCACCCTGCCAGTGCACCCTCTCTATGGAGTGCCCCAGGACACCATGGCTGTCATCTACATCAGCTTCAGCTGTCCTGAAAGAGAACATCCTCTACATAGAGAGCCCTGGCACCTCCCAGCTTGTACCCATTTCAGCTTTAGCAAACCTGCCAAGGTCCTGGACCTCTTATACAGAGCTCTCCAGAACTACACCAGCCTGTGTCCACTTCAGCTCTAACCTCCTACCAGGGTGGCACCAGCAAGCAGTGCCCTAGGACATCTAGCCCCTACCAGCCACAGCTCCAGTCAGCCACCCAAAATCACCAGGCACACAAGGGGATGACCATACACAAGACCATTTCTTCAAGTTTAGGAGAAATAGCTTTTCTATCTAATTCAAAAAAACATGCCCAGAAAGTTAGGCAAAATGAGAAAACAGAGGAATAGTCTCCAAAAGAAACAAAAACCTCAGAAAAAGAATAAAACAGATAAGCAATCTACCTGATAAAGAGTTCAAAGTATTGATCATAAAAGTGCTCACTGGACTAGAGAGAAGAGTGGATGAATTCAGTGAGTGCTTCAACAAAGACCTAGAATATATAAAAAAAATAACCCGATTTGAAAAATAACCAAAATGAAAGATATGCTAGAAGGAAACAGATCAGAGGATAAAGAATGGATCAGTGATCTAAAAGACTGGATAAGCACCTGAGCTCAACAACAAGAAGAAAAAAAAATGAGGTTAGGGTAAGGGATATCTTGGTTAACATCAAGCGAAAAAACATTTGCATTATAGTAGTTCCAGAAAATAGAGACAGAAAACTTACTTGAAGAAATAATAGCAAAAAACTTCCCTAACCTGGAGATAGAAATAGACATCCAAGTTCAGGAAGCACAAAGTACCAAACAAGAAAAAGCCAAGGGAAGTCCTCCACAAGACACATAATAAAATGGTAAAGATTAGAGGCACCTGGGTGGCACAGTTTGTTGAGCATCACACTCTTGGCTTATGCTCAGGTTGTGATTTCAGGATTGTGGGGTTCTGCACTCAGCACAGAGTCTACTTAAAGTTTCTCTCTACCTCTCCCTCTGCCCCTCCCCCCTGCATGCTCAGTCTCTAAAATAAATATTTTTTTAAATTAAATAAGATGGCAAAGATTAAAGATACAGAGAATTTTAAAAGTAGCAAGAAACAACTAGTTACATACAAGGGAAACCCCAGTAACACTATCAGATGATTTTTCAGCAGAAACTTTGAATCTATCGTGCCATTCCTTTCTGGCCTGCAAAGTGCTAAAGGAAAAAAAAAAAAAATCACAACCAAGAATACTTTACCTGACAAGATTATTATTCAGAATTGAAGGAGAAAGTTTCTGAAGCAAAACTTAAGAGTTTAATGACCACTAAACTGTTCTTACAAAAATTTTTAAAGAGACTTCTTTAACAGGAAAAGGCCATAATTATAAGAATATTATGAAAGGAAAATTTTCTCCAGTAATCCAAACATATACTAAAAGGTAGCAAAGTGATCACTTAACTAGTGTGAATATTAAAGACAAAAGTAATAAAATATTACTAGTTACAAGGACTTACAAAATAAAAAGATATAAAATATGACAATATATATATAAAACATGAAGTAAGGGAGGAAGAATGAAGTTTCTTTAGTATGTGTTCAAACTTAAGTGATCATCACCTTAATACAGACTTAGGATGTTATAAAATGAACCTCTTGTAACCACAAATCAAAAATTTTCAATGAAAAAAAAATTTTCAATGGATGCAAAAAAAATGAAGATAAATGAAACAATAAAACTCAATAAGAACAAGAGAAGAATTACAAAAATAATCAGAAAGCAATTAACAAAATGACAAACACAATTATTTTATTTTTATTTATTTATTTATTTTTTTAAATTTTTATTTATTTATGATAGTCACAGAGAGAGAGAGAGAGAGAGAGAGAGAGAGGCAGAGACACAGGCAGAGGGAGAAGCAGGCTCCATGCACTGGGAGCCCGACGTGGGATTCGATCCCGGGTCTCCAGGATCGCGCCCTGGGCCAAAGGCAGACGCTAAACCGCTGCGCCACCCAGGGATCCCAGACACAATTATTTTAAGTGTAAACAGCCTAAATGCTCCAAAATATATAAGGTGAGTGAATGGTAAGCAAAACATCTATATGTGGCATACAAGATTATATTATTCTTAGAATAAAGTTATTCAACACAAATTGAAGTGAAAAAAAAAAGAGCTGAGTAGCAATACTTAGACGCAATTAACTTTAAACAAAGACTATCATAAGAAAAAAAGGTGTTGCATAATGATGAAAGGATCAATCCAACAAAAGAATACTTGTAAATATCTATACATCCAACACTGGAGTACCTAAACACAAAATAAATATTGACATAAAGGAGGAAACTGACAGTAATACAGTAATAGTAAGGGCCTTTGACACCACATTTACATCAATGAATAGATGATCCAGGCAGGAAAAAAAAAAATCAGTAAGAAAATAATGTCTTTGAATAACACATTAGACCAGATGGACTTCTATATTACAGACCATTACATCCAAAAATATATACTTTTTTCAAGCACACATGGAACATTCCCCAGGACAGAGCACATGGTATGCCCCCAAACAAGTCTCAATAAACTTAAAATGTAGATCATATCAAGCACTTTTTTTCTGACCACAAATAGTGTGAAACTAGAAATTAATCACAAGAAAAAAATTGGAAGAGACACATGTGGCTAAACAGCATGCTGCTAAACTACCAATGAGTCAGTGAAGAAATCAAAGAGATAAAATACATGGAGACAAATGAAAAATGAAAACACAGTGGTCCAAAACATTTAAGACACAGCAAAAGCATTTTTAAAATTTTTAAAGTCTAGTTAATATACAATGCAATATTAGTTTTAGGAGAATTCAGTGTTTCATCAGTTATATACAACACCTAGCACTGCTCATAACAAGTGTCCTCCTTAATACCCATCACCCATCTAGCCTCTCTCACCCACTTCCCTCTATCCACCCTAAATTTTTCCTCTATCATTACCAGTCTCTTATGGCTTATTTCCCTCTTTTTCCCCTGCTTCCCATATGTTTCTTAAATTCCACATATGAGTGAAATCATATGGTATTTGTCTTTTCTAAGAGAAATTTATAGTGAGAAAAATCAAACTCAAGAAACAAAAATCTAGAGATGCCTGGGTGGCTCAGTGGTTGAGTACCTGCCTTCAGCTCAGGGCATAATCCTGGAGTCCTGGAATAGAGTCCCACACCAGAGTCCCTGCATGAAGCCCTGCTTCTCTCACTGCCTATGTCTCTTCCTCTCTCTCTCTCTTCCTAATGAATAAATAAATACAAAATCTTAAAAAAAAAAAAAGAAACAAAAATCTAAATTTATTCTTACAGCTAAAGGAATCAAAGAACAACAAACATAGCCCAAAGTTAGTACAGGAAAGGAAATAAAGATCAGAGCTGGAACAAATTACATAGGCACTAAAAATTTACCAAAAATAGAAAAGATCAGTGAAATCAAGAGCTCTTTCTTTGAAAATGTAAACAAAATGATAAACTTTTAGCAAGATTCATGAAGGAAAAAAAAAAGAGTACCTGAATAAATGAAATCAGGATAACACCACCACGGATATACAAAAGATTATAAGAGATAACCAAAAGTTATATGCCAACAAATTGGACGACTTAGAAACATACAATCTTTCAAAAGTGAATCAGGAAGAAATTGGGCATCAAGAAACTCCCAAGAAACAAAAGTCCAGGTAAGTTCTAGAACATAAAAAAAAAAAAAAAAAAAAAAAAAAAAAAAGAGAGAGAGAGAGAGAGAGGTATCTATTCTTCTCAAACTATTTCAAAAAATGGAAGGAGGAAAGCTTCTAAATTCATTCTATGAGGCTAGTATTACCATGATACCAAAACCAGACAAACACATTACAAAGAGGGGGAAAAGATTAGAGGCCAATATCAGTAATGAATACAGATGTCAAAATTCTCGAAAAAAGTTAGTAAACCACATTTAGCAATACATTAAAACAACTATTCACCGCAATCAAATGGGATTCACTTTAGGGGTACAAGAATGGTTCAATATTTACAAAGTCAATTAATGTAATACATTAACAGAAGGAAGGATAAAAAGGATATCTCAATAGATGTGGAAAAGCAATGACAAAATTCAACATCTGTTCATGATAAAAACTCAAAAATGGTACTACAGGGACCACATACCTCAACATAATAAAGGCCACATATGGAAAAACCCACAGCTAAAATCACAATGGTAAAAACAGCTTTTTCTCTAAGAGCAAGAACGAGACAAGGATTCCACTCTCACCACTTTTATTCAGCGTAACTCGGAAGTCCTAGCTACAGCAATCAGACACGAATTAAAAGTGATCCAAATTGGTAAGGAAGAAGTAGAACTGTCATTATTTGCAGATGACATGTTATATACAGAAAACCCTAAAGATTCCACCAAAAAAATATTAGAATGAATTCAGTGAAGTTGTAGAATATGAATATGCAGAAATCAAAAGTAGCAGAAAACAAATTTTAAAAGATTCCATTTAAAATGGCACTAAAAGGGATAAAATACTTAGGAATAAACTTAAGAAAAAAATGTACTCTGAAAACTGTAAAACATTGTTGAAAGAAGTTGAAGATGACATGAACAAATGGAAAAATGTACTGTGTTCATGGATTGGAAGACTATTGGTAAAATGTCCACAGTACCCAAAGCAATCTACAAGATTCAATGCAAGCCCTGTCAAAATACCAACAGCATTTTCACAGAACTAGAATAGTCCTAACATTTGAATGGAACCATAAAAGATCCTGAATATGTAAAGCAATCTTGAAAAAGAGTAAAACTGGAGGTTATCACAATATCAGATATTTCATGATATATTACAAAGCTGCAGTAATCAGGACAGAACGAGGGGACGCAACGGAGGCAGGCCGGAGCCGCTGCCGTCGCCATGACCCGCGGTAACCAGCGCGAGCTCGCCCGCCAGAAGAATATGAAAAAGCAGAGCGACTCGGTTAAGGGAAAGCGCCGAGATGACGGGCTTTCTGCTGCCGCCCGCAAGCAGAGGGACTCGGAGATCATGCAGCAGAAGCAGAAAAAGGCAAACGAGAAGAAGGAGGAACCCAAGTAGCTTTGTGGCTTCGTGTCCAACCCTCTTGCCCTTCGCCTGTGTGCCTGGAGCCAGTCCCACCACGCTCGCGTTTTCTCCTGTAGTGCTCACAGGTCCCAGCACCGATGGCATTCCCTTTGCCCTGAGTCTGCAGCGGGTCCCTTTTGTGCTTCCTTCCCCTCAGGTAGCCTCTCTCCCCCTGGGCCACGCCTGGGGGTGAGGGGGTTACCACTTCCCAGTGTTTTTTATTCCTGTGGGGCTCACCCCAAAGTATTAAAAGTAGCTTTGTAATTTCAAAAAAAAAAAAAAAAAAAAAAAAAAAAAAAAAAAAAAAAAAAAAAAAAAAAACAAAGCTGCAGTAATCAAAAAATTATGGTAGTGGCACTAAAATAAACAAATAGGTCAATGGCGCACAATAGGAGAGCCCAAAAATAAATTTACACTTGTATGGTCAATAAATCTATGACAAAGGAGGCAAGAATCTACAATAGAGAAAAGATGGTCTCTTCAATACATGCCAAAGAATGAAACTGGACCACATTCTTACACCATACACAAAAATAAACTCAAAATGGATTAATGAACCCAAATGTGATACCTGTAACCATAAAACTCCTAGAGGAAAACATAAGCAGTAATCTCTTTGACAGTGACCATAGCAGTGTTTTTCTAGATGTGTCTACTGAGGAGAGGGAAACAAAAGCAAAAATAAACTATTGGGATTACAGCAAAATAAAAAGCTTTAGTACATCAACGGAGACAAAATGAAAAAGGCAACCTACTGAATGGAAGAGATTTGCAAGTGATATATCTGATAAAGGGTTAATGTCCAAAATACATAAAGAATTTCTACTACTCAGTGTGCACACTCACACACACAAAATCTGATTAAACGGGCAGAGTCTGAGTATACTTTTTTCCAAAGATGACCTGCAGGTGCCAACAGACACATGAAAAAATGCTCTCCATCACTAATCAGGGAAATGCATATCAAAATTACAATGAGATTACCTTTCGACTGTCAGAACAGCTATTAATAAGAAATAACAAGTGTTGGTAAGGACGTGGAGAAAAAAGGAACTCTCATGCAAAGTTGGTGGGAATGTAAATTGGTGCAGTCCCCATGGAAAACAGTATGGAGGTTCCTAAAAAAATGAATAGAAATATCATTGATCCAAGAATTCTATTGTTGAGTATTTACCCTCAAAATCGAGAACACTAGTTCGAAAGATACTTTTATCCCAATGTTCATTGCAGCATTATTTACAATAGCTGGGACACGAACAACTCAGGAGTTCATTGATACATGAATGGATGAATATGTAATATATATATTACACATTTTCATATACACACACATATACACACATACACACACATACACATATATATGTAATCACACATATACATATATTATTATATGTAATATATATAATATATATAATTCAGCCATAAATAATGGGATCTTGCCATTTGTAAGAACATGGATGGACCTATGGGGTATTATGCTCAGTGGAATAAGACAATGAAAGAAATATTGTAGGATTTCACCTATATGTGAAATCTAAAAAACAAAATCAATCAGAAGCAGACCCATAGGGAGACTGGGTGGCTCAGTCAGTTAAGTATCTGCCTTTAGCTCAGGTCATGATCCCAGGATCCTGGGATCAAGTCCCGCATTGAGCTCCCTGCTCAGCAAGGAATCTGTTTTTCCCTTTACTCCTCCCCACTACTTGTGCATGCTCTTTCTTTCAAATAAATATCTTAAAAAGTAGACCCATAAATACAGAGAACAAACTGGGGGTTGCTAAAAAGCAAGGGATTGTGGGATGGGTGAAATGGGTGAAGGGGAAAGGGAGGTACAGGTTTCCAGTTATGGAATGAGTCATAGGGATAAAAGTATGATATAGAGAATATAGTTAATGACATTGTAATAGCATCGTATGGTGACAGAATAATTACACTTGGGAGGGTAACATAAGCTGTATCAAGTTGAATCACTATGGTGTACACATGAAACTAGTGTAACCTTACGTGACCAACTATACTTCAATAAATAAAACAAAAAAATTGAGCTTTAAAGTATCCCAAAAAGATAAAAGAAATTTTAGGACGGCTTAGGGAAAGGCAACCAAATAGCCAAGGACACAGAAAAGATAGCTTTCCAAATCATTATTTCCTAGATTTAACTCTAGGACAGCCCCGGTGGCCCAGTGGTTTAGTGCCACCTCAGCCTGGGGTGTGATCCTGGAGACTCGGGATCGAGTCCCACCTCAGGCTCCCTGCATGGAGCCTGCTTCTCCCTCTGCCTGTGTCTCTGCCTGTCTCTCTCTGGGTGTCTCATGAATAAGTAAATAAAATATTAAAAAAAAAGTTAACTCTAGAATTTTTGCCAGTTTTCCCCAAATAAAGAGAATGCTCCTTGCTTCTTGAGAGAGAGATTCTAGGGCAAATACAAGGTGGTACTCATTAGCAGCCATCAACTCAACAGGGCTCATTAACCCAAGATGTAAAGCCTAGGAACATGAACCACCTCACAAAGTTCTAGCTATCTTACTATGAACTTTTTATGCATGTGTTAATTACAGGCTATATCCTTAACTCTGAGGTCTGTGTAGGGGGGAAAAACAACAACAACACACATTTGTGATATGAACTGGAGACTATGGCCCAATCTTGAAATTCTTTCCTATCCCATCTTCTATGGTACTGTATAGAATCTTGTCCTAGTTTTGGTTTGTTTGAATAAAAATAAATGATTATAACGTTCATTTGTTTGACCACCCATTGATCTACCCACACATCCATTCATCCATTTTTGAACAAATTCTTGAGATCCTTGCAACTGTGAACATTTAAGATAGAGTGATATATAAAAGGTAGTGATTAAGCCCCCATATGCTCGTACAGTTTCCTCAGATTTAAACATACCATTCCATTTTGGTTGTAATCCCACTCATTTTTTAAAGATCTTGTACTTCATATCATATTCTCTGGAGGATTCCATAAATTCTGTCCACTAAAAATCACTAAAGACTCAATAAGACTCCCATGCGTCCATTTTTGGAAGGTACTCTTATGTCTGGGTCTCTAGTTATAGACATGCACATATTCATGAATTAGCTCTTGTGCCCACTCTGAACTCTAATGCAAGCTTAAGTGTAGGAATTATTTTTTACTCATTTTTATATCTCATTGGTACTCCTTGTTGACCAAATTTCCTAATATTTAATTTGGTAAAGATTGAACTGATCTTGTTAGAATACTCTCATGTTCTGATTAATATTTTGGAGGTTAATATATTTAAAGTTCTCAATGGTGACAGATTTAGAGTAACAGGATTATTTACTACTATCAAAAATTAGAAGTTTAAAACATCCGTCAATAATTATCACATCAAATAAACCTATGCCAAGAAATGTGGTTCTAGCAAGCGTGTGAAGATCTTGATCCTTTTAGTCACACATTAAAGAGGAGCACATCAATGCTTATTCAAAGGTACGTTATTTTAAACCACAAATGCACGTGAAGCCATATTACTACTGAAGAGTCAGAAGTTCTGAAAATAAGAGTCCTATTAAATTCTCAAAGCAATATAAACAGCCATAACAACCTAAGCTGCCAATATAGAACACTTCAGAAGAGGTTAAGAATTTCTTTCTATAGTTAGTTAAAAATATGTCAGAAAATACCATAGCAGAGCAACAGATTTTTAAAAATTTACTTCAGCATGTATTTAACTTTTGGATCAGTTGCAGGGAAAATGTCAATTTCATATTCAACATAAGATATATTTCAAGAGACGATAAAATGCTTATGAATACAAATGAGTGGCAAATATAATTGTATTACATAGTTGGTATAGTACAAATTTATCTACAGTTGCTGTACAAATTTTTCAATAAGATAGTTAATGAGTGACTAATGTCTAACTACACGGTATTCCCTGAATAAAACTCTGCATTAACTTAAAAATTACATTCTGATAAACTGCATTTATCAATTTTCCCCTCATTAAAAGAGTACCTTATAACAACAAAGAAAACAAGAGGAAATGCACAGAATAACCAAATATTTAGGTGTTTAGAAATAAGGCTTGTTGGTCTCATACAACTGTTCATAGTACACATTATGGATTTATGTAAGTGTATAGCTCTATGATCGTCATCAAGATTAGTGGTGCTCATAACTATCTCCATTTTTGTCTCCTTTCTATGGCATACCACATAGTCTGTTTTTTCAGCTCCTTTACATCTAAGTGGCCCTGGGTGACCAGCCTGTTCAATGGCATGTGGGTAGAAGTGATGTGTGCCTCTTTCAGACTTGGACCCTGAAACTTCACCTGAAATCATCTTTGCCTTTTCTTCATTTGCTGACGGATGCAAAGGACTCACTGGAAGACTGATAAGATGGTAGAAAGATGAAAAGAGCTTGGACCCCTCAATAACTAGAATAGAGCATCCTTAGCTTACCAATTGTGTCATAAGCAACAAAAAAATCTTTAATGTTTCATATGTATTTCTGTACCTACAATTGGGTTATTTAAGATGTTAATATTAATTATCAGTTAGATACTTTACCAAGTTACCTCACAGACTTATATTTTTAAGTTTATTTTTTTTTAACTACACTGAACTTTGGAATGGTGAATAGATTCCAGGAAATTGGCTTCTAGTGAAAATAAGCAAGTATTACTACAGGCTCATTTCAGAAGATTATTACCTGCAGGGACCAAAACATGAACTGATTAAATTAAAAGAAAACCCCAGATAAATCTTTGGCACCAATTCCAAAACTTTTTTTGGTTGATAGAGAATAATTCCCTTATGAACTACAGTGGAGTTAATTAACACATCTTTCTATACTAGCAATTGCCTGTGCAGGGATGAAAAACAGATATAAACAAGAGAGTGTTGCAAACTTGAGTGTGATGAAGGCATGTTTCCCTTGTTACAGTGTGAACTATGTGCTGGCACCTGCTTGAAAATATATTCTCATGAGTCTAACAATACATTTCACCATTGTATTATTTTTAGTGAAACATTTCTGTTAAGCATTTGGATGAGCAATGGTAAACATTTCCCTAGTTTTTTTTTTTTTTAAACAGTAAAGCTTATTTTTCTTGCCATAATGTACTTTGAAAGTGGGCATCCTAAGCTACTTTCACTAAGGCTAGAATCACACAGAAATGCTGACCCTTACCTTATGGGTTTTATTAAGTGGCAACAGCAAATATAAGTCTATAGTGGGAAGTTGATGTACTTTACCATTAAATCATAGGTCTCTATAAAAGTATTAAGTTCTTTGCATCAAAGTGGGGCACTGATAATCAGCACAAAGTAATATCCAAGGTAGTTCAAATGTAATCTTTATTAGCTAATATGCTAGAGTTGTAAAAGTAGATATATATTCATTGTTATAACAACTGGCATAAACCTATAAGCCTAGGGCACAAAGGACTCTAGTGAGGGCTAGTTCACACAAACAGGAATAGACACCTGAATAAAAATTCCAATAATGACTTAGAACATCACTATTATTGTCCATCTCTAGTTAGTAAGGCTGATGATTGCAACAATATCAGTGTGTTGGTGACTGAAAAGACTGGCCCTAAACAAGAAAATGACTGAAATGAAATTCTGTTTTCCATGCAGCATTTATAAACTGTGACCGAAGATCACTATTACTTTATTCTGCAGCACTATCTTAGAGGACAAATGATAAGATACTCAGAGCTATTGCTGGAGCCCTCACCCCTACCCCTGTCATGCACATATGTGCATACATACATGCCTTTGGCAGAGCCAACAAATCTAATTAAGGCCATTTCAACCCCCTAGTGTAGTGTAGAGCATACCATGGACCATTTTGGAGTTAAGACCTCTGGTTTACTTCTGGAATTAAGAGAAGGTAGAAAAATGAGCCTGGTCCTTTGAAAGTCATCAAAGTTACTTGTTGAATGGATGGTCTTATAATGCAAGGGAGTTTCTGTTTTAGAGAACTTTTCCAAGTTCCTTAAAAGGCTTGTTCCCAAGAACCTGTTTGAAAGAAAACTAGATCTAGATCTAGAAATCCCAATAGGTATCTACTCTGGGCTGTCCTCTAAGAGTAATTCTTTCTAAGCCTTTCCACATCATGACACACATAGAAAATGAGAGTATTTGTATGAAACATTGGGTAAATGGAGGAATTTGGAATCCTGGGTAAGGTGGAGGTAACAGAAAACCTGAGGGTTGAAGAAATGGATTCTCCATCACATAGTTTGGAAGCTATGTTCCAGAAAAGATGAATAATACAATGTACAGGAATCTGTTACATTTTTATACACCAATAATGAAGCAGTAGAAAGAGACATTATGAAATCAATCCCATTTACAATTGCACTGAAACAGTAAAGTACCTAGGAATAAACCTAAGCAAAGAGGGGAAAGATCTATACTCTGAAAACCATAAAACACTGATGAAAGAAATTGAAGAGGACACAAAGAAATGGAAAGACATTACATGCTCAAGATTGTTAAAACATCTATACTACCCAAAGCCATCTATACATTTATTGCAATCCCTACCAAAATATCAACAGCACTTTTCACATAACTAGAACAATCCTAAAATTTGTATGGAACCACAAAAGACCCTAAATAGCCAAAACAATCTTGAAAAAAGGCAAAGCTGGAGGCATCAGTTGTAGACTTCAAGTTGTATTAGCTGTAGTAATCAAGTCACTATGATACTGGCACAAAAATAGACACATAGACCATAAAACTGAATAGAAAACCCAGAAATGAAACCACAATTATATGGTCAATTAAATTCTGTATTCTTCTACAAAGCAGTAAAGAACATCTAATGGAAAAGGACAATATCTTCAATAAATGGTGTGGGGAAAAGTGGATAGCCACATGTCAAAAAATGAAATTAGACCACTTTCTTACACCATACACAAAAATAAACTCAAAATGGATTAAAGACCTAAATGTCAGACCCAAAACCACAAAAATCCTAGAAGAGAGCATAGGCAGTAATTTCTCCTAGATCAGTGGTGCCTACTTTTTTTCTAGATAGGTCTCCTGAGGCAAGGGAAACAAAAGCAAAAATAAGTTATTGGGACTGCACCAAAATATGAAGCTTCTGCACAGCCAAGGAAATCATCAACCAAGCTAAAATGCAACATATGGAATGGGAGGAGATATTTGCAAATGACACAGTTGAAAGGGTTAGTATCCAAAACATATAAAGAACTTGTAAATCTCAACATCCCAAAAAGCCCATATAATCCAGTTAAAAAATAGACAAAAGTCTAGGACAGACATTTCTCAAAAAGACACTTCTAGATAGCTAACAGACATGAAAAGTACTCATCATCATCATCATCATCATCAGGGAAATCCAGGGATGAAAACTACACTAAGATATCACCTCACACCAGTCAGAATGGCTAAAATCAACAACGCAAGAAACACAGATGTCAGCAAGGATGTGGAGAAAAAGGAACCTTCTTGCACTGTCGATAAAAATGCAAAAGGGTGCAGTTACTCTGGAAACCAGAAAGGAGGTGCCTCAAAAAGTTACAAACAGAAATACCCAATGATCCAGCAACCTCACTATTGGGTATTTACCAAAAAAAAATACAGAAATAATTCAAAGTGATACATGCACCTACATGGTTTTAGCAGTATTTAGCAGTATTTCCAATACTTGGAAGCAACCCAAGTATCCAGTGATAAATGGATAAAGATGCATAAAGATGGATACACACACACACACACACACACACATATACACACACACACACACACACACACACACACACACACACACACGGGAATATAACTCAGCCATTAAAAAACAGAATGAGGGGATCCCTGGGTGGCTCAGTGGTTTGGCACCTGCCTTCTGCCCAGGCGTGATCTTGGAGTCCCAGAATCGAGTCCCACCATCAGTCTCCCTGCATGGAGCCTGCTTTTTCCTCTGCCTGTGTCTCTGCCTCTATCATGAATAAATACATAAAATCTTTAAAAAAAAAAAAAAAAAAAAAAAAACAATGAAATCTTGTCATTTGTAATGACATGGATGGAGCCAGAGAGTATAAGTAAAAATAAGTGAGAGAAAGACAAATACCATGTAATTTAACTCATATGTGGAATTTAAGAATGAGCAAAGGGAAGAAAAAGAAATCAAACAGACTTTTTAAAAAAGTTTATTTGAGAGAGAGCCAGAGTGCATGAGTGGGGTGAGGGGCAAAGGGAGAAGCAAACTCCGCACTGAGCCATGAGCCTGATATGGGGCTTGACCTTGAGACTCTGGGATCATGACCTGAACTGAAGGCAGACACTTAAACAACTAAGCCACCCAAGTGCCCCAAGAAACAGACTTAATTTTAGAGCACCTATAACGAGGTGAATGGAGGGATGGGTTAAATAGGTGATAAAATTAAGGAGTGATTTTGTCATGATGAGCATCTGGTGATGTATGGAATTGTTGAATCTCTATATTGTACACCTGAAACTAATATGACACCGTAAAGTAACGGAATTAAAATGACTTAAGCCATTGCAAAATATATGTTATAAAATCCCAGGAGGGAAAAGATCAGGAAAAATGTTGAGGAAAAAACATGGCTCAAAGCTATCCAAAGATAGTAAAAAACGAACTTACAAACGAAGAAACTCAAATCCAAAGTAGAATAAATCAAAGGAAACGCATCTGAACATATGCAAGTGAAATTTTTGAAAAATCAATGATAAAATCTTAAAAGCAACAAGATAAAAATGACTCATCACATTCCGGGAAATAAGGATATGAGTAATGGCTAGCTTCTCATTAGAAACAATGGAGACCACAAATATTGGAATGGTATATTAAAAAAAAAATACATAAAAAGCATACAAATTAGGAAGTAAAACTTCTTTCCCCACCTACATGATTGTTCATGTAAAAGTCCTAAACAATTTACATAAAATCAACTAAAACAAGTGAATTTAGTAAGGTGATAATGGCCCCCAAGGATATCCAGGTTCTAATATCTGGAATCTTGAATTTTACCAGTATAGAAGAAACTTCACAAGTGTGATTAAATTAAGGATGTTGAGATAGCAAGAATATTCTGGAATATCTGAGTGGGTCTTAAATTGCAAATTTCCCTAAAAGGAAAGCATAAAGAGATTTGACTACAGGACAAAAGGTGGTATGATAAAAACAAGCTTTGAAGATAAAGGGAAGGACCATAAGCCAAGGAAGACAGGTGGCTACCAAAAGTTGAAAAAGGCAAAGAATGGGCTTCTCCTCAAGAACTTCCAAGAGGAACCAACCCTGCCAACACCTTGAGTTTATCCCAGTGAAACTGGTTTCTGATCTCCAGAACTATAAGAATAGATTTGTGTTGCATTAAGTCACCAAGTTTATAGCAAAGGGACAAAGATCAATATGAAAATTTTATTTATAGTGATAGTGAAAATCCCAAAGATAAAACAATTCCATTCATAATAATAGCAAAGACAGACTCAGGAATAAATGTAACAAGTTGTATATAGACAAAATTCCCAAACTAGAATGTCTCTGAAATTAAACAGGACCTAAACAAATGGAAATATATACTACCTAGGTTCATGGAAATCTATTAACTCTTCCCAAATCGAAGTATAGGTTTCAGTCAATGCAATTTCAAACAAAATCCTAGTGTGTTTTCATGAGAAATTGATAAGAATGTCTGGAATACCAATTTTTAAGAATGGTAAAGTTAGAGACCTTATACTAACTGATTTCAAAACAATATAAAACATAACCAAGTAGTATGATATTGGTGTAAGGATAGAAATACAGATCAATGAAAGAGAATAGAGGATTTATTTATTTATTTTTTTTTAGATTTTATTTATTCATGACAGAGGGGGGCGGGGCAGAGACACAGGCAGAGGGAGCAGCAGGCTCCATGCAGGGAGCCGGATGTGGGACTCGATCCTGAGTCTCCAGGATCATGCCCTGGGCTGAAGGCAGGCGCTAAATCGCTGAGCCACCTGGGCTGCCCAGAATAGAGGATTTAGAAAGATGTTTAGGGACACCTGGGTGGCTCAGTGGTTGAGCATCTACCTTTGGCTCAGGTCATGATCCCAGGGTCTTGGGATCGAGTCCCACATCGGGCTTCCTGCATGGAGCCTGCTTCTCCCTCTGCCTGTGTCTCTGCTGCTCTGTGTCTCTCATGAATAAATAAAATCCTTAAAAAAAATTTTTTTAAATAAGAGGGATGAACTGATACAAGGTACAAACAAACAAAATATTATGCTAAGTGAAAAATACTAAAACAAAAGACTACTTACTGTTTCCAGTTGTAGGATATTCCGGAAAACACAAAACTGTTGGGACTATTTCTGGGATCAAGGAAATGTGGGCATTGGTGATGCAAATGTTCCAAAACTAGATGATGGTGACGGTTGTCCAACTAAACACATTTACCAAGTTCACTGAACTTTATACTTAAACTGAGTGATCTTATAGCATGTAAATTACACCACACTAAAGCTGTTAAATCCATGCAATTCTGTGAGGTCAACATTACTCCCATTGTGCAACTGGGGAAGTCTCAGAGATTGGGTAACTCACGTAAGGTTAAACAGCTAGTCATTGTCAGACCCAAGCCACACTGGTAATTACTGCTCCATTCTGCTTTTTGGAGTGGAGGAGACACTGGGGACTGCATGATGCTGGTGGAAGCTCCCAGAATCAGCAGACCCCACCCTAGCTGAAACCACTCTACAGAAGTGGTCTGCCATAGGGAAGTGAGGAAAACATCCTGGGCTAGGGGAACAGCGTCCAGAGATTCTGCTGCTCTCAGAGGAAATGTGCTACAGGAAAATAAGCACAGCGGATAGGAGACTTAAAATCCTGGCTTTGGCACTTAATCATTATAAGACCTTAAGCAAGTCATTGAACTTCTTGCAGCATCAGTTTCTTAATACATGAAAATGACTTAAAAACATACCATCTCCCTTACTAAGTTGTTTTGGGTATTGAAGGAAGTGAAATAAAGGACCAGGATCCTTAGTAGAGCCTCAGTAATAGTAAATTCCCTTCTTTTTTTCTTCTTGAGAGAAAAACATTCAGTCCCATCATTTAATAAGGATTTAGAAAGTCTTTTTTTAAAAAATGCTTTTCACTGAAGAAAAGCAGGAATTTTTCATCAGGAGCCCTTTTGGGCATTAGAATTACCTGGCCCTCAAATTCTACCCAGGATCTTGCAGTCATGAAGGCAAGAAGTACTTGAAACTCATTTAACTCTATTTTCTTCTCTTGCTTCACCTCTTGAAGTTTGATATATAAAGCTTCAATACTTCCATGTTTCCGTAAAAAAAAAAAAAAATGTAGATGTGTATGTGACTTACATATACACAAGGAACTTGCATTATTTGAATTTTTTTTGGGGGGGGGGTGGTCAGGAAGTAAATGTTTGAAACCATACGCTGAAATGGAAATCCTAAAGGACTATTTTAGAAATAGGAAGTGTTCATTAGCAAATGATAGCCTGGAAGAGGTCACTATATGCAAAATCTTTAAAGTTCTTAAGTGTTGAGATTAGACTCAAAGACCTCAAAGCATTTTATTACTTAAAATTATTTGTCTACAGGGTATGGATGCCTTTCCTCTCCATTATGCATATCCATATGGGGGTTCTCATGCCCGACTGTGCATAAACATAACCAGAGATGGTATTAAAATGTGGAGAGCCAAGGCCCCAACATCAGAAATTATGATTTCATAGGACAGAGGTAGCACCCAGTATTTTTTCTTTAAACAAATAACCCCTGGTGATTCCAGACCATACTTGACTCACCTCCTGTCTATTTCTCAAGGTCTTTTTCCCTCAGGAAATATTTCCATAATTTTAGGCAGGGGTTTCTTTGTTTCAGATATTAGTGTTAGAAGACAGGATTTAGGATCAAATAAGCTTGCGAACACACTAATACTCATTAACTATAATTTTATCCTTGCTGCTAGTGTCAATTATCCCCTATCAATATTTTTTTTCCAATTCTGTGTCAATACTGAATAATTCACTGTTTATTTTACTCCCTGTTCCATCCATGTATAGTCTCCTTTCTCCAATGAGATTTGTAAGATCCTGGAGACAACTGTCTATTTTAGTTCTCTGTGCCACACAGAACCTTTGTAACTGATACTACTTAGGAAAGGCAAAGACATTGATATACAGATTATCTTAGCTAAGTAACATCACAATGGAATTAGCTGGGAAAGGGAAGAATGGTACCCAGTTTTATTTTTACATTCCAGGTCCATTTTTCTCTTGTTGCCTGAAAAGGGCTTCAAACAAGTTTCCAGAGGAAACCCTACACTTGAACCACCAGAAAAAGCTCATGGTAGGCTACTCCACCATAAGGTAAAGCAACACAAGCTACTGCATAGTTGACAACAAAAAAAGAAAGGCCTAAATAAATAAATAGGGAAAAGCCTGGATAAATGGCATGGTATCAAATGCCACTCTGTTAGAATCCCTTTTCCCAAATGTCATATCATTATGGCTTCTGGATACTCATGGCTGTGTGAATGTAATAAAGAAGTTCAGGAGAAAAATAAGCTAGTGTACAGTTTTAAATCCATGTATACCTGTGCCTAAAAATTGAAGTGATATTTATATTTTCAATATAGATGGATGAACTTCAGATTCGAGAATCTTCTAAAGCTGTATGTAAAATTTTGTCCGTTTCGGGGAGGGCAGGAAGGATAGGTACCTAATAACAGCTCCACCAAAGGATCCACAACTTGAAAGCAGTTTATCCCTCTCTGGTCCAAATAGTATATTTTGGCTCATATAATCATGAATCTTACAAAACTAAGATTTGTCTTATATATTTCCCTGAACAATATTTAGTCTGTTTTAAATAATATAAGAGCTTTAATAGAGAGGTACTATTTATAGATCTGAACTTGTGATGCCTTTGCTGGCCTCTTGGAACCAGATGTTTATATATTTACTTAAAGTGGCCCACTGAATAATCGTGGTTACAAGTTCAACAGCACACATTCTTTGTTTTATAAATACCAGGAAGTTTATAAACTCAATGAAAAACTAGCATTTCTGGTAATTGTCTTCAAACTATTTGCTAAGGCAATATAAACCATTGTCCTGAATCAAAATAGCCATTTTCTCCAGCAATCATTGGACGGCATTTCCCTGGACAAAGGAAGTCGTCTCTTTTTAAGACCTACAGGTAAATGGATATTGTAATTCTTAAGGTATTTCTTTCAAACCAATAAATCTTTAGAGCTAGAATTCCAACATTTAAAACAAATGTATAAGTTGGAGCAACTTTGCCTTATGATTTTCATAACATAGGTCATCTGTGTATTTATCTTTCCTTCCAGCAACTTTGGTTGAGGTTTGCAGTTAAGTGTATTTTTAGTGCTATAAAACATTAAATAAACATTGACAAGAGATTTCAAGGGAGTTACCTTTTACATATTATCTGTGAAGAAAAATATCACAGAATTAGGTGAATTTTGATAGCGCCAATATTATGTTGTTATTCAAACAAAATTCTGACTGCCCCTTCTCCCCAGTTATGGAGTTATAGTGATTTTTTTATGGTGATTTGTTTCCACATAGTGCAATGAACTTTCATGCCAACAACACCAAACAAGCCAATGGGTAGGGAGTATACATTTATTCCATGACAATAGAACATTTCACTCACATTAGTGCTGATAAAAACAGTTATTTCTTCATTTAGGCACAAAACGGTGATTTCAAAGGAAACAATATAGCAGAAGGAGCATGGACTTTGAAGTGAGAGTCATTCATCTATTTCTTATGGACCATTTTGTACTGGGGACTGAATACAACAGGAAACAGATACAGTCTCTGCTGCCTGGAACTTTATAACCTCCACTCTGGGGGTGCTATTGAGTACTTTTGTATCAAGGTATTTGCTAATCTTCAGTTGCCTTATCTGTAAAAGAGAGGATACCACTCATCTCAGTGTTGTGATGAATACATATGAAAAAGTATCTGGTTCATTATCTAACGAATGAGTAGCATTTAGATGTGAATTATTATTAAACAGCTACTTTGTGCTTTTGAAGTGATAGACAAGCCATGGGGCAGATCAGAGAATACATTTCAAATTCCTTAAAGAACTAGAGTGTAACAGGCCTATGCGATGGTTTCATCAAAGTGTTCTATAGTCTAATGATTATATTTTTGCTAAACCATCAGGACGGGCATCTAAACCTCAGATGTCCTGCACAGTAAGAGAAATGTAAAAGCACTTAAGGATTACTTTAAGTACAGACTGGAAACTACAACTTAAGAACGTATGAAATAGTGTCAAGAACCAAACTCAGGGGTGGCAAGCAAAAGAGGGCTCGTTGATGAGGTTTTTCCTGGGAATAATTAACTCCTTCAAAAGAGCTAAGTATTTTTACTTCTGCATCAGCGGTGATTCTGATGCAGAACTATAACTGAAGACCAGTTTGGTGGTTCCCAATCTTCTCGGCACTTAAATACCTCCTTTTATACCCTCTTCAATGAACTGCAGGTTTGGAAAGATAACGTCTGCAGTACTGGAAGAGTGCAGGCACACACAGAATACTGCATAAGTGTTTGCTATTAGTACTAGGTCTGCTTTGGAGTTTAAATGATTTGTTATTAAATAAAATTAAACATAATGAATACCTCTCATCATGAGGAGATGGAACATTACCAAATCAACATTCTAGCTAAAAATCCAAGAAACCCAAGGTGCTAATGATCCTGTGCAGCTTTATCATGGTAAGCAAGTGAAGGCTTCTCAGAAATACTGGAGTGGTTGAACAACATTCAGAATCCCACCATGTATCTTTATAGGTTCAGGAAAGCCACATTCAGAATCACCGGGTTTATTGTCAAGGTTTCCTTTCCTTCCTGGAAACCTTTTAAGTAGTCTTATATAAAGCATAGGTTAAGGAGTTCTAGTCATTTGATCAGTACTGTTGTCTTAATGTTTAAAAAAAATCCACACTCTGCAGCAGATACTTTTTGAAGCCAGGGCCACAGAGATCCCCATCTCTCTACCTTGTCTATAGGGGGTTGGCCCAAGGCTTTTGGTTTGAGTTACCTAAAATTGTGCCCCTGGGCTTTGTTGGCTAGAACATGGATAGACAGACATCCACCTCTTTCTCTTTATAATTTAAGTACTGTGATACTGAAAGACCTTAAGCAGAGTTCTGATAAGTCCAAGGCTCTTGAAAAAGACCCATGATTGCACCTTCAAGTCCCCAGAGCCCAGTCTGAGTCCTTGCAACAAATTCCCCTTTTTAGCCTAAAGTAGCTCAAATTGGTTTCTGTTACTTACAAACAATCAACCCTTAAATGCACAACAATTGAAATGCTAATTTGTTAGAAAACCCAGATTATGATAGTTTGGAAAATATCAGATTGATGAGGGTTTCTATGGAGAGTTTGAAACAAACGCGTAACAGCACTCATTTCCAGAGCTCCAGGATGTAGGAGCAGAGGCACTGTTTGGGCTGGTGATCAGACTCTGATAAATCCAGTGTGTGAAATTGGGTATCATCTCTCTCAACTATCTATTTGCATCAGCTCTTTGACACAAGCCTAAGGCGGCTTCCAGTTTGGGGTGGAATGAGATCTGAACACTGTTCTCAACAGGGACACGTATATAGGCATGTATGTGTACACACACAGTATTTGTCTGAAAGATGGGGGTGGAACACATATAAGTGGTTTCTCAGAGACAGAGGTCAGAGACTTTGGAGAGAACTCAGGAGAAAGGGAGATGTATCTGAGTCAGGCAGCAGTGAGTCCTGAATATCAGGTGAGGAGGAGTGGTTGAGGAGTAAGACAGTCTGGTGGTACCCCCACTCTACACCCCTGTAGCATGGTTATCCCACAGAGAAACCATTGTGGGCAGAATCACAACCATGCAGTGCTTGCACTCCAAGCTAACCTGTACGGAGATGGATTCCAGGTCTCCCGCTCATCTGAGTCCCATTGGCCTGATGACTATAGCAATCCACTCTGATACACGGGCTTGGGCTAGCACCTGGAGGAGTTGTAAGTGGGTGCTAACCCTAGCTCAACCTGTCCGAAGATGGCTCAGCCACAAGAAACTATATCATTCTAGGACAGAGGCAGGGATATAGAGGAAACCAAGCTCCTCCACCCAGCCCTTGGAGTAGCCTGTAGAGACAAACAGTACGGTTGAACAATTGGGCTGCAATTTCATGTCCTACAGGGTCCAGCAACATCGACAGCACCATCAGTTTGATTTGCAGACATACATTTATACCTCCAGCTGACTGCCAGCTCTGTTGGAACAGTAGCAGAGAGAATTTGGTCAGATTGAAATCAGCATGTAAATCAACAGCTTTCTGCACTTTGCTATCACAAAGCACAGAGACCCACAGAACAAATTAAGTGCCTGTGATGTGCCAGTGTAGGACAACATCTTAAATATAGAAAGATAAAGATCCACTAAAATCTGTTTTGGGAAACAAACTGGGAGTACAAATCCTCCCAAGGCTATGAAATTTCTTTTAGAAGGCCAGAGAGGTTTCAGCACTCGTGGTCACTGAATGGAAATGTAACAACTCATTTTAAAGATTAGTTCCTTCACTAGGCACAGTTCACTCTGCAGTAGGCACGTTGATCATTTTAATACACAAAAGTTACCTGAAGTTTTGTTTTGGTAAATGAATAAAGTCTGAATAGAGAAATCTGGATAAGTAGCTGGTCTGAAGTGGACACTTAGCCATATTATTTTCTCATTTCAAGTATTCATGGGTCACCCTAACAAGTCATTTACTCCATGTGATCCGCTCTTGAGTTTTTGTTTTTTTTTTTTTCTTCCTCAAAAAAAGGGCATGTGGGGGCGGGTAGTCTTTCTCTGCTCTACCCATTAAGCTTGTGAAACTTGGCACATAATACATGTGTGTTAATATGTAGACAGTAAGGGCCTTGGGCCCTTTATAGGCAGCTTGGGAATACTATGTCTACTATTTCTAAGTCACCCAGATTTATAATTGCAATTTCCATCATAAGCATTTGACACAATGAGCATATCTAAAGTGCTCCTAGTCTCCTAATGGCTCCAATTCAGTTTTTCTTTCATTCTAAGAGAAGATTGATTTTACAGTATCCTGGCTAGTGGAAGGCTACTTTCCTTTTCTGTATTAACTTCTGTACATATTTCAATTCATAGCTGTATTCAGTGGCTATTTACTGCCCACTTCTCTCCTAGTACAAGACTAAGCTGAAATTCAAAAGCCCTGGTAATTGTTAAATGCTAGCCACAAGTGAATTTTAATCCTGTTTTATAAAAGCCCTAAATTAAAGTAATGGAATTCGAAAGTATTTAAAACCTCAAGGCTAAAAATTTTTTATCTGGAAATGGTTTAGAAGACTGTCATATTCTGAATACCCCTAAGTTTGGATTCTGATCATAAATATATCTGATTATACACAAATGAGATGTGTCATGTTAGGTGTTGGGGCATACATGTTGTCCATGATCTTTTCACCCAACTCTAGTCTCAAAGATACACAGGATTATCCCATGGACAAAGTATTAGAGACATACAAAAACAGAAGGAAAAAAAGATTGAAAAAAGAGGGCTCGCTTTGAACGAGGAGCAATGTCAAAGGGGTTGGCATAGCAATCCTGATGTTAAGGATAGTGCATTCAGGTGGTAATAACTTCCCAGAGATCTCAGGGTATCTCTTTGAAATCAAATAGTGAGCTGTAACCTAAAATCTGTCTATACTCCTTGTTCACATTTAAAGCTTAGAACTGTCTTCCTAAGCGCTCTCAGCTATTTAATTGGCAAAAGTAGCAATTCACTGACTGGGCTTACCGGAAAGACCTTATATAGAGAAGTCCTACTCCATTAGTAACACATGTTAAATATTTAATATACATCCAGCACTATCAGGATCCTGTTTCTACTCTCGATGATTTTACAGTAGCATTTGGGACTTTAAAAATGCATACATTCTTAAAAGCCCAGAGTAAACCAAGCAACTGAAAGAACTCAGGAGCTATTCCAGGCTTGCAATATCAAAAAGGTAGCCCCTCTAGAGTAGAGCCTCTTGAATTCACCAAGAAGGATGCTATATTTTGGCACCAAAAGAAGAGGTTTTTTTATTTCATACAGGTGGTGATGGACTTCTCTCAGTCTTGCTAGTTTGCAGGACAAACCTCAGCAGCATCAATACCCCAGTGGGCCAATCAGAAATGCCTATTAGAAAATCTCAGGCCCCACCCCAGCCCCACCAAATCAGAATTTGCAAGTTCGCAAGATCCCAGATGATTTCTATGCACAATAATTTTGAGAAGCTTGGCTATACATGTTTTCCATGATTCATTTCATTTCTTCATTTCTTTAAAAAATATATACTTGACTGCTGTCTTTCTTGTCAAGGAAAACTAGCCCCTCTCTGCAATAGTTAAAGTGAACAAAAGGAAGATAAATTGGCAGCTTTTAAACAGATTTCCCACCCCCATTTTCCAGAGGATTCTTGCCACATGCCATAGCAGCTGTGTTTACCTCTGTGATTAGACAGTACAATAATTGCACCTAGTGATAAACTAAGTTGATTTAATTAAATGGCTGATTGCATATACATGTTAAAACAGTTGGTTATTTCACCAAAACAATGGAAAATGTCTTCTGTCATGCAAAAAATGCAAAGTAGGGCCAAGCAGACATAACAGTAATTCTTTCATGTGTCTATAGAAAAGTTATAGATTTCCAAATCTGTCTTTAACATGATGAAGTCTTTTGAGGGAAAGGGCATTGCTATCTAATTCCAAATGCTTAGTTTGCTCAGACCTGTGGACTCTTTGGCCATTCTGAGGCATTTGTAAAGAAACTGAATGTTAGAGGAGAGACGGGAGAAATTATTGGTCACCAATGAGATATAGGCATCTTGAATCTGACCCTGGACTTTGGCAGCAGAATGAGGGGAAATTGGACTTCTTAGGGTATACTCATAACTATCCTCAGCCAGCTGTTTCCAGTGTCTAAAAAATAGCAACTGCCCCAAGAATCTAGGTTGAGAAAGTGGAAAAATGATACAAAGCAGCATAGCAAAAAAATCCTCCATGAATGGTGGAGTTTTAGACATGAAGCATAAGGCTAGATTTGTCCCCATATAGGACACTGAAGCCCCTTGTTGAGGAGAAGAAAAAAAAAACAAAAAGATATCTCAGAGAACAGGCCAAAAAATAAATTCTTTAGTCCTTCTAATTCTTCTCCTTGTCCCCTTTCTTCTGGAAAGTTCTTTGAAGAGAGATATTAAAAAAAAAAAAAAAAAAAAAAAAAGCCTGCAACAGAGGGAACAGCAGGGACTTTGAAGCCAAGCAAATCCGAGTTTGGATGTAATTGCCTCAAGTGTGTTTTCAATCCAAATTGCACAGATGAGTGAAAGAGCAGCTGCACAAGGATGAGGGTGGGGAAGCACTGAAAATAAGCATCAGGAAATAAAGGAGAAAGATACCCAGTTAGGGCATCATTTGCTTTCTTTAATATTGCTGGAATTCTTCTTTAATCCTTATTGTTTTATCCCTCAACACAAACATATCAGTTACATGTTTCTCTGTAGAAGAGTAAACTGCCTCAATAGCATGTAATATTGTTTTAAAAAAGTTTAATATTGAAAATGAAAATACCTGGTAATCCCACTCCCAAGGATAACCATTGTTGATCATAAGGTGTATATTCTAATATTTTTGCTGTTTTAGAATTTAAAAGTTTTATACATATATATGCACACATATATATACACACAAAAAAAATTATTGTGGTAGGCTGGATAGCAACTCTCCCTCTCCGCCCCTCCCCACTCATGAACTCAACTCTTTAAAATGAATAAAGTCTTTAAAAAAATGATGTATCTGGAAACTCATACCAAGGTTTTAAGAATTATGTTTTTGTACTATGAATATTTGAAAAAACAAAACTTTATTTGTGGCTGGGAAAAAAACTTTTAAAATATTTTTTAGAAGGTAGTTTGGGCTAAAGGAAGTACAGCTAGGTAAAATCATAACTTAGTCTTCTAAGGGTCAGAAGCACAGAATTTGCAAAATCTTAGAGAAACCCATCAGGTCTATGCTAATTGCCACC
The DNA here is from genome assembly GCF_003254725.2 of Canis lupus dingo. Taxonomy (NCBI): domain Eukaryota; kingdom Metazoa; phylum Chordata; class Mammalia; order Carnivora; family Canidae; genus Canis; species Canis lupus. Next base: position 17,385,255 of record NC_064271.1, read on the forward strand.
CCACATAGACAAGGACCAGTTGCTGGCTATGGTGAAGGATACACATGTGTATCATAAAATCCCATAAAGGAATTTTTTCAAATGGGAAGTTAGAAAATTTCTTTTGGCAAGAGTCTCCCCCCTCCACATCTTCATCTGGGCTGATACCTTTCCTTGTGTACAGGTTTCCCAGTCTTGGGGACAAGAGTTTTTTTTTGAAAAGAGAAAGATGATGGTTGAATTCAATTCACAGAACTTTGTTTGGGCCTTGGAGGAGGGGATACTGAGCCTAGCTGCCAAGATTTTCTTCTGGCTCTTCTCTTTCATTGTTTTCGGCAAGTTGAATTGAGAATGATAAACAAGGCAATAGGCCAGTTTCTAAATCTAATCAAGTTTGAGCATTTACTATTTATTAAGTACTAGAAGCAGCATATGAAGTGATTGAAGATATAGGCTTTACACTAAAGGTGCCTAGAGTTAAAGCTATTAGGGAGAGATCTCTGTGGGTTTGTTTGGTCATACTAGAGATGAAACTTAGAACTAGAGGCTGGAGGGTTGGGACATTTCAGATGAGAGGACAAGTGGAGTTGCATCCTGGGCAATACGAACGGAGTGGATGGAGTATGAGCATGTATTGGTCATGTCTGGGGAAATGGGCAGACTCCTTTGACCAGAACAGACAGGAAAAATCAAGGAGTTGTAGAGGGCTTTGGATGTCAAAGGAGTTTGGGCAGCATTCTTGAGATGTCACAACCTACTGAAGCGTTCTGGATCAGCAGAGTTATATGACAGAAAGGTACTTTAGGATGATTAATCTGGCTCTGAGGTATAGAACAGAGGGGAGGTGGTGAATTGGAAGTTAGGTTATTATGGCCACATGAACACGATATAATGAAGGCAGAATGAGAGAAAACAGAGGGAAGAGATTGTAACAGGGAAAGGAGTGGTAACACTCAGTAAGTAACGATAGTAGGGAAGAAAGAAAAATGAGCAGTTTTGACCTTGGGTTAGATTTCTCCAATCTGAATGAAAATAGGAAAAAAAGGCAAAGTTTGTGTCAAATTAAAGGATGAACTGTTTCAGAGAAGTTGGCTTCCATATAGAAATATCCACCAGCCATTTGGACATATGGGACTGAAATAGGAAGCAGCAGCCAGGGCTGGAAATACACACTTGAAACACATCAGAACACAGGTAATATAGCTAGTGCCATGAAAACAATCATCGTCTTTGAGAAAGAACACAGAGTTTGCAGAAACAGTCCTGAGTGATAACTTAAGCACCAAATGGGGTTGGGGTAGGGAGGAATCCATCGATGGAGACAAAGGAGAAGTGGTCAGAGAGATATGAGCAACATCACATCTGGATAGTTCCATAGATGCCCAGGAAATAGAAGTTGAAGGACTGGTCTTTGGTAATTTTGTAACTATCTCTCTGCATTGTGTACCTTGAAGTTAACCAATGGCTCATCTCAAGATGGTTGAATTAGGGACTCAACAGTTCTGCTCTGGATTTTTATCATGTTGACCATTTCCTGCTATCTCCAGGAGATAATGAAGTCTGTGTGTACATTGTATAGCTTATCCAACTTGAAAGATCAACTGCAGTTGACTTTTCCTTTTTCCAACTGCACGATTAGAAAGTACCAGCTAATACAGTCACCAAATATTTACTAAGCAACCTACTATGTGAAAGACCTAGATTAGTGGCAGGACAAACCTCTTATTCACTAAGATTCTCCCTTCTAATGCAAAAGGTAAGCATTACAACCGTTTAAGTAAATCAAACACAGGCTGGAAAAAGTCTTAAAATCTAACATATGGAGTTAATGGTGCCAAGTTTCCTTGTTTTTATAAGCACAAGAGCTTTTTAAAGCTGAGCACTCTGGCTACGCCCATTAGGTTCCATGGTTCCCTCAGACTTTGTTGTATGACATCTGGTACTTTACTGCCTTAGAGGCTCAAGAGAAATACCATGCGTGCCATTTGCTTTGTTTCAGTGTTTCTAAAAGGTTCCCTTTCCACTTGGTCTTTCTGTTAGTGGTAATTTTCTTCAAGGATTTCAGACATTGAAGGTCTGGTGTTAATAGATTTCTTTCAATTTTAAGTACACCCATCCGTTACTCAAAGAGGGAATATACAACTACAACTTGAACATTATATTTACTTCCACAAAATTTTTAAAGAATGGGATCATCCAGATGATTGAGTTGTTGCACAAAGTATATGCATTTTGGCCAAAGACTAGGGCATAGTCCGTCAGGACACAGAGTCAGGTGCAGATTAAAGAGGTTCAGGGTAACACTTTATAGCAAGGCTAATATGTTACTTTAGCAAAAACTCCTTATTGAGGATTGTAGTATGTGAAGAGTGAAACTCTGCAAACATGTTTGAATTTCCTACATTTTGCTAGCTGTGCAGGAGGGCTGAGCACTAAGATATTTCCTATGAAGGGAATTTACAAATATCTGCCACCTTCACTGCCTGTTGGTAGGCAGCTTAACCCTATCTGATAAACTTCATCTGTAGTTCACAAACACTAGTGTACAGAAGAGATGCATCAGAGAATCCCTTGGTTGTCATTTTTAAAAGATTCCTCGATATTATGATTCTGTACATTTGAGGTATGCATAGTGTATACCTGCATTTTGTTAAATCTGCAGATAATCCTGATGAGCAATTACCTTTAAGTTCTGCTCATTTCCTTTTAGATGTATTGTTCTATGACTGGGAGATTCTATGAAGAAAATAGGTGGTGACCCAGGCTGAGTGTACATTTTCCACATGCTAAGTATGTGTATAAATGCACTGAATCTTCAAGTGAAGATATGATGGTCCTTTTCTAGTGGGCCATAATTCTTATAAATCTTGGTATGTAACACAGCAAATGTAAGAGGTGCAGGAGAAATGTTCTCTTGTCCTGGGAGGACCTTTGAGCATTTGATATTTCTTTTTTTTTTTTTTAAAGATTTTATTTATTTATTCATGAGAGACACGAGAGAGAGGCAGAGACACAGGGAGAGGGAGAAGCAGGCTCCATGCGGGGAACCCAACGTGAGACTTGATCCCGGGTCTCCAGGATCACGCCCTGGGCCAAAGGTAGCACTAAACCACTGAGCCACCCAGGCTGCCCCTTCCTTCTTCATTTTCAACAGCTGTTAAGAGATTTAGAATCCAAGGATATACCCATGGCATATAAGTCAAAACAAAACCAAGATTTCTTCTTTCTTAATCCAGTTCCTATGAAATACATAATTAGATGATAAAATTAAAGCTCCCATGTTGGCATCATTTTAATGAGAAACAAAGATCATCTACCCTCTCAAAACACCACTGCCATCATCTCCTTCCTACCTCTAAGAAGGATGAACATCCCAGGAAAACAACCTTAGAGAACAAAAGCTAGCTTGTTAAAAAGATCACACATAGTACTCTAGAACTTTCTATCTTCATTTAACAGATCATGCACATTCCTCTAGGTCAACATGTGCCCATAACTCATTGTGATAGCTACATAATATTCCCTATTGGTGACCTATCTTGATTTTTCCAAAAGACTTGCTGATGGACTTTCAGTTCCATTTTTTAATCCAGTTGTTTTTTTTTTTTTTTAAATCCCTACATCAGTGCTGCAATAAACATTGTAATACATGCTAATTTTTTGGACAGATGTTTTCTATGAATAGGATTGATTCATGCAAAGGTGCAAAGATCTGAACTCTTAATAGAGTCTGCTAGATTATCTTCCAAGGAGTTAGTAGCAATTTCACATTTCCATCAGCACTGAGTTGGTTTCTTTCACAGCCTTAGCAAAACTTCGAAAGATTGAAAATGTTCAATCTTCTATGTGAAAAATGGCGTTTCATTGCTTTAATTTGCATTGCTCTGTGAGTGAAATATACATTTTTGTGTATGTTGGCTCTTTGCATGCCGTTTTCTGTAAATGGCCCTCTAGGATAAAATAAAGTTATAGTCTTCCTTACACCGTATACAAAGAAAATTCCATATAGATTAAAGGTCCAAAGACAGCAGTCAGGAAAGGGTTAAAAAACCCAGAACATTTATATAGTGGAGTGGAAGAGCAACTTGACATTTTAAACAATTTTAAATGCAACAAAGGGGGGTAGCCTGGGTGGCTCAGCGGTTTAGCACCACCTTCAGCCCGGGGCCTGATCCTGGAGACCCGGGATCGAGTTCCACGTCGGGCTCCCCACATGGAGCCTGCTTCTCCCTCTGCCTGTGTCTTACCTCCCCTGCCCCGGTCTCATGAATAAGTAAAATCTTTTTAAAAAATAAAATAAATGTAACAATTAGGGTAAAGTTGAATTTATAACCATTAAAATTGTTTATATTGGTCTTTTGCCTTACAGAAGAAGCAAAGAGACAAATGATAGATTGTATCATATATACTGTATACTTTACCAAAGGATTAACAGCCCTGATGTATGATTCTCTTAAAAAATTGATACAAAATAGGCAAAAGGGCCCTCTCCCCAAAAAATCGGTGATATTTTTTCCACCTTGTCTCTGGAGATTGTGTTTAAAATGTAGACAAAGTACATGTTTACCTCAGATTATTGAATAGGAGGTGTATCTCCTCCTACACAAGGTTCTTCCATTCCCATCTGTTCTCTGTCTATAGAGCCTCTTGGCATTTGGATTTGATTTCCTCAGGTGGCATGTTGCCCTTGGTATGCCTCACACACCTACTAATCACATCTTAAGTTTCCTTTTGACATTTCCCTCCAGCCTCCTCTTTCAACTTTGCAGCCAACTCACAGTAGCTCAACTGCCTTTTAAAGCCAATAGCTAATATTCAGAAAACTCTGTGTACAAGGCAAAGAGCCCCACGGAGCACCATTCACAATTTCAGGTGTACCCTACAATAGAAGGATCACATGCAATTCTATAGTTTAGAAACCGAGTTTAGGAAGGGCATCTGTGTTGCTTTATTTTACAGAACTTAAAGCACTTCCTTGTAGGTTATAGTTTGAGGAGCACCTGAGATAGTTCATGAGAAAGTACTTTTAAAGTCTAAGGTACTAAATACTAACCTATTAGACCAGATTTTCCTTTAAAATTGCAGTTAAAAATAATCCATGATCAGCAGAAGCGTCATATACCCCTTGCTCCTTATCCTACAACACGTTTCTCACCAGCTGCCATCTGCTATAATAGCTGCTTCCAGAAAATCAGCATCATTCAAAGCTCTGCCTTGAACAACATTTTCAAAAAGACCTCCCTGCCTTAATAATTTTTCCTGAATAGGTAGCACTCTGTGCTGCTTCTTTATAATAATCACATTGTAATTAACATCTGCCACCTGGACTTAAGTGTAAACTCAGTGAAAGCAAGGACATTGTGTGGGATGCTTAGCACAGTGCTAGGTACATAGGCAATCAACAGCAATTCAACAGAATCAACAATTCAACATTGTTGAATAAATGAAAGTCACAGGATCATATATTCTTACAGCAGGCATGATATAAATAACTGTTACTGTTTGTTCACTTTACATTGCCCATCTCCCTTACGAAAATATGGGCCTCACAAGAACAGGGGCTTTTACCTTCCTGATTTGTAGCCCCTTATATTCCTAACATCTGAAACTTGAAACATGTTAAATGCTCAATGAGGATTTAATGGATGAATATAGGTCCCAGTATATGCTACTGTTGGCTGACTTTTTTGTATATTTTTTTTTTTTGGAGTTCGATTTGCCCACATATAGTATAACACCCAGTGCTCATCCCATCAAGTGAAAGATATGGAACGCTTCACGAATTTGTGTGTCATCCTTGCACAGGGGCCATGCTAATCTTCTCGGTATCATTCCAATTTTAGTATATGTGCTGTTGAAGCGAGCACCTGTTGGCTGACTTAGTGGAACTTTGAGATCACCACTTCCATTTTCAAAGCTCCATGATTGACTACTGTGAACACCCCTGATTTCTACATACAATAGTCCCCCACTCTTATGTTTGATTTCAGTTACCTGCAGTCAACTATTCTGGAAGCAGATAATTCTCCCGACAAATCAGAAAGGTCAGTAGTAATCTAATGCTGAGGTCATTGACCCCACTTCAATTCATTCCCATAGACATTTTACGTATCACAAGAAGGGTGATTACGGTACACAGTATTTTGAAGAGAGACCACATTCACCTAATTTATTAGTTTACTATATATAATTGCTCTATGTTCTTGTTGTTCACCTTATTGTGCCTAACTTATAAATTTAACTTTATCCTAGATATGTATGTATATAAAGGGTTCAGCAGTATCTGTAATTTCAGGCTCCACTGGGGGCCTTGGAACATACCCCCATAGATAGGGCAAATTACTGAGCTTAACCATCTACGGGTCTATTTAATCCCATGTTTAATCCCAATGCATTATATTACAAAACATACACAAAAATTACAGGACAAGAGAGTGTTAGATATCTGTTAGATCATTTTTTTCCTGGATGACAGTTATCCTGAGTTGCACCACCATCAGCCACAAAGTTCGCTGCAAAGCTATTCTCTTTCAGTATTCTTTAAGCAAGACCCTGTGTCTTAAAGCAGAAGTCTGTTTAAGCAAGGTTCTAGCATGTATGAGAAAAAATGATTTGCAAGTGATTGAAAGTGCTTCTTTTTTAAAAAATTTTTCCAGACATTGTTTTCTTCTAGTTTTCAGGTTGAAGTCACTGGTGAGGGAGATAATCAAGCATCCATAGACCAGCAGGGAGGTCTACCCAAAAAGTGAGAAGTTCGAAGTACCGAAGAGTCAACTAAAAATTAAGGATGAGGGATTTTATCAGACAGTGGAATAGCAGAAGATTTATGCAGACTAACTTTCCTCTCAATTCATGCCCCATAGACAAGATGAAATAGCTCTCATGTTCTTTGGCAAGTCAGAAGGCATTCAACCTGGACTAGGTTCTGATTATCACTATTATGGCAGCTTTAAAAAGAAATTGATGGTTCAGGAAACTGCTAGCAAATATTTTTCCTCTTTAAGATCTAATGGGCTTAGTCTCAGAAAAGTATCTGTAATAGGGGAAAAGATCTAAAAGCATAATGGATTCTCCCTCTAGTCATTTCAAATGCAGTTTTTGACCCATTGTATTAACTTTTTTGTATTAACTTTTGAATGAAAATTGAAATACAAGTTTAGTTATAGTGTGGTACTGAGAACAGAATTTCTATTTGAAAATGTACTTAAACACACACATCAGCATGATGCTAATTGTGCCTGGTATTATTCTAAACTGCAAAGTCTTAAACACTGCTCCCCTGTTTTCTAGTTTCCCTGTTACCTATGTGACACTCAGCAAGGCAGCCGCTTTGGCCATTTAACGCTTCGTTAGGATACCCAGCAATTGCATTTTTGCTCAGAACTAAAAAAAAATAAAAAAAATAAAAAAAATGAGCATGTCTTTCTTTTCTGTCATTAGTTTGGCATTGAGTGCTACACTATTAATTTTACTGACTTCTGATTCTTATTTGCAATGCTTCTGAAACAGTTTTGGCATAACAAGCTGAAATCCTTGCTATAGTGTCGACTTTTTTTTTTTTTTGGGGGGGGGTGGTAGGGTAGGTTTTAAACATGTTAAAAATTGTTTTCTCTGACTAGAGAAATTGTTCATACTTCATGTAGAATTCATAAGTAATACAGGAGGAAAAATATCACCTCTAGTGCTGCCCCTTGGTCATAATAATCACTTAATATTTTAGAACATTTCCCCCTACCTGAAAGTTAACCATATCATTTGTAAGAAATCAAACTTGAAGTGTTAATACAGTTCTGTATCCTGTTTTGTCATCATTTCATGTTGTATCTTGAGCATTAAAATATTAAGCATTTATAATGGGCAGATTCCATAATATGTAAGCAACCCTTCTCATATTGTTGGACATGGTTGTAGCTTGACAGATTTTGATAAAATTGGTGATAAACATCTTTATCATATACTGTAGATATTCGTCCACATTTGAGATAATGCCCTTAGGAAAGCTTCTTAGAAATGAAACTGAAGATATTAGTGTTGAAAATAGCTTATGTTTATGTGTGTTCAGTTCTCCTAAGCACTTTATATATGTGAATTTAGTATTAGTTCAATTTTCCAGAGGAGGAAACTAAAGCACAGAGATTATGTAACTCTCTAAGGTCACAGGGTAAGTGGAAGAGCTGGGATGCAATCAGAGGACTGAGCTGTTGCTCCTAACCTTTTATGCTGTGTGGACTCTGCAATCACTTAGGTAAACATGACCCTAGCAGATCATCAACATTAGACTTGAAAGTTAATAGACCTCCTAATTAACCCCCTGGATATCATGGAAAATAAGGCTTACAAAGATTAAGTGAGAGAGACAGATAGCTAGTAGAAGATCTATAATTTACATCTTGATTCCTCATCCCGTATTCCAAAAACTTGCTATTCCAAGCCTGGCCCATGAACCATAGGATCAGCTCCTGGGAGCTTGTTAGAAATGCAGAATCTCAGGTTCTACCCCAACCCCCCTGAAGCAAAATCTGCATGTTAACAAGATCCCCTGGTGATTCATTTGCACATTAAAGTTTGAGAAGCTCTGGCAATATACTGTAAACCTGATAGATCCTTGGTACTTCAATAGAAAATCTGCATGTAAACTGCTAGAATTTCCACAGCATGAAAAAAGTCATTTTTCAGTTAGTTAAAGCTTTTATTAGGTTGAAGCATATGAGACTGCTGTTATTTTAGATTAAAGAAGTCTAATATTGGCAACTGAGTATGGCTCAACTTCAGTGGGTGGAAAGATAACAATAAAGCAGTTTGGGTAGAGATTGGACTTGAAGTAGAAGAGGTTCCTTATCTCCAAAGAATATATAGGTTAGGAAGAGAAGGACAATTAGACAATTACAATGCCAAGTGATAAGTGGTACAGAAGGGCATCAGAGAGCTCTGGAAGAAGTGATGCTCTGGAAAATAAAAACGATTATTTCCTTCTATTAATGGTGAAAGAGGCAGGCATGTAAGTCTTAGTCAAAGTATTAAGTGGGCATCCTCATAAACCCCTCAGAATCTGATTAAGACCAATTGGTTAAGGATAGAAGGTTCTTCACAAAGTTTGGGAGCTATGAATTGCCACTTGAACTAAGAAAACTAAGAGAACTGTGTCGTCCTTAACGGTCATGGCAGACAATGAGGGTTTATGGGTCTTACTATTTAGGGTGTACTATTTCCATGGAACCCACTTTGGCCACTTTTTTTGAGGTTAGCATATTTTTAGATTGGGTGAAATGAAGAACTGGCTTCCATTGTACTATGAATTAACAGAACAATCTTAGGAGTAATACTTAAAGATGCAATGTGTTTACCAGAAGCTGTGAATAACCTATAAGCAAGTGGTATGTGTAAGAATTTTTGTTAAACATTTTCCATTCTCAAGTTCTTTCAGGTATTTGCAAGTTGCTCTTCTAAAAATGAGACTGGGCCACTATATAGATTTTGCAGCTTTATGGCAGTTTAGAAGTACTTAATTTGGGGGGGAATTGGTAATAATTTCACTTTACCATTTAACTTTTTTCTTATGAGGATCCATTTTCTAGAAAGAACTGACCTACCAGTTGCTGGGCCCAAGGTGAAATATTTATCCAGCAGTTAAGCGTTCTGTTTCATTAAAGGACAGAACAGATGATTTTTCACATACCAAAAAAAACAAAACCAAAACCAAAACAAAACAACCACACCAAGAGACCAAGATGATGGCATGTCATTTGACTTGTCAGATTTTGAGAAACTAGCATTTTCATGACAGGAAAATAAGTCTCTAACTTTGGACCCTCCTCTTGCTATTTCTCAGTTGACCATCTTCCCTTCTTCCAACACTCCTTAATTCAAGTCTTTCTAAGACTAATAAGCCTTTCTCGCAAGGATCAGTTTGTTTCTCACAATTTCCATCTGGATATTTACAGATTTTATTAAAACTTGACTGCTGCCATGGAAAGCATGCTGGGCTCCACTCAAGAAATGCTCTAAGTCTGAGGATACTTTGAACCACACAGCGCTCTATTTGATCAATTCTATCTGTTCAAATTTTTATCGTTAGCTTATTTTGAAGGAAGCCTGCCTGTATTCTCCAGGGCCATTCAGTTTCTGTGGTATCTGGAATTTTTATGGGGATCTGAATAGGGTAACTGAGTATAGGAATTGCAAACATATTCTTATTGCATCAAGACATCTAAAGAGTTAGAAAAAGATGAGCTAAAAAGGAAAAAAAAAACATGGACAATAAAATTTTGAAAGATAAATTGGGAAGCACTTGGTTCATAAAAATTACTCCAGGACTACAGAAGATATTAAACTCAACATGAATTGATGATGTAGGAGTCCTCTATAATTTCAGGTGAGTTCATAGGTTTTCCTTAGAGGCTAAAACAATGACAAGGAGGCAATAATCACTTCTCCAAATTTGGTAAAAAAAAGATAATGGCTAACATGTTGACCAGCTGCTGCCCATACTGGCAACTACACAGGAAACAGCAGCTTGGCATCAGATCTCCCTGCAACATGATGCTGTTCAAAGCAGTTTTAGGAGCCAGATAAGTAAAATACCTGAGAGACCAAAATTGGATAATCATTTGAATGATACCTGAAATGCACTGAACAGGGAGAAAATGACATGAGGGTGAGGAATATTGCACATTGGTACCTACAGGTGGCAGTTCTCAAGATCCCCATATCCCTCCCGCAGCCCAAAGGGGCAAATTGCTTCTATTTCTCACTATATCTTCACCTTTATGAAATCTAATCTGGCAAAACCGCCCGCAAAGATCAGCAGTTTGTTCCTAATATATTAGTTGCCTTCCTTGCCTGCCTTCCCCATTCTTCCATCCATCTAAACTTTACTGGATGTGCCAAATACTATTTGGGGATTGGAGAATACAGAAAAGAGTAAGAGCTCAACCTGCTTGTAGAACAACTTTCTTCCTTCAAAAGGACATCCACAAAAAACTATTAATACCCAATAACCTGTGGTGATTGTAATAAAGGACAGATAGAGTACTATGGGATTATGGCATGGGAGCTATCAGGGCTGTTGGTGGGATCAGGGAACTCCTGCCTGACCAGTAATGTTTGAACTGGCTCATGAAAGCAGGCAGGCTCCAGAAAGAGAGGGAGAGGGAGGGATTCCCCAGGAATGTGTGCCAAGGAGACAAAAGTACAGAGGAAGAGGTGGAAGGGATTTGGGGATGTTTTGTAATGTTAAAAAAAAAAAAAAAAGGAAATAAAGTGTTATTTGCAGGGGAGGATCAGAAAAAAAAAAAAAAAAAAAAAAAAGAATAACTACTCTCCTCAATGGCTCAGTTCCTGCCAAATCAACTTGGTGCTTGTTCTCCACAGGGGTTCTCAAACTTTAAGTTTACATTACCTAAAAGACTTGTTAAAACCCATTTTGCTAGTTCTACCCCTAGAGTTCCTTGCTGGGAGGGCATTGGAGGAGGAGCTTGTGTAACCTGAGAGTCTGCATTTCTAAAAAGTTCCCAGGTGATGCTGATGCTGATCTGAGGACCCCTTTTCAGTGATACACCCCCAGGCTCCCATTCCATTTGCTATTTCTTTTGCCTAGAAATTTCTACCTTCAGATATTCAGATGGCTCCTGGTCTCAGTTTATTCTTCTCATCTTTTCTCTTGACATTCTTTATTCCCTGTCTATGCTTTATCTTCATAATCCTTATAATATCTTAACACTATGGTTTATTATTTGTCATCCCATAGAACGTAAATCCCATGAGGGACAATTTTATTCACTAGTGCCATAATTCCTATTCATCTAAGTTTCTGTATTCCTAGGCTTTAAAATAGTATTGGGCACATGGTAGGCACTCAAATGTGTTGACTTGTACCAAAGAATACTTAGGAATACATTTAAATCAAGGAGGTAAAAGACCTGTACCTGAAGACCTGAAGATTATAAAACACTGAAGCAATTAAAGATAACACCAACAAATGGAAAGATATTTCATACTCATGAATTGGAAAAATATTGTTAAAATGTCCATACTACCCAAAGCAATCTACAGATTCAATGTAATCCCTATCAACATACCAACAATGTCTTTTTTTCCCCCCAACAATGCTTTCACAGTACTAGACTACTAAAGCTTATAGAACCACAAGAAACTTCAGGTAGCTAAAGCATTCTTGAAAAAGAAAAAACTGGAGATACCATCATCTCAGATTTCAAGATATACTACAGAACTATAGTAAAGCAGTATGGTACTGGCACAAAAACAGAAACAAGATCAATGGAGCAAAATAGAGAACACAGAAATAAACCTACATTTATATGGTCAATTAGTCTATGACAAAGGAGGAAAGACTATGCAATGGGGAAAAAACCAGGTCTTTAAACGATATTGGGAAAACTCTGGTCATCTACATGCAAAAGAATGAAATGCACTACTTTCTGATGCACAAAAATAAACTAAGGAACATTGATTAAAAGACCTAAATGTGAGACCTGAAATCCTAAAAGTCCTAGAAGAAAACACAGCCAGTAAGTTCTCTGACATAAGCCTTAGCAACATTTTTCTAGATAGGTCTCCTAAGGCAAGGAAGCAAAAGCAAAAAAACTATTAGGACTACACCAAAATAAAAAGCTTAGCACAGCAAAGGAAACCATCAACAAAATGAAAAGGCAACCTACTGAATGGGAGAAGAAGCCTGCATAGGATAACTCCAGTTATGTATTTTAGATAGTAACCCATTAAGAATACAACCTAGGGGGTGGGAGTGAATGGGTGATGGGCACTGGGTGTTATTCTGTATGTTAGTAAATTGAACACCAATAAAAAAAAAAAAAAAAAAAAAAAAAAAGAATACAACCTAACACCAAAAAAAACCAAACAAACAAAAAAACCCCACCCCAATAATCTAATTAAAAATAGGCAGAGAACCTGCATATACATTTTTCCAAAGATGACATACAGGTGGCCAACAGACACCTGAAAAGATGCTCAACCTCACTAATCAGGGAAATGCAAATCAATACCACAGTGAGATATGCCCTAATAACTGTCAGAATGACTAAAATAAAAAAGATAACGAGTGTTGGTGAGAATGTGGAGAACATACTACTGGTGGGAGTGCAGATTGATGCAGCCACTATGGAGGTTTCTCAAAAAGTTAATACCATAAGATCCAGTAATCTTACTAGAGATCTACTCAAAATGAAAATGCTAATTTGAAAAAATATATGCACCTGTATGCTTATTTCAGCGTTATTTACAATAGGCAAGGTATGGAACAACCCAAGTGTGTCTACCAATAGATGAAGATATGGTATGTGTACACACACACACACAGGAATATTAGTCATAAAAAAGGGAGATCTTGCCATTTACAACATGGCTAGACCTAAAGCTTATCATGCTAAGTGAAGTTAGAGAAAGATTCTATGATTTCACTTATATGTGGAATCTAAAAAAAAAAAAAAAAAAAAAAAAACGAACAGAGAACAGAAACAGACTCAAATACACATTGATGGTTGCTAGAGCCGAGAGGGGTAGGGGAATGAGTATAATGAGCGAAAGGGAGTGGGAGATACAGGCTTCTGGTTATGGAATGAATAATTCACAGGGATGACAGGCACAGCCTAGGGAAATAGTCAACAATGTTGTAATAGCATTGTATGGTGACAGATGGTAGCTACACTTAGGGGGAGCATAGCATAAGGTATAAATTTGTCAAATCACTATTTGTACACCTGAAACTAATGTAACTATCAACTATACTTTGGGAAAAAATGGTGAATGAATAAAGGAGATGTTGTCTTGGAAAGGAGAGGTGAGCTAGGAGACCTGTACAGTTCAAGTTAGAGAGGATGGAAGCCAAGATAACTCAGGCCATATACCACATCACCTCCATCTCAAAGATACACATCTTTGCTTTTATTAGCAAAAGTTTTGGGGTCATGAGTGGGTGGGAGAGAGGGTGAGATAGAGTAAGAGCTTTAAGTAATTGGGGAGTTTCAGAACAGCTGTTGTGAAGGCCAAGTAGGTTCTGAGGGAATAAACTCCCTTATTTTAGGCAAAGGAAACCAGTCAGGCTATACTTCTTTGAAATGTAGAAATAGTTTTTTTTTTTTTTTTTTTAATCTGATATTAAGAGGATTCCCTACTGGTCACTTGCAGTCATTCCCTTTTACTGCCACACAGAGGCCTGAAAACTCCTGTGGGGAGTCCAGTTCTCCCTGTGTCTTCCTTTTCCACCCTAGAAGTCAAGAGCATAGAATAGTTTTTCAGTAGCAAATTTCTTACTCCAAACATCTTGCTACACAGGGTTATCCTAAATGCCTCTAAACTTCCATGTTTGGCAATTTTGATGGCAAATACATTGCTATCACATCATACACACATGGCATACCTTCCATGGAAACATGATGGATGTGGTTGGGGTCCTATTATAGCCTATCTTACTACAAACCTTGCATCTTCATTAGATTCACAAAAATCTCAACAGGAACTTAGACGTTTAGAGGATTCATTAAGTAGTCTAATTAAGAGGAAAATCTAGAAGATAGATGGGGGATGTGAAAATATGGCAAATGAATAAGCGGTCAGATTCTTTAAGTGAAAAAATGAGCTCATCTGCTGATAAAATGTGTGATACTGTGGAAGTTTTATCATTTAGCAGTTGGCGATCTAAGACTGAAATGCTATAAAAATATACAGTGTGCGTATTGAAGATCAGGAAAGAGTAGAAAGGGGGTTATTGACCTAATATAGTTGCATTTTCATTCCTTTCCCCTCCCCCCAGTTTAGAGCACTGGATTAAAATGTATGCCCTCAAGGATGCTGGAGGGGAGGAAAGAATAATTTGGGGATGGGCATTAAGGAGGGCATTTGATGTAAGGAGCACTCAGTGTTATATACAACTGATGAATCACTAAATTCTATCCCTGAAATTAATAGTGTCAACTAAATTGAATTTAAAAAGTTAAAATCTAAGCCCTCAAGAGGCAGGGAACTCTGTTGCTATTTTGAGGATTCCTAACACTATGGGGATATGGAAGGACAGTGAGGCATCATTGGTACCACTGATTTTTGGTAAGTGTGTGGGAGGAGACAGGATAGAAGGACTGGAAAAATGGAAGAGATGGGATCTTCAGTCCTTGGGGAACAGACAGAAGGAAAGGAAAAAGGAGTCTCATTCATTTGACTAAGAGAATATGAAGACATTTTCACAGACCTTTTAATTTCCCAGGAAGGTGAAAGGTAATCAATTTTGTAACAGGTTATCTACACGAGAGCCTTTCCAAATAATATCAGACATAAGTAATTTAATACCTATATTATATTCCAGTTTACAAAGGGCTCTATTTTGTAAGAGGTTGTTAACATTAGAGGAAACTGAGTGAAGGGTGCGTGGGAGTACTGTGTACTGTAAATCTGAAAGTTTAAGAAAACTGAAAAGCATCTTTTATCAGGTCATCTACTATGTCTTTATAGGACCAGGACAATTTCTTTTTTAAGAGGAAAGAGGTCAGCTAGCTTCCTGTCTCTTCAGAAACCTAACTCCATTTCTTACCTAGATTCCTACCACCTAGCATAAAACATGGCCATGCTCCCCTATCTTAAGTAGTAAAGGCAAGAACAAAGCCTTTTCAACTAATTATCAACCCTCTACTCCCACCTCATGGATAAGCTCCTTGAAATTATGGTCTATACTCATGGCTAATGTCCTCACATCCCATTTGTTCCTCAACCTCCAGATTTCCCTCACCATTCCTCCAAAAGCACCTCTGAGGAGAATACAGTTGGTGTCTTGAATGGCCAAGCCAATAGATATCACTTTGCCATATTTAGTGTGACTGGACTCACCATTCTTGGATCTTAGTTTCCTGGGTTTCTTTCTAGGACTTTCTACTAGTTTCTCTGGTTTCCCTCTCCCCACTTTGTCCTATATCTTGGTTTTGGCTCTTCTTCATGTAATGAGTGCTTCCTAGACTCTCCATCCTACACTTGAGGTTTTAGGAAACTATACATCAGTTACTGGAATCTATTCCATAGTTTAGATAACTTTTGAGCTTCAGTGCCATCTATCCAGTTGGGTATTTTACAGACCCCTCAAACTATAGAGCTGAAGAAGTACTTTCTCCGCAAAGAGTACAGTCCTGTTAATCCTAATATTTTATACTATTTCCTCTTATGTCCCATTTGGTTACCCAATTGTGAAAACTCTACCTATTAAGTATTTCTTTGTTTCTCTCCTTTCCTTTTGATTGTTACTGCCAGAAGCCAGGCTCTACCACATATTAGCAGAGTCACTATAATAGCCCAATCTTTTACCTCTAATTATTAGCCTTCAAGATTCCCTTCGCAATGAAGGGGGTGGGGGTGGGGGAAGTCATCTAGATATCCTTTGTAAAATTTCTGATTAGCATGAAGTCACCAGAGTCCCAGTTCTGGAAGAAACCAAAACTCCATGTTATGGGACATACAATGTTTCATGACCTTGAAAGCTTACCCCACTTCTCACCCCTACCAAGAAAAACACCCTTTATTTTGGCCATATTGAATTGCTTTGAGTTTCTAGATTTAACAAAGTTCTTATCTGTAGTTCTTTGCACAGCCAACATATTCCCGAGGTCTGAAAAGCCCTAACCTAATTTCTATTTGTTCTTTATGCCTGAGAGGAGGGCCATGTCCTTGGAGTCCCAATCATTCAAAAAGAAAAATGTAAAATAGCTTGCAGATTTAATAATTTACTCAGATTCTTTTAAAAGACTCCTCTCACAACCAAGAAGCCTTGGTTTATCTCCACCCTTCAGTCTACATTAGGTGATCCTCTCTTACACTCACTTGGCACCAAGAGGTTTATCTGTGGGCACAGTGATCCAAAGTTGAAACTGTTTACTTACCCAAGTTACTCATTACACTGTACATGGACTGCTCTTTTATCTGTAGGCCCAGACTAGAGGAGGGCCAGATATGCTATAAATATTTATAGAGATGAAATTAAATCCTCCTGCATTAAACACTTCTCAGCCTTGCCACATCATTTTACTTCATCCCCAATAACCCTAGGGAATAGGAAAGAGTAAGATTTCTGGATCCAGTGTTGTTAACTATAAGGAATGCTGCAAACTCAGCTGACTTGAGCTTTAGTCCTATTTTGCTACCAGCTCCACAAATAATCTTACCTTTTTGGAGTTCTGCTTCCTCCTGTAATAAATAAAGGGACTGAGCTCTAATTTTATGGTCTCTTTTTGATGCTACAACTTAAATACTATTTACAGAATAAAAATGCGCATCTTGAATCTGTGTGAAGTACACAATCCTAAAAAGCCATGTGGATGGATTGCTTCTATGGGAGAATGAAAGAGAAGGGAAAATGAATTGGTAATCATTAATATCAGAGTGACCACTGAGAAATGCTGCTAGTTATTTCTACAGTATGTGCTCCCCAGCCATATCCACCATCCCCAGCCATCATTTCATAGCCTCCCACGCAGCTAAATCCACCTAACCAACTCTAGCCAGTAGGGAGTAATGGTAAAGGGCTGTTCTTTTAAAGGAGAGTGACCAACCGTTTCCATGGTCCTGCTAGTTGGACCACAAGAGCTCGGCGACACATCTGGGAGTTGAGTGTTGAGCATGGCAGAGACACCTGACAGGGCCCAGTTCTCTGGCACTACCAGCTATACCTGCCTTTATTTCCACAGGAGAACATTTCTTGTTCAAACCATTGAGATTTGGGGGTACAGGAAAAAAAAACAACCCACAGCTCAACAGTATCCTTAGTAACAAATACTAAAAAATATATATATTTTCAAAGTACACTGAGAAAATATTTTTTTGAAGCCACTTTGAAGTTTTGCTTAAACCTTTAATAAAATAATTTATGAAATTTACTACACTACCCAGAACACCCGAAAGCTTCATATTCTACATTCCACCTTATAATAAAGAAGCTAATGCCCAGAGGCAGATTGGGAAGGTATTTGACAAAGCAAATTCTAGTCCTATAAACTGGTTGTCTACTGAGTGATTATAATGAAGATTAGAACAGGTCACAAGATGACTTCATTTTCTGATCAGTTTCATTTACACAGAAAAAATTAATGCTTTGTAGCTTTCAAAGTACAGAGTAAAGTTATGAAAGAGTAACATCCTTCATTTCTTTCCAGGGAGTGGAAGGGATTATGCTTAACGGTATTACCCAGAATGCATCCTGATGCCATAAAGTAGAGGCTCCATTATCAGACTGGGCTCCAAGAAGAAAGTGGCCCAGAAGCACATAAAACATTCCTCTTCTAGCTCAGTGGCGGTGGGAATGCTGATCCCCATGGAGTACTGCCTGCCTGGGAGTTCATATAGCATCGCATGCCTTTACCAAGCAAAGGAGGCGGCTTCAACACACAGAACAGACTGCAGGGAATAAAGCTTTTGGAATAAATAGCTGATAATAAGCACTTAGGAGTTGCACTTTGAGGTAGTGCATGAAGGAAAACTAAAGTTATTCTCCCATTAGTAAGGGCCAAGAACTCAAAGGAACTTCCAGAGAACACTGAAGAACTATTCTATAAACCACAGCCACCTTGTGAAGAATAGTCTCAAAACCAACCTTAGAACCCACGATACATCTTTCACAATTCCCTAATGCCCCCAAAAATCTATATCTCACACATTCTGATCCATCATTCATGATCTGAGATGGCTCATTCTTGCTTTAGGACTTTATGATGAATGGGGCCTGCCTGCTTTTGTTAAAGATGGGGCAATGCTAAAGCTTTCTATTTCTCTGGACTACAGAGGAGTCTCAAGGCTGAGGAAGAGTGAAATAGAGACAGGAGGATTAGAGAGTCTGATTATAGAGGCCTTGAAATCCAGGCAAAGGATTCCAGATTTGGCAAGAGAGTCAAAGTAGATCTTTGAGCAAGGGAGTAACATACACACCTATAAAATCTTATTTTAGTAAGATCACCAGAAAGAGTGGATTAGAGAAAGCTAGATTAGTTAGGAGAAAACTACCTTAATTTAAGCTGAGGGAAGGAAATGCTGAACACTGGCAGCTATCGCAAGGGAGAGAAAAGTAGGATACTTTCTATAGGAATGTAAGGAACTAAATTTGTACTCTGGAGAGGAGTAAGAGGGTAGTTGAAAACTTGAAGTAAAGCTTATTAAAGAAGCAAACAGTGAATAAGAAGGCTGAATCCATGACTTACCATCCAAATCAGGAGTCTGCTCACACTAAAGTGGGGTATTGCCAATTGCTAGGCCAGAACAGCCAGTGCGAACAGGGCCAGTCTCAGGCAAATAGTGATTTCTGACCACCCTACCTGAATGGAGGTGTAACTACCAACATAAAAGATGACTGAGATTCACATGACCACCTTGATCTCTTGACTTCTAGCTACGGGTTTCTAAAAGCTAAAAACCTTAAAAGGGAGCCACCATCGGAGGATGAAAATAAAAAGCAGCTCTTGAGAGAGACCTAGAGGAATATCCAGAGAAGTAAGATGGAGAATAAATATGACATCCCTGAAGTTCAGTCTGTTCTACTGAGTCACTATATTTGTCATAGTCCTCTTTTCAATAGGTCACATCCCGATTTGGGGCCTTTTTGCTTATAGGATTTCAAGGACCAAACTGCCTTCTTAAAAACTAACACACACCAAGACAAAAACAAAAACAACAACAACAAAAAAATACCTAACACCTTATTTCCTTCAGGTCTATTTCTTGAATCTGCATATCCCATTTCCATGGAGGACTAGCAAACTTGACAGTGTGTGTATATGTCTGTGGTGAGGGAGGGGGTGTTAGGTGCCATGGCGTTGAGGATGGAGTTGTGGGTACAGCATGGACAGTGGCTAATCAGAATGCATCAGCCGGCGAGTGGGCTATAACCAGGCCTGCACATATGTACTTATGGTCATGAGAGATGGAGTCATTGGAGTGGCTCCCTGGAAAGAGGGGGAAATAACCATACAGAGACATGAAAGGAGTCTTCCACATTTACAGGACTAAGTGAGGAAGGAGTGTGCAAGATCTTGGCAGTCAGATACAATACCAGTGGGTTCAAGTCCAAAAAGCAACCCTGGCAGCAGAAAGGATGTTCGCTCTCCTCCCCAGCTAAGCAGGGCTCGGTGACCAGCACAGGTGAGGCCTGGAATAGATTTATACTCCTCCCTTCTTGCGTCAGAGCTCACTTATCAATCTCTATGGTCTGTTCATGCCATACAACATTTATACACTGCCTACTAATGTGTGGGGCTATTTTCTTCACTAAACTGCAAGCTATCAGAGGGCATTGATTCTGTTGGTCAATGTTTTTGGCACAGAGGAATATTACTTATTGAATGAAGGCACACTCCCATGGTCACTTTCTATGCTCCTTTGTTCTTTGTGACAACCTAAGTTTCCTCATCTTCCACTTTCTATACTTTGTTTGCAGGCTTTTCCTAAGATTTACCATCAGTGACTCCTTACCTAGAGAGAGGAACCACAATTAGACTTCCAATTCTATTTAATCCACTTCTTTATTATCCTGAAACCATCAGTTCCCCAAGAGTAAACCTTCAGTTTTCCTTAAGAGCAATAATCTTTCTGTATCTAAACCAATGACAGAGTGTGAAGTAGTTTGTCCAGTCAGTCAGAGCTGGGTTAGAATCCTAACTGTGCCCTTACAGGGACCTTGGGTTAATTAGCTCTGAACCTGGGTTAGTCTGTACTTCATTTAGCTTATCTATAAAATGGGGATACCCAGAACTGCAGAACATTGTCGAAGTAATATTTATAGAAACGTTTAAAGTATTGGGAATTATTAGCTACCTCACCACCTGTTAGTACTAAGTGCTAAGAACTATACAGTAACTGCTACAGCATTTAATTCTCACAAAACTTGATGAGAAAGGTTATAATATTCTCTCCATTATTCCAGATAGGAAACTGAGGTTCAGAGAAGTTTAAAGAACTTGACCCAGGTAATTTAGCGCTACTAATTGTCACAAAGCAGAAATTGAAACCCAGGCAGTTGAACTTCTGGATTTTAAACATCATGCTCCTTGACTGGCATGAAGGAGGTACAGAGTAAATGGTTTTCAAAGGAAAAAAAAAAATCATCCCCAACCAAAATGGTGTTTTGGTTGTACACCATTTCCAGAATGTATTGCTCTATGGTTTTATATCGTTTATCAGACACATACAAAGACACTAATTTCATGTGATGGAGATCCTTAGGTTTTTGCCTCTAGTATATCACAGTATAACAACTTAAGTTGGTTTCCAGGAATTCATGGAAAGGAGAGAGAAAGAACAGTGCTGATTGCTTGTGTAGTTTGCTTGTGTAGGAGTCTCCTTCACTGACCTTTGTTGATTGCAGAATTGTTGGACTTGTATTTAATTCCTGAAGCCCTCTGACAGTATGTTTTATTTGAAGGTTTTCTATATTTCAATCTTTTTCTATGTATTTTCAAATTTCCCTTACATCATTTAATATGCCCTCCAAAGGGGCACCTGGGTGGCTCAGTGGTTGCGCATTTGCCTTCAGCTCAGGGCATGATCCTGGGATCGAATCCTGCATTGGGCTGCCTGCAGGGAGCCTGCTTCTCCCTTTGCCTATGTCTCCGCCTCTGTGTCCCTTATGAATAAGATCTTTAAAAAAATAGATATCCAAAAAGTTATTAACTCGTTTCAGATTTTCCTTATCTTTTTCTTAAGATGCTTTAATTTGCCATTTATTAAGCATCTATTATACAACTGGCATTATACAACTGCTAGTTTGTGTAGAAAGACGACTAAGCTCATTAGCTAGCTGCTCTCAGAAAGCATGCTGGGCTGCCCTGAATGTTCTTTTTTATTCATATGAAGAGTCCTATACAAAGGAGAATCACTTCTTAGACTCAACCAAGACCTACAAAAATATTTCTACCAAAACGCAAGAAGTGGGGCTGGTCCATAATTAACAAAACCTAAACCTATTACTTAAGGGGGAAAAAGTGAAGGGGTATAGAATTCTAACTTTGAATGGGCAAATATCATGCTAAATAACTATTTCACCAAGTCATGTCATCAGGTTCTTATATTCGCTGAAGGGCTAGATTTATAGAGAGTAGTTTGAGTAAAGCAAGTAAAGCAATCCCAAACCTAAGCAGCACTTCCATCTTTGGTGAGGAGAGAATGGACTATCTAATAAAACGAAGTTAAAAACACCTCATTTTTGGTGGGGGTGTGTGTCAACACTTCTGTTTTTTTTTTTTTTAAGATTTTATTTATTTATTCATGAGAGACACAGAGAGAGAGAGAGGCAGAGACACAGGCAGAGGGAGAAGCAGGCTCCATGCAGGGAGCCTGACACAGGGCTCGATCCCAGGTCTCCAGGATCACACCCTAGGCCGAAGGCGGCGCTAAACCACTGAGCCCCCCGGGCTGCCCAACACTTCTGGTTTTGAAGAAACTCCAGGCATCTATAGTGATGGACAGGTAAGGCTATCTTCTATCAGTTTCTTCAATGTTTCAGCCTTTTTTTCCCCCTCCAACTTTCAGACATCTGGTAATTTATATGTTTGGGACCAACTTATTATGCAGCAGCCAAAGGGAAAACAAATTAATGCTTTCATTGCAGAAGAGAAAAAAGTAGTGCAGCTTCCTCCAAAAAAGTTCAATTGCAGCAAATCCTGGAAGAAAAAGCTGCCGTGGTTGGCCACGTTTCCTCTAAGCAGTAGGAAAGTGCATGCACTTGCTCAGCTGAAGCAGGTCTAACTCGGCCCTCATCAAGCACCACACACTAAAGTAATTAAGAACAGGGCCACAGCTGAGTGGAGGAGTGCAGTCCTGGGTCACACGGGTGCGTCTGAACCTGGGATCTAGGATTATCACATGGTCTCACATCAGCTGGGAGAGTTTCTAAACTCCACAGTGGAGCCTACACTAGTCATTAAACATGGTGCCCTTGCCTAGATCTCCCAAGGCAATGACAAATGACAGGATGTGAAGCCTGGACTGTGTGTGTCTAGAGAAGGAAACGCAGCCCTCAGATGTTCCCTCTTTTTCCAGGGAACACTCAGGTGGAAAAATTGGAATTGTATTACCATCTATAACCCTTACCTCACCAAGGCCTCCATTCCCAAACTGCAGCCCCCAAAACATAGGATAGGGTTGGGGGTTTCTTGGTTTTTTGTTTTTGTTTTTTTTAAGTTTCCTCTGCAAGCACTGTATTCAGGAGAAATGGTAAAGGCAGGCCCCAGATTGTTTAGGGTGACCAAAGGAAACATTCGCTTTTCCAGAATCATACTTCTAAGTTCTTTACACTATTCCTTGCGTAAGAACAACTTTGCCTTAACACACTGGGCACTACCTTGTCATAATCCACATCTAGGGGAGATTTTTCCTCAACTGGCAGTTATGGAAAGAAATTGAAGACCCCAGTTTTTCTCCTCTGTAAAAAGCAATTGCATTAGAAGAGCTATTTGAGGTTCTTCCTGCTTTGCAAAAATGGAGTAATGCAGTAGTTTCCAGATTCAAAGAACGACCTCCTGCAAATCTAAGCAAAGCACATGCTGTATACTCCACAGCAAGCCTTCAGGATGAGGCTTGCAAAGTCACGCATTGTTTCATACCCAGTCCTATGCCTCCTTAGGAATGCAGACACGAAGTATCCTAACCTACAGAGGCTGGGGGGTGAGGAGGAGAGAGTAATTGTTTCTCCCTTCAGAGAAGGGGTAATTTTACTGTCGGCTACTTTTATTTTGAGTTTGAGTTGGCTCATTTGCATTGCTCAGATTTGAAAAGTCTAGTAACTACTATGTAGGCTACAAGCGCGCGCGCGCACACACACACCCTAACACGCTCTCTCACACTCAGTTCTTAAGTCAATCACTGGTGAATTTCAACCCCTTCTTCTGCATACAGTTCTGAAGGAGCAGCTCTAGTTCTCAGGTCCCGATTCACGTGGTACCTCAGCAGTCCTTCCCACACTGACCTCTACCAAGGCGAATATTGTAAATACTGACCACGGCTCCTCCAAAGATAGGATCCCAGTCAACTGCCACAGCGGAGGTTGGGACATAATAAGAAGCGTGAAAAGCTAGCTAGACCTGTGACCACCGCCTTCTCAGCTCAACCAAAGAGCCGGGAACTGCACACACGTTTTACTGTAGGTGACAGAAGTGCACAGATGCACAGAGAAATCACAGATGAGAGGGGAAAAGAAGGAGCAAACCTGCCCCTCCATCCAACTAAAAACCAGGCAGGGAATGCAAGTCGCTCTACTCACCCAGCATAGCGGTTGCCATAAAGGTGGCTGTGCCCTGGTTGCAGAATCTTCAAAGAGAGCAGGAAAAGAGGCAGAAAAGCAGCTGTCCGGCTCCTGGGCTTCCCGGGGAACTTCATAGTGCTACAGTGCAAGGAGCTGGAAGTTAGAGCAGTCACCCGAGGCTGGAGGTGGCTCACAGTGCCCCCTCCACATGCGCACACGTTCTCCAGGAGGGGGTGGGGGAAAGGGTTGGGAGCGAGTAAAATGTGACACTTCTTTCCAGCCACAGGGGAAAAAAAAAAAAAGTTTCAGCAGCCGAAGGAGGGAAGTTGCTATTAAGACTTGGTCTTGGGACGAGAAGCAGCAGCACACACAGCCCAGCCCAGCAGCTGAGCCTGATCCTCAATCAGGCTCCCCTAGAAGGGGCTGGGCCTCCCCTGCGCTGACTCATGGCTGGGGTTCACTGGGTGCTGCTTCCCTTTGGGTAACTCCTCTCTGGTTTTTTTGTTTGTTTCTTGCTTTACGACTTCACGCCCCTTTCTTGGACAAGCTTTCTCCTTTTATTACCTTTTGCGGTGCAGGACCCTACCCTAAATGCAAATGGATTTGCTTGAGGATGAGCTAAACAGGTAGGCATACAGAGGACACTCCGGGCTTAGGGTTTTGCTCTACTATAGCAAATTTCTACATGGATTCCATACTGAAATGCATGATCAACAGCCTTAATGAGCATATGTGCCTGGATCCGGTCGCGCCCCTGAATCTCAACCGCCAGCCTTGGTTCCAACTCCTACCTGTACGAAGAAGGGGCAGCTGCTTCGCTGAGTTTCTGGGACCTCTTTGTATCCATTGCATATCAGCAGCACCCAGAGCCGCTGCGATTTCAGAGGTTCTTCTAGGGAACAGGAGGCTTCCACGTGCTTTACTACCTTCTCTCACATTTGGAATCATTTAGGAAACCAGACCATTTAAATCAGAATTCCTGGGGGTGGGATCGGTGGTTTAAAATGTTCCTCAGGTGATTCCAATGTTCAGCCACCTTGCTGGTGTGGAGTGGGGCTTCTCAAACTTTAACATGCATAGAAATCAAATCACCTGTGGATCTTGTTAAACCGCCCCTTCTGATACAGTAGTTTGGGGCTGGGGCCTGAGATTATGCATTTCTAATGAGCTTCCAAGTGATGCTCTTGCTGCTGGTGCTTCAGTCACACTTCGAGTAGCAAGTCTTTACTTTAGAATGAGGTCTGCTTTTTCTCCTCTCTCTTAAAACTGGGGATGGGGATGATTAAAAAACAAACGAACAAACAAAACAAAAAAACACCCTGGAGCAAACCATTTCCTTCTCGTTTTTCCGTGTTGGTGATGAAGGTGTTTTTTTGGGGTTTTTTTGGTTTTTTTTCATCCACTTACTCCGTCCCAGATATACCAGAAAACCCACCTGGCAGGGATAAACTTCGTTCTAGTAAATAAGAACGGTGTTATCTAGGATGACTCCTATTTAGCCCTATGCCAAGGCCTGGTCCTACTCTGGAAGAGAGTAGAAGTCAGCATCTCTCTATAAACTCACACATTTTTCAAATTTCCTGAAGAGTCATAGCCAAAGATTATGTACCCTCCAAGATTATGACCAGAACACTGCTTAGAAGAGAAAATACATCTTTCCCCATGTTCTCTACCTGGGGAGTTGAGCCAAAGTCATAGGAGTTTGGTTTATAACAGAGCCGAAATGATTTTCAGTTAAAATGATTCTCCAAGCTTTCCTAACTACCCCAGGATTAGTTTAATCTCTTCTCTGTGTCCTTCTGTCTAATACCAGTATGTTGTCTACTGGAGGGGATAGTACATTGAATTTAAGTATTTGTCTGGTTCCCTCTCTCAAGGCTGCCTTTTTCTTGAGCACAAAACAGTATCCCTTTCATCTTTATGACACTTCCTTATATGCCCTAAAGGGAACACAATGTTTGCTGAAGCAATGATCAGCCATGTTTATTGAATGAATGATGAACCTGAGAAGGGGTTCATTCAATATTTACTCTGCGACTTCTATATCCAGACAGAGGAAAGGATGGAGGCGCTAAGGCAGTGGAAGGTCCCAGGTCTCCTGGTTTTGTTTCTTGTTTGTTTATGTTGTCTTCCTCCTTCATGATTTTATGGCCTGGTGCTCCGTCTTTGAGGCTGCTCTGCAAGGCTCCCAGGGATGCTCCCTGAGGCCGGTTTGGCCAGGCCAAGAAAGCCTGTGTAACAACGACTGAACTGTTGAAATAAGAGGTTACTGTGTAAATAAAACACTTCATCTCTTTGCATTTCATTATGTCAGAACAATGTATAAATCTGTCATATTATATCACAACATTAAACTAGGAATGTTCAGTCTCTGACTGGGGATTAAGCACATCCTCAAATCATTCTGAAGGATTGGATCCAGTGAGCACGTTCAGCAAAGGCTCTCCAGACTCTGAGACCAGGGTAATCATTCCCTGGACCATTAAAAATGCAAGAGACCCTGGAGACATCCTATAGCCTTCCTCAAAATTTCAGATCAAAGACAAGTTCTCAAACAATAGAAGTCATTCCTAGCAATCTTCCTCTGGTTTCCTAAGGACCAGGTTATCTGATCAAACTTCTCCTGGGGTGGATAAGCCCCCATAAAATGAGTGATAAATAGAGTCCACTTAGTAAGTGGGAGGAGAAAAGAATGGCTTTACAGATGGATTCAAAGATAAGAGTCCCATTTTTAAGGCACTGAGAGGGAGTGAATTATTAAACCAGTTAGAGATTTAGAGATGGAAAGATGAGAATTTCTAGTTATTGTTATACCTTTGTCACATTTTAGCAAGAGTTAATATTTAAAAAAGAAATATTACCCTGCAGAGAAACAAAAGGAAAATACAATTGGGAAAGGAAAACGTTATTCTTGGTTTGGGTCCATGGTAGTTCATGATTAGATAATTTTTTAATTGAAGTATAGTTGGCATACAATATTATATTAGTTGCAGATGTATAACATAGTGATTCGACATTTATATACACTGTAAAATGATCACCACAATTAGTCCAGTTCCCATCTGTCACCAAAGTTAATATATTATTGACTATATTCCTTATATTGTGTATTACATCTCCATGGCTTATTTATTCTGTAACTAGAAGTTTGTACCTCTTGATCCCCTTTGCCTATTTCACCCCCTTCCCTCCGCCACCAAATCCTGCTCTCCTCTGGAAACCGTCAGTTTCCTCTGTGTAACTGAGTCTGGTTTTGTTTGTTTCATTTTTTAGATTCTACGTATAGGTGAAATCATACAACATTTGTCTTTCTCTGACTTATTTCACTGAGTATAATACTCTCTAGGTTCATCTATGTTGTCACAAATGGCAAGATTTCATTCTTTTTTACGGTCAAGTTATTACAACTGGATATATAGCCACATTTTTATTTGTTCATCTATTAATGGACACTTTCATTGCTTTCGTATCATGGCTATTGCAAATAATGCTACAACAAATATAGGGATACATATAGCTTTTCATTTTCTTTTCTTTTTAAAATTTTAATTCCAGTATAGTTAATATATAGTGTTATGTTCATTTCAGATAAACATTATAGTGATTCAACAATTCTTTTTAAAGATTTTATTTATTTATTCATGAGAGGCACGGAGAGAGAGAGAGAAGCAGAGACACAGGCAGAGGGAGAAGCAGGCTCTGCACAGGGAGCCCGATGTCGGACTCGATCCCAGGTCTCCAGGGTCAGGCCCTGAGCTGAAGGTGACGCTAAACAGCTGAGCCACCCGGGCTGCCCCTGATTCAACAATTCTATACAAGTTAGTCAGTGCTCATCTTGATAAGTACACTCTTTAATCATCCCCTACTTCCCCCATCCCCACCCCACTCACGTCCCCTCTGTTTCTTGGGTTTATCTCTTTTTTTTTTCCTTTGCTTGTTTGTTTTGTTTCTTAAATTCCACATGAGTGAAATCATGTGGTATTTGTCTCTCTTTGACTTATTTCACTTAGCATTGTATTCTCTAGTTCCATCCATGTTGTTGCAAATGGCAAGATTTCATTCCTTCTTATGGATGAATAATATTTCTATATACATACTATATATAAACAAAACTAGGATATCTGGGACCTTCTTTCTACTGCCTTAGCACCTCCATCCTTTCCTTTGTCTGGATATAGAAGTCACAGAGTAAATATTGAATGAACCCCTTCTGTGTGTGTGTGTGTGTGTGTGTGTGTGTGTGTGATGTATATATATATATATATATATATCACATCTTCTTTATCCATTCATCTGTTGATGGGCACTTGGCTGCTTCCATGATTTGGCTGTTGTAAATAATGCAGCAATAAACATAGGAGTGCATGTATCCTTTTGAATTAGTGTTCTGTATTTTGGAGGTATATACCCAGGAGTATAATTACTGGATCATAGAGTAGTTCTTTTTTAATTTTTTGAAGAACCTCCATACTGTTTTCCACAGTGGCTGTACCAATTTACACTCCTACCAACAGTATGAACATCCCCTTTTCTCCACATCCTTGCCAACACTTATTATTTCTTTTTTTTTTTTCTGATAATAGCCATTCTGACAGGCATAAGGTGATATCTCATTGTGGTTTTGATTTACATTTCCTCAGGCATTTGCAAAAGATGAGCATCTTTTCCTGCCTGTTGGCCATCTATATGTCTTCTTTGGAGAAATGTCTATACAGATCTTCTACCCATTTTCAAATTGGATTGTTTTCTTTTGTTGTTATTGAATTATTGAATTATATAATTTTTAATGTCCCTTCCAGATCTGAAATTCTCTGGTGTTCTAGGGAATGATTTTCTTAAGTATATGAATGAGAGCCATGTAGATTTATTTTGGTAAAGATATCTGAAGAAGATAAATGGGTATAGCTGGGCTTTGCGGTACAGGCAAAGCTCCCACTGCAGTTGGTTTTGTGCTCATTCTTCAGTGTCTTATTAACATAGACCTATTGCTTGTCAGGCCTCTTTTATGGCCCTTTGCTATTGTTCCAACATGTGAGGAATTAGCAAATGTGATGTTAGGTTGCTGCCTCATGGAGTCTTGGCAATTCTGTGAGGAATGTTCTGAAGCTTCCTTTAACAATGCATCGCTAATGATTCCCACCCAATTGTCTTTTTCAGCACCATCAGCCATCTCTTCTTGATCCTATGTTTTTAATCTTTCTCTTGTCAACTCTCCATATTTCTCCCATCCTTAAATGCAAGCTACCTCTTTTCTTTCTTTCTTTCTTCTTTCTTTCTTCTTTCTTTCTTTCTTTCTTTCTTTCTTTCTTTCTTTCTTTCTTTCTTTCTTTCTTTCTTTCTTTCTTTCTTTTCTTTCCTCTTTTTTTTTGGCTTCTCAAAAGCATACTCTTGAACCCTGACAATATGTTTTCCATCCCTCCCCTCCCCCCCAAATAAAACTCTCAAAGTTCCAAGGTTATTTCTTAGTGGGAAGCTCTTTGTTGTCTCTTTGCATTTGTATGGTTGCTAAGGCTATTTATCGCCCCGTTTGAAACTTCTTTCTGTGACTGAGGGACATGTCTCTACTACTCCTCTCTTTCCTAGGGTTCTTCCCTATTTTTTGACTGCTTACAAAGTTGATGCTTCATGGGAGTGTTGGACTTCTTCTCTTCTTGATGTACTGTGGACAGAAATGGGATGAAACAGTTTTGTGAATGAGACTGACTTGAGCCGGGTCTGGAAGGGAAGGAAAGATTTGGCTGGATTGAGATAGGAAGGCTGGAGAAAGGTGGCCATTAGGAAACATTTTAAACAAATACAGAGGATGTGGCTCCTGATTTTGTGACTCTTGGTGCTGGCAGAGGGGCTTGGCAAATAAATAAACATAGAGTTACACTTGGTGGTTGAATTAATTTTATGCAAACAAGTCACAGATGCTGCGAAAGAAAGTTAAGGGAGAGTAGATTGCATGTACAGGATGTTCTGAGGAAGTGGACATTCAAAGCAAATATGAGAAGGAGCCAGCTATAGCAAGAAAAGGGTGGTGGTCGGAGTGAGGGTGGGGACAAGACCATTGCAGTAGCCACAGGATATAGCATAGGCAGAGGAGTCCTATTCAGAATTTTCTGTCTTTTAAGTCAAGACAGGATAAAGAGTGACATTCAGGGTCTTCAGTTTGGCACTCAAAGCCCTTGAGAACATTTTCATTTTTATCTTCTTCATATTTCCTGAGTACTCTGTATCTATCTTTTCCTTGCTGCAGGTTGGTATACATTTCTTTGATAATAATGCCATCTGTCTCTAGCCTTCATGTTCTCAATCCAGCCAATCCTTCCATCCCTTCCAGACACAGTTCAAGTCAGTCTCATACATAAAGTTCTTCCAAGTACATTTCTGTCCACAGTACTCACCTTCTCAGCACTGGTACATTCATCCATGTACACCCTTATGTGCTAGTGTATATTGGCACTTAGTTCAGTAGTACCATTTACTATAAACTGCTCAAGGGCAGACACTCAATTGTGTGTATCTTCATGGTCTTCAGTGCCTAGAGTTCTGTTGGGTCCACAGTTAACATCCATGAACAACAAAGTCATTGGCTTGCCTTTCAGCCCAATATTTATGGGGCTGTTTAGCTGTCAGGGGAGCCCTTGTCTAGAACCCCAGACTTCACCCTTGTCCTTGGCTAGATCTCTCACAAAAAGAATCTTGCTCACCTCAGATGAAAGAGCAATTTGAAGAACAAGTGTTATTGATGGACAAACCTATTATTATATTTTTAAGCACTTGTAATTATGTTACAAAGATGTTTTACGGAATTTATGGGGCAAAGCCAAAGTATTTTAATGCAGGAAGGTGGGAACAAGTAGTTTTGTCTGCTGATTCCAAGCAACAGAAAAGACTTCCCATCTTTTTCTCTTTGTCTTTCCTTTCTCTCTCTCCTTTCCTCCCTTTCTCACTCCTGGTTCTCCTTCCTTCCTGATGCCTATCTCATGAAGAAAGAAGGTAGGGAAATATAGTAAATAAAAATACTTTAAATATTATTACTTTGAATGACAGAGAATGGATGTTTGTGTTGTACCATTTGTAACATTAAGTGTTTTAGTGAAAATTAAGAGAAATTTGAGATGGACAGGGCATGAAATCTAGATTAAGAAAGTTTGATCAGAATAAAGTCTAAAACAATAGTAAAGCAAATAATTGAGGAACTACTCTTTTATCCATTTGCCTAGGGCAGTGGGAGATGAAAAAAAAAGACAAAAACAAGTAAGCATGGAAAGAAAATAAGACAGAAAAGGCTCAAACATAAACAAAACTTTTACAAAAATGACTAGGTGGAGGGGAAACTTCTGATACAACAAAGATCAGGAGAATAGGTGATAGAACCTGTCCTAAGAAAGAAAAGCTGTGAGGAATGACAGAAGTAAGGCAGGCAGCGATGTTTCACAGTCAGACCGCTGGACACTCATAAAGTCAGAGGGAGGAGAAGATGCTCCTGGGGCTAGGACAGAGAGAAAGAGTAAATAGAAAAATAAAGGAACTCTATTCCTATGAGCTTATATAGAGAAATGTGTACTTTGAATAACCCTAAAATTCCATTAAAATACAGAATTTGAACTAATAACACTTTCTATGTGCTACAATATTTTTAAAAAGTGTTCTTGCAGAAATTAACTCAGAAACATATTAAGAATCCAAGTTCAGGGATGCCTGGGTGGCTCAGCGTTTGAGTGTCTGCCTTTGGCTCAGGTCGTGATCCCGGGGTCCTGGGATCGAGTCCTGTATTGGGCTTCCTGTGAGGAGCCTGCTTCTCTCTCTCCCTATGTCTCTGCCTCTCTCTATGTCTCGCATGAATAAATATATAAAATCTTAAAAAAAAAAGAACCAAAGTTTATATAATTAAGATAAACCTTTGGCAAATATTACTAGTTGAATAATTTTATATAATAAACAACAGCATATTTACTCTGATTTACCAATGTTAAATATAATATAAAATGCTTTTTAAATTCTATTCAAACATGCCTTCTCTAAACTTATACAGGTATAATGATTGGTTATAAAAATGTGATTCTGTGTATTTAAAATTCATTAACATTTAAAACACTAAGTTGAAACACTTTATTTCAAAAGGAATCATGATCTTTAGGGAACTTAACAACAAAAAGACAAATAATGAATTGAAAACTAAGCAAAGGATGTGAATAGACATTTCCTTAAGGAATATATACAAATGACTAGTAAGTACATGAAAAAGATGCTTAACATCGTTAGTCACCAGGGGATTGCAATTAAAAACCACAATGAAATACCACTTCACAAACACTGAGATGGCTATAATCAAAGACAGACAATAATGGGCATTTGTGAGAATGTAGAAAAATAGGAACCCTCAGACATTGCTGGTATGAATGTAAAATAATGCAGCTGCTGGGGAAAACAGTGTTGTAGTTCTTCAACAATTAAATGTAGATTTATTATATGATCTAGAAATTCTAACTCCTAGGTTCCCCTCAAGAAAATCCAACTATATGTTCATATCAAGACTTGTACACAAATGTTCATAGCAGCGTTATTCATAAGAGCCCCAAAGTAGAAACAACCCATGTATCTACCAACTGATGGAAGTATACAGAACGTGGTATATTCATACAATGGGATATTATTTGGCCATAAACAGGAAGGAAATACTGGTACACATTGCATCATGAGTAAACCTTGAAAACATTATGCTAAGTGAAAGGAGGCAGAAAAAAAGACCACATGTTGTAGGATTCCATTTATATGAAATGTACAGAATTGGTAGAACATATAGACATACAGCACATTAGCCGTTGCCAAGAGTGGGAGAAAGGGGGAAATGGGGGATTACTGCTAATGGATATGCGGTTTTCTTTTGGGGTCATGAAAATGTCCTGGAATTGGTTAATGGTGATGGTCGCACAATCTTGCGAATATACCAAAACCTGCTGAATTGTACATGTTAACATGGGGAGTTTT
Source organism: Canis lupus dingo (assembly GCF_003254725.2). NCBI lineage: Eukaryota > Metazoa > Chordata > Mammalia > Carnivora > Canidae > Canis > Canis lupus. The sequence goes on from NC_064271.1 coordinate 17,418,445, forward strand.
ATGGTATGTGAATTCTATCTCATTTCTACATAAATAGATTTTTAGGGAACTCGAAACCTGGGACTGATTAAAAAGAGCTAATCAATGAATAATCCTGGATACCTAAATCATTTCTAGAAACACAGAAACATTGATGACTAAGCCTACTTTTATGTTTAAAAGCTTTTGCTTTTAATATGCCACAGATAGGCTATATCTTTGTTTAAGTTTTGCTACTTTCAGAAGGTGTATTAGGCTGTAGCAAGTATGTGTCTATAGAAAGTTGTGTTGTGTCTTCTTATGAATTCTGCTTGTGGGCTAAAATGCTGATTTGTCACAGACTGTTCTCCATTATCCACATGCAAATTTTCTCTGTGAAACAGAAGTTAGTTACTTAGGTTAAAAATTATTGGTATTGTTGCTTGAGACTACTAGGAGCAACAGTGACAGAGAAACTATAACTACATATGTACTTCTATTTTCAAGGAAAATAATAGTTTTTTTTCTAACAGTACTTCTCTGTTCCTTTTCTTCTTCTCCTTCTCCAGACCCATTTACACCCTTGAAACTTATCAAGGACACCAAAGAGTTTGTTTACGTGCATTATGTCTACTGGTTTTTAACTGTATTGGAAATTGAAACTAGAACTTTAAAAAATGCTTATTTATTGGTTTATTTGAAGGTAGTAATGGTGAAAGCCTTGTATGCTGTTTCTTATGACATTAGTTCTTATGGTCTTGCACGATTTATCCTAAATTACCAATATGTTCCAGGATACTAAAGAGCACCATGGAATGTAAAGCTTGGAATGTAAATTTTATTTGCCTTGATTTATAATAACTGAGTCTGAAAAGCTTTGGAATGTCTTAATAACTTAGCAAAGTTTTCTCAGGGTTAATGGGATTGCTTCCTTGGTTCACTGTTTATTGCTTTCATTATAACATGAAGGGTTAATCTTTCTGTTATCGGCCTACACAACAAAGATGGTCTTATCAGAATAACTTTCTGTGCTTTATGTTGACTTCATTACACCCAGTATTGTTTTTTAAAACAACAACAAAAAAGAGAACAAAGAAGCTTAACTTCTGAAAAAGCTAACATTTTTACAGTTATGTTACCTTTGATGTGTATTTCAAAATTCTTTTGTCACTTCAGTTAAATAGGTAGCAAGTATTATTTCATAGGCACCCATGGTCTTATGTTAAGTCTAAATCTCCTCCAATAATATTTATTTTTGTCTTCTGCAAACCAACTTCTCAGTATAGGAAAAAAATAAAGTAAAATTTACATGATCTCCTTTGCACCTAAAACCATATTTGTGTTTTCCCACAGGGTCCCTGAAAAAAATCACAAAGATTTGTTCCTTTACCTTGTAAAGTACTAGAAATAATTAGGTTTTAAAAAAAATCTGTATTTCTATTGATGTGTTGCATGAGAAGAGCTGTCAAATCAAATGAGATGTTTATCCCTAGGTGAAATTTTTATAAGTAAATATTATTAATAGAAATATTTCAGAAATTGCATCCTGTATGTGAAGTTCCCAGGGATTTGTCAATGCTCTTGCTGTCCATGACATGTTTTTATTTGGCACTATTTTGCCTGATGATATTAGGCATGAAACTAAATGCTAAAGTGTTATTAGTCATAAATTTCAGTTATTATTTAAAATGCTCATTGACCACAAGCTTCTTTATTTGGATCTAATATCTTCTAGGAGAGTGGCTCTCAATTGAGGATGTGCATCAGATGCATGCATGAGGTTTTATAAAACACAGACGTCTAGCCTCTTTAGATCTCTTTACTTGATAATCTTGGGATATTCTTAGCATACTATTTGCACATTGTTGGTATGTTTTTGTGTTATGTCTCGGGATTATTATATCTCAAAAGTATTTCTTCTATATGTCCCTTTAATTTTATAAATCAGATACAACATCCACTGACATCTTTGCACATAGGCTTACTCGTGGTCCTTCTAGAGATTTACTGAAGCGTTTTGAAAGGACTTTACTATCTCGTTTTTCATGCCACATATAAGCCAGATTTGCTTGTCGGTTACACCATTCTTGTTATGAACTTTCACTAGAATTTTCACATTTGAAAATGATCAGTAGTAAAATAACCACAACTATTTTAATTTCTGTCATCTACAGACAGTTTTTGTTTTACTCTGATGCTTTTTTACTGTAGGGATAACAGTTTGAAAAGTCATCAGCAATGGCAGAAAATGGGGAGTTTGATCTTCCTTCCTCCATTGAATTAGGACATGAGCAGCTCTCTCCCGGCTTCTAGTATGACCACTGACTTCTAGCGTAACCACAGCCCCTCTGGTTCCAGGCACACTCCCTTTTCTCTGCCCGAAAATTTGCCATGTGAATTGGCTCTCTGATGCCTCTTCTCTCTTGTTTGAGGACTCTCTTTTTTGCCTGTTTCTTTCATTTCTTCTCTCTCCTGTTCCCAATGTTCTTTATTCTTTTACCCATCCCTTCCCTTCTCCCTGATCAGAGATCTCTCTGTTCCTTTTTCCAGGTCTTTCTTGTATAATTGCCACCTCAGCTCTTAATCTTTGACCCCCTCTACAAACCTTGGAATCTCCCGCTTAGGGCACTCTCATCCGATTTTCCTCCTGATTATATCCACATTTCCTTCTATGTGAACTTCTTATTGCAAACTTTTGTTTTTCCAGAGCGCCTTTCTAACTCCATTTTACCTGCTTGCTAGAGCAGAAAACATACTCACAAATTTTATTGAACTATTTCTGGGTTGCTCTGCAGACACGGGATTCCCAAATTGAAAATCAATCCAGTGCTTCCCTAAGTGCTTTAAGTGCTTTTCTGAATTAAAGGAAAGTATCAAATATCCAACCAGAATTTCAACACAAAAGTTAACAGCTGGTGTATAAAGAATCTTAGAGAGTCTCTTGTTATCTGAATTAGGCCTTCTTTCTTGAACTTTATTTGAAACGTGCAACTTGGCATAAAACTCACAGCTGCAAGATTTCTAAGAGGGAGAAAAAATAGTCTGGATAGGGTTACATCAGTTCCAGAAGAAATCAAACCTATCTGTGATCTTAATTCTTTAGGCAGTCTGAAGTGGTGGTATGAACTGTTTTCAGAGCTGCTTGGAAAGTGTCACTACAAATTGTCACTGGGGCTGAGGGTGACTCTTCACTGGCCCTTTTTTGGTCTGTACATTCCGGCTTGCCCACCATTTGGAGGTATTAGTCTCACCCTTAGATATATTTTCTTTGCCTTTGTCCAACAGTTGCTGAGCAGAACTAAGTACCTACTTAATTTTGGTATAAGGACCAAAAGTTTTGATACTCCAAATGAGGAGAGCCTGGTGTTATTTGCCAAGGCAGCCTGGGAATAATGAGCAATCAATTTACAATGAATCTGCCTCCATAATTTGTCAAGTGCAAATAATTTCACTCCCCTCTCCTGCTCCCCTAACCCTGTCCCTTCCCACAAGCTTCCTCAGCTACATTTATATATATATATATATATATATATATATATATATATATATATATATATCTCTTTCTAGATGTTGGCATTATTCTAAGCTAGGGTGTCCCAAATGTTGCTGCACATTAGATTCAGCTGGGGAGCTTTACAAAATCCTAATCAGAGTGGTGTTTTTTTGTGGGGGGGTAGGGAGCTAGGTATCACTATTTTTAAGATTTTCAGGTGATTCGTTCTAAAATGCAGCAAAGTTTGGAAATGATTGTTCTAAGTGTTTTTTCTATATCCACTCATCATCTTGGCCATTACCACTCTGAGTTGTTAGATGACTCAGATCCCAGATCACATGAGTTGGTCAATCCAGTACTCAGTGTTCCACTCGCATGTCACATTATATTTAATAATTCATCATGCTTAAAATATTTACTCTTTCACTGGTCTTCCGGGAAACTGTGCTTGCACTGTCATTTTCTCTTAGTGCCTGTTTATAGCTTCCCTTCTTCTTATCCTTCTTCTTATCCTCCTTATAAGGATATGCTCCAGAATTCAGTCCTTGATCATTTCTTTTTTATCTTGCACTTACCCCTTTGATGATCTCATCCAGTCTTATGGCTGAAAACACCATCTATAAGCTGACAATTCCTATATTCCCATATTTGTATTTGTAGCTTAGAATTTTTACCTAAATTCCAGATTCCTAAATACAACTCTCCATTCAATATCTCTACTTAGATGTCTAATAGTCATGATAATATTGACTAAAAAGCAGAATGTATGGTTCTGTTCTAACCACTCCTCCAAAACTATTCCTTCTATAGAAGTTTCCATTTGAGTTGATGGCAGGTCCACTATCCAGATTGATCAGATTGAAAAGATATAATCCTTGGGGGGCTACTCTTTCTCTGAGCACATTGAATCCGTTAGAAAATCTTGTTGGATCTACTTTTCAAAGTATCACTAGAATCCAACTACTTTTAACCACTTTCACTGTTACCAGCTTGGTATGAGCTGCCACTTCTGTCCTCTTGACCACTGCAAGCACCTTCTCACTGTTCTTGTATCTATCATGTCTCCCTGCATCTCTTCTCAATACAGCCACTGGAGTGGTCCTCTAAAGACACAAATTCATCTGTGTCACTGCTCTGCATAGCTCTCTGTTTAATTTATGGTAAAACCCAAGATTCTTGTGCTGGTCTTCAAGGCCCATGCGACTTAATTCTTAGTCACCTCCCTGACCTCATATCCAACTGCTCCTCACCCTGCTCACTATGCACAGTATGGTTAGGCTGAATAACAGCTCCCAAATATGCCCATGTCCATATCCAAATCTCTGGAAACTGTGAATGTTCCTTTATATATAAAAGACTCTGTAGATAGGATTAAATTAAAGATTTTGAGACGAGGAGATCATCCTGGATTATCTGGGTAGGTCCAAAGTAATTGCAAGGTTCCTGGTAAGAGGGAGTCAGACTGAATAAATGCAGATGTGACAATGGAAGAAGCTGTAATATGACTTGGGAAAGTTACTAATTCAGCAAACCTCAGTTTTATCGTATGCGACACAGCAAATATAATACCCACCTCACAGGGTCATTGTAAGATAAAGTTAGAAAAGCTTTATATATTTGCCTTTTGAATTGGTATGTAAAATTTTCTATTTACATTTAATAAAATTCACTTTACTTATTTTGGACCAAATTTTTCACCAGTCTGGCAAAAGTCTTCTGAAGTATTTGTTCTATGAATAAAAACATTTTTTTATTCTATAATTTAATAAAATGATCATGCAGTTGAGATTTAGGTGCCTTATTGGTGTCTTTCACCATCATTACAGGAAAAAACTAGATGAGATACAAAATCCCTTAAACCTCAAAGTGGATTCTCATTCATATTTAACATTATTCAACCACCTATGAATTTACCTACATTAAGCATGCAAATATACCCTTGGTTTATGCGGGTTTTTGAAAAGCTTTTAAACTGCATTGCTAAAATCCTGGCATTTGGTATCTGTGACAATTCCTTAACTGCTGGTTAGTTAGTCAATTCTCTCCCTTAGTAAACCCTTCCGGATTCCATTGATCATTGTAACCATCTCTTTGTTTCTGAAGTCTGTCAGTAGTTTCTTGGGCTTTTGGAAGAAAGAGGTGGTCTTTTTCCTCAAATCTTAAGATTCTTCTCTATTTTTCTATGATTTCTCACTAGTAATCTGTTTGGTCCTTGATAGCACTGCACATTCCTTTTGTTTCCTGAGATATATCTTGTTCTGAAATTATGGCAATGTTTATTGTGACCAAGTACCCTTTTATTCTTCTCCATATCTTGGGATTCAGTTCCCTCTTACTATGTTGGTTCTATTTGCACCATTTGAAGATCCTTTATCTCAATGGACAAGGCAAAAGTTGTTAACATTGTCAGATAATTTTGTACTGCCTTTTTATATTTATATTTATATTTATATTTATATTTTTATATTTATATTTATATTTATATTTATATTTATATTTATATTTATATTTATAATTTATTTAAGCAGGGTCCATTCCCAGCATGGAGTCCAAAGCTGGGCTTGAAGTCATGACCCTGAGATCAAGAACTGAGCTGAGATCAAGAGTCAGATGCTTAACCTATTGAGTCACCCAGGTGCCCCATATACTCTCAAGTTTTTTAAGGCATCAGTTTCTTTCTTTCTTTTTTTTTTTTTTATTATTTATGATAGTCACAGAGAGAGAAAGAGAGAGAGGCAGAGACATAGGCAGAGGGATAAGCAGGCTCCATGCACCGGGAGCCCGATGTGGGATTCGATCCCGGGTCTCCAGGATCGCGCCCTGGGCCAAAGGCAGGCACCAAACCGCTGTGCCACCCAGGGATCCCAAGGCATCAGTTTCAATACAAAATTGGTAGTATTATTTTCCAAAATGACTACAAGATTTAGTTTCATATAGATAAATTTTATGTTTTCCCCTATAAATTATATTTTTATTCATTAGAATCCATACTTTTGAAGGCAGGAAACATTTCTCTCCTTGGCTTTATTTTCCTTTTTATAATATAAAAAAAAATAGAAAGCTTCATTTCACTTAACTTTTGGATTTGTATGATAAAAGTGATTTAGGATTGTTAATATATAGCACTGGAGCTGAATTAGCTCCTATATTTTAAGATACTTAGCTTCCTAATATGTGAAAATGTAAAATGTGTACCTGGCACAATTTCCCAGGGGAAAAACTCACTAAAATGTGTTGATGTTCCCTTTTTTCAGCTCTAAAAATAGCTGCCATGTGCTCCTTTACCCCATGTGTGAAATATCAGCCTTTCCCCTGCAAAAATCTTTGAGGACGTCAACCCTATCTATGAACTAACTTCATTAACTGGACTGCTTGGCTTTTACTAAGCAAGGAAACTATGAAAATAAGGACAGAAATAGAAAATTCTTGTTAATTAGGTCACTACAAAATTAATGCTAAGGCAGTCTTATTTGGCATATTTTATTTTGTATTTCCAGTAAACTGAAAGCAATTTCTCAATAACCTGTAACTTCTCTATTTTTTTGCTTCATAAATAGATAATATTAAAAAGACTAATTACATGAGGATCCTTCACTTCACAGGAGGGACATATCTAAAAAACTCTTTTAAAAAATAACTGATTTACATTATAAATTTAAAAATGTTACCACTGGTCTCTCCATTTCTATATGTCTTATTCTTCTGACTGTGAAAGGTAAAATGGTATCACTTTAGTAGTAATGGTTGTAGTAACCAACCTCACCATGTGTTAGGGACATTGCAAAGAACAGGGGTGTCCTTAAATTAGTCCTCATGGCAGCATCATATAGCAGTTTATTATAATCCTCATTTTATAGGAGAAGTAGTAGAGGCTCAGAGAGCTTAATGAAATTGCCCAGTTCAGATATTAACTGGTAGGGTAAATATTAAAGCAAGTATGCTTGACATAGAAGGCTGTTCTTATCCAGTACACAATGCATTTTTCCGCCTTTATCTACTGTTAGAGACACCCCTAGAAGTTTATTTCCCCTCAGGTGACTACTGCATTTATTCTGGGAATCTCTAAGATGTGTCCATGAGAGCTCTCATTAATAAAGCTCTAAAGTTAACCCTGGGGGGCAGCCCAGGTAGGCTCAGCGGTTTAGCACCACCTTCGGCCAAGGGCATGATCCCAGGATTGAGTCCCACATCGGGCTCCCTGCATGGAGCCTGCTTCTCCCTCTGCCTGTGCTGTCTCTCTCTCTCTCTCTCTCTCTCTCTCTCTCTCTCTCTCTCTCTGTGTATGCCTGTCATGAATAAATAAATAAAATATTTTAAAAAATAAAAAAGTTAATCCCAGGAATCATGCATTTCCCCACTCTTACTCAATCTTCTCTTGGTGATAACTATACTATTCCTGAGGTCTACACTACCCTCAAAATATTCTGAAAGGCCCTTACCATTGCTTTCCCTTCTGGAGGGAACCCAGGCACTTCACAGGGGCTGTCTCCTAATGTTTCCAAAGGTACTAGGCTGTCTACCCTGCCCGTTAGAGCTGCTCTTCCCATCTTGGGGGGGTTGGGGTCCTGGGCCCCACCATCATTTATGGTCAAAGAGAATGGGTCCTGTTAAGGTAGGAGCAGGTGTGCTTGGAGCCACAGAGTGCCTCAAGTGCCAGGGCCTCCCAGTCCCTTCCTTTGCCCCTCTATGTTTCCCAGCAAATATTTCAATGACACCTCATGTGCTCTTTTCTGCTTAGAATGCCCTTCTCACTCCAACTCTCCTTTACCTGGCAAGATTTCTTCATCGTCTAAGATCCAGCTCAGGAGTACCATGTCTCAGAATCCCTTCCTGTTTGTCACAACTTATTGGTTGCCCTCCTCTGTGCTTTCATAATGCCCTTTGCATGTCCCCGATGCTGGCCTGATATATTGTATTATGAATATTACATATCTGTTTATCTCACTAGACAATGCAATTTGAAGATAAGCATTGTTATTCATCTTTGTCCCCAGCACAGTGCCTGGCATTTAGTACCAGGTCAATAAATGTTAAATAATAATAGCTCCTATGATTCTAGCTAGAATAACTGGGTGAATGGATGACTCAGTGAATCTTCCTTATTACATGTCCCCTGACTCTTCCCCAGGTCATGCCGTTATCTTATGCTACCTGAACACCTCAAGCAGCTTCTCAACAATTTTTTTTTATTATGGTATAATATATAATACTAAGTTTACCATTTCAATAATTTTTCAGGGTATAAAATCTTAACTCTTAACCTGTATCCCTAACTTCACTAAGTCCTTCTCAATTCTAGCCTACACTTGGTTGCTCAAATGAACTAAACTTGTCAGCCTGTTGTTTAAAATCCTTCATCGGCTTCCCTTTGCCTACAGAATGCAAAACAATGCCTTTAAAAATGTCATATAAAATCCATGTGTGCAACTCCTGAGGCCTAGACAAGTGTGTTATAGTAGACTTTCAGTAGGTCTATGCAGGGTTGCCGTGAATATTTATGGAGATGTCCACTCACTACATTAGGCCAATTTGTCCCACATGACCATAGCACCTCTCAACAAATTGACTTATCATCCTGACTTCTTCAGTTTTCTTTTCTCCTAGGTAAGAAACCTGAAAGTCTTCTTTGCCTCTTCCACCCCATTATCTTATGTCTTGACTTTTATCAAGCTGTGTTTCTTTTTCCCTTTGAAATATCTCAGAGTTTACCTTTAATCTCTGCTTCCTAGCTCTGTGACCTTGAGTAAGTTACCTAATCTCTCTGTATTTCAGCTTCCTTACATACAAAATGGGATAAAAATAATAATACATATGGGTGATATATATCATTTTTAATTCCCTAGGCTGAGATTCTTGTAAGAATAAATTAATATATTTTGAAATACTTAAAACAGTGTCTGGCACCTTCCAGTTATGGAATGCAAAAGTGATGGGAATAAAAGATGTGGCATAGGGAATATATTCAATTGTATTGTAATAGTGGTGTATGGTGACAGATGGTAGTTACCCTTGTGGTGAGCATAGCATAATGTATAAACTTGTGGAATCATTATGCTGTACAATTTAAATTAACATAACATTGTGTGTCAACTATACTTCAATTAAAAACAAAAACAAAAATGAAAACCAAAAAACCCCCAAAAAACCATGGCCTGGTATACAGAGTTGAATAGATATAAACGTTAGATATAAATGTTATCACTACTATTTCTAATATCATCACATCAATATTGGATTATTACCGTACTCTCCTAGGTGGTTTCCTTGCCCATCATCTAGCCTTTTTGAATAAACCTTCCTAATCATCCTTCTTTAAAAAAAAAAAAAAGATTTTATTTATTTGAAACAGAGAGAGAGAGAGTGCAAGTGTGCACATGAGTCAGGGGAGGGGCAGAGGGAGAGGGAGAAGCAGACTCCCATGATGTCCAATGAGGGGCTGGATCCCAGGACCCTGAAATCATGACCTGAGCTGAAGGCACTTAACTGACTAAACCACCCAGGTACTCACCTAATCATCCTTCTAAAACCACTTGAATCATATTTTTATGCTGAAAAACATATAAGGCCTTCACATTAATCAAGCCTTAACTTTTTGCCTATTTTTCCCCACAACATGACCTTGCCTTACTTATCATTCATCACTCATTCATTCATTTGTTCATGTATGCCTGTGTGCAACAGACATATGTCAGGTACTGTGCTAAGCATCAGGAATAGGATGATGGATAAGGATAAGACATAGTTTCTCCCTGAAGGAAATCACAGTTCTGCATTAGTTAGCTACATTTCAGCTCCAATGGAGGAACATAAAACCCCTATTGGAAACTATTGATGAGTACACAGCCCATCCTGAATTGAGTCTCAAGGTGAAAAAGGAATTATCAAAACGAAGCTAAGAGGTAGAAGAGGTGGCACAAGTGGGTGTTGAGGAGTGGCTCAGAGAAGGATATACCATGTAGGGGGAACAGCTTGTCCAAAGGCATTGGCTTATGTGAGAAATATGGTGTGCTCAGGGAATAGCAAGCATTATGGAGTGAATGTTTGTGTCCCTTCCCTAATTGGATTAAAACTCTAACTTCCAATGTCGTGGTATCTGGAGATAGGGTCTTTGGGAGGTAATTAGGGATAGATTAAGTCATAAGGGTGGAGCTCAGATCCAATATGATTACTGTCTTTGAAGAAGAGACATCAGAGAGCTCACTCATCTTTTTCTGTCTCTATGCATATGTGCCAAGGAAAGGCCATGTGAAGACATAATGAGGAGGCCACTTTTACAACCCAAGGAGAGCTCTCACCAGACATCAATCCTGTTAGCACCTTGATCTTGGATTCCCAGTCCTCAGAACTGTGAGAAAATAAATTTTGTTGTTTTACTCACCTGGCATATGGTATTTTGTTATGGCAACCTGACAAGTAATTCAATAGCAGGGGAGGAGGATGGAAGGTGGGAAAAGGCAAGAGATAAGGCTGAAGAGTAAATGACAACTATACTATAAAAGGCATTATATCCTAATTCATATATTGAAACCCTAACCTCCAATGTCATGGCATCTGGAGATAGGGCCTTGGGAGGTAATTAGGGATAGACTAAGTCATATGGGTGGAGCCCATGGCTGCACTTCTTCCTGGAGGTAGCAGGTGAGTCATTGAACGATTCTAAGCAGAGGAGTTAGTATCTGGCCAATTTGTTTATTGAGAAGGTCATCCTGTGGAGGATGGACTCAAGGCAGGAAATAGTGGAGGCTGGTAGAGCCATTTGGTGGCTGTAGCAGGAACAGAAGTGAGCCCTGATGAGGTCCTGAGTGAAGGTAGAGGTGGGTGGGGATGCAGAGAAGTGGGTGGATATGAAGTTTGGCCTGATGAGAGTTCTGCTCTGACCACATCCATAGGGATGCAGGAAGATGCTTGAAGACAGCAGGAGCAGCACTCAGTCTCCAGTGGAGAAACTGGAGGAAGCCTCCTCTCTCTGATATACTTGTCTCTAATGACTTTCACTGTCAAAACCTCCCAAACACTGAAGTCTCCCCACTTCTACAAAATGTTCCAAGATTAATATGAAGTCATTCCTCCCTGCGTTTTGCTCTCTCCCAGTTCCATTGTCAAAACTCCGTAATTTAGCTCTTACTTATATATTATCCTCTAGGCCAGGAGCTATGTCTTCACTTTCTTGTAATTATCAAGGTCAACACAGCATTCCATGTGCCAGGGCAGCTGTTCTCATCCCCTCTTTCTCTCTGTGAAATGTGATGTTCGCATATCCTTCATGTAAAATCTTGGTCACTGTAACTCCACCTATTTCCATTTCACTTAAGAAAGCAAATCAGAATGATCTATATGCAACTATAGGATGACTTTACATGTGATCTAAGTTATATAAAGAAGAAAGGAAATTATCCACTATCTTCAGTAGGTCAGTAATGGTACCATTGATGGTAAAAATTTCTTCATAACTGATGTGTGGTGATGTCAGTATGGAAAACTGTACCAAGACAGTAAATTCTTAGAGGGCAAGGACTGTGTCTCACTCATCCTCCTCTGGCCAGTGCCAATCTCATTACACACCTGCTGCAGAGATAAACGCTGTAGAACTGAAGGATAGGAGGAGCCCAGTGATAACAGCTATGGCGGGAATGCTGAGGTAGGAACAGGTGTTTCTGCTCCATGGGCATAGAAGCTGCTCTGGTGCATTCAAAATTTTAGGACAAGAACATTTTCTGACTTTTTAACAACATTTCTAGAAAATGTGTAGTTTCTGGGAGTCTGATGTAGCTAGTAGAATTTATTTCCTGTGAATTAATGTCAAATAGGAGAGAGTTTTCCCATGAATAAGTGGTGAGGACTGTAGTAAGGTTATCAGATGTCTGTGAGGAGTAATAATAGGTTTTCTCTTGTATTTCAGAGAGAAAGAAAAAGAAAAAAAAAAACATTTTTTGCTTGTGCCACCTCTTCACTCCCCAAAGGAAGTCTGATATGGTGAGCCCAGGAAAAAGAGCTGGAGGTCCTCTCATAATAGCAGGGTTTAGATTTCAGTGATAAACTTCTACATAGTTGCTGTATGTTTGGCAGGTTTATAGGAAGAAGAGGTTCTGGGCCTTATGCCTGTTTTTTTTACATGTGAGTGTAGTTTGTCACCCACCCATGACCTAGAGATGAAGTAGGGAGGCAATTTGAAAGGATGACTAAGAAGGAAAACCCTAGCATAGAGCAAATGCAGATGAATCTTCCAAAAGTTCTGATGAGGAAATCTGTAAAACAAAAACAGTATAGGTTGTTGGTTGGCTTCCTGGAGTCCAAGTCACAGAGACCAAATCTTCACAAGAAATGTTACAGACACGTCAGGCTCCTGCTTGAATAGCCCTAAGGCTGGGGACCTCAGTTTCTGAGACGTCAATAATAGGTAGTTCTAATCCTGGAGCTCAACCACTATTGTTTTTTGGGCTGAAATATCCTAGGAGGCCACAGATATTTTAAGATGCTATTATTTTTTTTTAAAGATTTTGTTTGCTTGTTTGTTTCTTTATTTATTTAGCATGAACAAGGGAGAGAGAAAGAGAATCTAAGCAGACTCCCTGCTGAGCACAGAGCCTGACATGGGGTTCCATCCCACAACCCTGAGATCCTGACCCGAGCTGAAACCAAGGGTGAAACCAAGAGCCAGCCAGGTGCCCCTCAAGTTGCTATTTTTTTAAAGAATGAGTTATATTATAAGAAGGAGTTATATCACACACACACAAAGAATGAATTATATCCTACAATTCTTAATTGTGGGTTACACTGAGAGTGGATAAGATCCTGATGCTTGAGGGGCAGTGGGTGGCTCAGTAATTGAGCACCTGCCTTTGGCTCAGGTCATGGTCTGGAGGTTCTGAGACTGAGTCCCGCATCAGGCTGTGAGAGCCTGCCCCTTCCTCCGCCTGTGTCTCTGCCTTTCTCTCTGTGTGTCTCATGAATAAACAAATAAAATCTTAAAAAAGAAAAAAAGATGCTGATGCTTGAACTTGAAGAAAGTCGGGAAAAGGATGGAGGTCTGCTCAACAGTAATCAACGAGAGCTGAATTTAGGCTTTCCACATTACCCCGGTGTCTGTACTTTCGGTGCCCAATCTGCAAACACATGGCACTTTCATATCCATCTTTTACTTATTTCGTTCACAACAATCTCCAGAGCTATGGCTGTTATTTACATATTTTACACATGAGGAAATTGAAGCCCACAGGGTTAGGTGATTTGCCCGGAGTTGCTTGGGAGATGAGATTGAATTGCAAAACAAGTTTTCTGACTCCAGACATACTGGAGAGCAGGGAATGGATCTCTGTATAGAATTTGATACATAGCAGGTGCTTAGTATACATTAGGCAGGCTACAATTAGGGGGTTCCATCTCTAGGCTATCTCACTGTGCTGCATTGCTTCTTGCTAGTTCTCTACTTTGTATTGTTACTCAGGAGGATAGAGAGGCTTTCTCCTTATCATTCCAAATCCCGAGGACTTGGAGAGGGAAGAAATGATGGATTTTGGCAGCCACACGTTGAGCCCTGTGTTGACATGACCAGGAAATGGTCTGTGACTGTACAGCCGAAGAACAGAAGAGTTGGAAATTTGCCAAACTCTAACTAAGGCAATCTAAACAATAATAGAGAGGCCAGGCAGAAATATGAATTTATTTTTGCAAGTTTCACCAGATTTGGAGAAAGATTATATAAATTGGTCAGGTTGCAGGGGATCTTAACCTGAGTGGATTGAACTATGTTTCATTATAATGGTTTCATTTATAATCCTGTGTGTTATTTTATGCATTTAAAATTACTTTTCTGAGAAGGGATTTATGGGCTTTGTCAGGCTGCCAGAGGAGTCAGTGGCCAACAAAATTAATAATTCCAGGCCTGTAACATAAAAAAGGGATGCGGGAGGCCAGAGCTAGGTGACAGTGCTCATCCAAACCCTGTTTAGAAGAGAAGGTGTCCTGTCAGGTCCATGAAAGAGACCATCTGCCAGGCAGAAATCTGCCCATGCTAGAGATGGATGCAGCGAGATAATAGAGCCTGATGCCACAAAACATAAAAGTGTACCCTTTACCCCCGCCTCCTCTGATCTGTTAAGAACCACTTGGCCTTTCATGCACCTCCCCGCTTGACAGACCTTATTTAAGCAGATGTGAACTGCCTGCCACCTGGTGGTGACACTGTTAATGTAAATTAGGAAGTTGGCCTTCAACTCTAGACACTTATCTATGTGAGTCTGCAAAACTGAGGCCTAACCTTGCTGCTGGGGAATTCACCACTTACTGCCATTTTGTGAGTGACTGGTCAACTAGCTGCCTTCTCCTGTGAAATATGAATTGCTTCCATTGCAAACTACAGGGCGTTTCTACCCAGAAATTGGTGGAAGTCCTCCTTTGCTTGCTCTTCATAATGAGGTATATGTTAACAATTATAATCAAAAGAGATTACTTTTTGTTATTTCACTGATGGACAGGTGGGGAAATTGTGCAACCTTGAGTCTAAGATAATGCTGTTCAGAGGGTACATCTACCCAAAGGCCATACCAGGCCCCCTTGACACCCCAGATCTAAGAAGTGGTGACCAGCATCACACAGTCTAATATGCCTGCAAGGTCCTATATAAGCATAAAGAAAGCTAATGCATTTCTGATGGTCAAGGTTGTATTGGTGCAAATATTATAGTGTTATGCTTGGCAGGAATTAAAATCTGTAAGCATTCCTCTATCTTACAAGTTATTTGCAATGATTTCCCCAAATTGTGACCAATTTTATCCTAGCACAGTTTCTGACACATGGTCAGTATTCAGTTGGTTGGGCAGAGCTGAAATGGACTGCTGCTTTGGTGTTAGAGTCTAATTTTCTCCAAGCCCTATATTCTTCTGTCATTAGCCTATATGTGCAAAAAAGAACACTCCTGATGGGGATGGCCTTCATTTGTACGAATGTGCTTTCAATACAAAATCTGTGTTGTTTTGTTTTGTTTCAAGTTGTTTTGTTTCCAAGCACAGAGACTTGCTCAGAGACACCACCTGCTCATTGATCTCACAGAGGCATCCTTGGTGGCAGGAGTTTTTGTAAGGATACAGAGGGAAATGATACCTGCAATTTCACAATCAGGCACTTAAGGAAGTGAAGGGTCATTCATGGCTGTTCAGGCCACTGCAGGAGTTCTACCAGCCTCAGACCTCCATCCCTCTCTGCTCTCTATTTTAATTACACCACAGTTCTGGACCTTCAGTTTCTATTGCTGTGCTTTATGCCAAACTACAGCTTCTCTGTCACCTCCTACTGCCTTCTTCACTGTTCTCTTGCATTCCATATCACAGTTTGTGTCTGCTCCTGGATGCTTCTGCTGCCTGGCTTCTGCTTCCATTGAGACTTCTCTAGAGAGAATATGTTATTGCATTGCATTGACACTTTTTAGTGCAAAGTGCCTCTGTGAGGTTCTCAGGCTAAACCATATTGTAAGCTGTTGCTCATAGATGTTGGCCCTGATCCCATTTTCTTGTGGCCAAGATGATGGGTCACATAATACAAGATATGAAACACGTGGGTGAGAAAGTACTGCTGGCTACTTGCAGGCTGGGGGGGGGGCAGGCGAGGAAGGCATTTATAATTCAGGGGCTGTTCACTACACTCCCCAAAGCATCAGCATTGCCTCAGACCAGGGCTTGACCATATCTGATTCCATTCCAGAAGGTAATGTGCAGCTGAGTACATGCACATTTAGGCATTATTATTGAGAAACTGTGTCCTTAATTATAGACTGCATGCTGATAATTTACCGCACCATATGTTCCAAAGCCAGAACCAAAGCTGTCGGTTTCCACTTTGATTCACATGTGGCTCACACTGAATGTTTCCCACAGGACCTGCTGCCCAGTGTGTAGGTGGTGATGACTCCCTCCAAACCTTTGGATTGTATAAAGGGTTTCATTTGCTTCTGTAATTACCTATTTTGGGACTGACAGAGGAACTGAAAAGCTGGAAAATACTGTTCAGCTGTACAGTCCATATGTGATGATTTGCTTGTTCCAGCAGAAGTGATAATAATGACAATAAAAATAATATTCCAGTCTTGACATTTCCCATTTAGAAAGTATGGAATCCTTCAGCAAAAGTGTTTCCTGTTGAAAGTTATTTATTTATTTATTTATTTGTTTGTTTGTTTGTTTATTTATTTATAAAAGATTTTATTTATTTATTCATGAGGAACATAGAGGCAGAGACACAGGCAGAGGGAGAAGCAGGCTCCCCACGGGGAGGCTGACGCAAAACTCAATTCCAGGACCCAGGGATCATGACCTGAGCCAAACACAGATATTCAACCACTGAGCCACCCAGGTACCCCATTTGAAAGCTTTTATATCACCTTCCAGGGATAACTCTTCTCTTTGGGGGTCAAGTCTTACAGGAATTGTTTGCTGCCCAGAGGGATGACCAAGCTCCCCCCCAGCTTTTGCATCAAGGCTCACCTTTAGCAATGCTCAGCACTGAATCTCCCCACATGGGGCTATAGACATGAGAAATAATGTGCATTCTCTTCCTTGTTCATGAAAGACACAGAAGGAGAGGCAGAGCCATAGGCAGAGGGAGAAGCAGGCTGCCTGTGGGGAGCCCAGTGCAGGACTTGATCCCAGGATCGTGAGCCAAAGGCAGACGCTCAACCACTGAGCCATCCAGGCGCCCCTGCTCTAATCTTTTCCAGTCTGTGTCGAACCAGACAGAGCTCTGATAAACAGAAGGCTGATAAGAGGCACCTTAGTTCCTGTGCCTGGCTTACATTGACAGAATTTTTAAAAAGCGATCTCCAAAAACGATTGTCTTTGTTCTGGTTTGTGGCCAACACTTCCACCTCAGGGCAAGATATTACATGCTGTAACTGTGGGAGAAGGGGTAAAGTTGCTTACATTTTAGTTCTTGAAGTTTCCCAGCCTTACCAAAGTATATGTTATTGGCTGATGTGATTATTCTCTGCCTCCCAAGGCCTTGGCCACTTCTGGTTCCAGGAAAGCCTCCCTCTTCTTGCCCTTCAGGCCTGTAGGTGGTAATGATTTTCAGCTGCTGCTAGTCCTTGAGCATGCTTCAACACCTCCTGTTGCTTCCCTTAACCCTGTTTATGCCACTGCAAACAACTCCTCAACCAAAAAGGCTTCCTCAAACATCCCAGCTGATGGTGTTGTCTGTCCAATTCCAGGACCTTGACGGAAACATCTACTATGCAAACATCTTCATAGTAGTATCCTACTATGGGTGTCCAAAGTAGGTACCTCTCCCATTTCCATTCTGGGGATTTATCAATATGGTAAAATCTTATGCATTTCAGCTGAAGAGAATTTCTTTAAATTTTTCTTCAGGTATTTATAGAAAGCCACTATTTTATTTCCAGTTTTGATTCTGGCCCAAATGAAATGAATGCTTTATGGAAGATCATTGTAATTCAATCCCCAAAGGCTTGATCTCCTCTAGCAATATTTTTTCACTAATAAACATTTCCTTAGTACAAATTAATTGCCTTTTTGATTCACAATTATTAGAAATTGTGCACTTATGTTGCATACAGCAACATAAAAAGAAGAAAAAAATCAAATTTTGCAAAAAATTGTGAAAAATAGAGAAAATACAGCAAAAGATGAGCCAATTATGTTGTAAAGTTTCACAAACTAGTTATTTCACATTCAGAATTTCTGATCATCATGACAGGGGCTGAACTAACCTCTTCTTCATAAATCCATTCTTCATGGCATCCAAGTTTTCAGAACTTCTTTCAGCCTAGGACTCCTCTCCTTTCCATGTACCTCAGCTGCAACTAGTGGCTCTGTACTTGGTCCTATAATAGATTCGTGCCCTAATACTAGCCCTTCCTCACTGATTTTTCCTGTCAAATTCTCTGTCTTCAGCCAGCTTGGTCCTAGGTGATGGCAGTGTCTCTACTCTAATATACCTGAATAGTAGTCTCATTCACCATTCCACCAATATGTTTTCTAAGTAAATCATCCACTTCCATTTGAACTGTAGTGGGCATCTCACTAACCAAATGATGTCAATATTTCCTTCCTTCCTTCCTTCCTTCCTTCCTTCCTTCCTTCCTTCCTGTAACGCCACAGGGGTGGATATTCCCCATATCCCACTGCTAATTCAGGACCACTCTTCTAATTGGATGATAATATTTTTGTCATCATTCATTCATTCACTTAAGGACAAGGAGGAAAAACAGGCCAAAGGATCTGGAATTATTGTTTCAAATGGATGTTGTTCTAGGCTGGATAATGGCCTCCGAAGATATCCAAGCCTTAATCTCTAGAACATAACTGTGAGTGTTACCTCTTATGGCAAAAAAGGATGTCACAGATGCGATTAAATTAAGGATTTTAGGTGAGGATGATCCTAGATTATCCAGCAGGGCCCTAAATGCAATCAGATGTATTCTTACAAGAATGAGGCATAACATTTTTTTTAAAAAGATTTTATTTATTTATGCGAGAGAGAGAGAGAGAGAGAGAGAGGCAGAGCCACAGACAGAGGGAGAAGCAGGCTCCACTCCATGCAGGGAGCCTGACATGGGACTCGATCCCAGGTCTCCAGGATCTCACCCTGGGCTGAAGGCGGCGCTAAACCGCTGAGCCACCAGGGCTGCCCGAAGCATAACATTTTATGGAGATTTGCAACTGAGAAGGAGGACAATGTGACCACTGAAGCAAGATGCTACACTACTGGCTTTGAAGATGGAGGGGATCACAAGTCAAAGAATGCAAAAATGCAACCCTAGAAACAGAAAGAGCAAGGAAATGGATTCTCCCCTAGTTTCTAGAGGAAGTATGGCCCTGCTAACACTTTGATTTCAGCCCATTTTGAATTTCTGACCTCCCAAACCATAAAAGGATAAATATGTGTTGTTTTTAAACACCAAGTTCAGTACTTTGTTTTCACAGTACTATGTTTTCACATAGGAGACTAATACAAATTTCTGAATAATTCTGATAAGACAATTTGAGGAGGTACACGGGATTAAAGAGAGATGGTATTTTAGCTCTCCCTAAACATTGCTACTGAATTTATCCCTCCAAAAATATAATACCAATCATATTCTTAACCCTTTCAAAATCATTTGTAGATTTTTTTTTTTTTTTTGGTAGAGGGATGACTTTTAAAAAGCCTAATAGCTTCTTCCACATTCTGGCCATACTTCATTTTTAGCCCTATTGCTCTCCTCTTTGTCTTTTTACGGCAAATCAGACACGGTTCTGCTCTGTGCATCCCACGTGCAATCCCATCTCCACCTCTGGACCTTTGATCATCTACCTTCCTTAGCTTAGTTGCCCTCACTTTCAGCACAGTGTCCTCATGTGTCCATTAAGGTTTACCCAAATGTCCACATCCTCATGGACTCCTTTCTGGTTCCCCCAGGCAGAAGTTACTCTCTTTCCTCTGAACACCTGAAGTGCTTCTTGCTTCCTCTCCCTGACTCCTATTTTGTTTGACTTTTTCTTGTAGTTGCAGTTTATAATAGTTAGATGCACACACTCTGGAGACATATCTCTCAGCGTTGAATTCTTATGTGAATAGTTACTAGGTGAGTGACCTTGGGCAAGTTACATAATTTTTCTGTGCTTAAGTTTCTTCATTTGAAAAAAACAAAAAAACAAGGACCATAATCATGACTTATTAATGGTTTGTTATAAAGATGAAAAGAGTTCATGAAATTAGTGCCTAGCACATTGACAATGTTCAATAAAGACCAACTATTGCTCTTATTATGCATTATTTTGCCTTTTAATTCTGTTCCTTAAGGGAAACCCTACATATTCCTGTAACTTTGTCTTCTCTATAGTTTCCTTTATCACTGTATTGCATTAAATAGGTTGCTCAGCAAACTTTAGTTTTAATGAAACAGGCAAGATTCCATATCCTGGTAAGGCAATGAATAGATGTCAGAGCTAAAATATAATCAATATTAAGGAAGAAATAGCACTCTTGATTTTGTCATAGGCTATATACTCCTCATTCCTCTGTAACTGGCTTCAACTTTGCCTGTGCTACAGGGAGTGCCATCACCCATGGCTTCCTTAATGCTGGATTCGAGGACATGTTGTAGGGCTTACCTTACTGCAAGCCACCTCCTTTTACTGGAATCTCGCTTCTTTTTTAACTTCGGTTACACCATACTCTACCCACTTCTTTTCCTTTTCTGGTCCCTCTGTGGGTTCTTTTTTCTCTCCATGGCTCTAATATTGTGTGCTCAAAGGTTTAACTTGAGATTCTTATTTCTTTTCATTCTACATATTCTTTCTGGGAATCATTGCCACTTAGTATTTTCACAACTCCCCATCTGCCATACATTGATAACTTGCATATTCATACTTATAAAAGACATCTCTGAATTTCAGATCGAAAGTCCAGCTGAGTGCTAGATAGCTCATCCTTGGTATACCATAGACATCTCAAATTCCATAGTATTTGCCCAAAATAGTACATTCTTTTCCTCCTCCTTTTATATATTTTCATCTCTGTTGGAGATACTACCATTTACTCAGACTCTCAGAGTTAGGCATGGCCCTACTCTCACCCAAAGCTCATATCTAATCAGTTACTAAGTTCTGCTGATTTCATGAGCTAAATACCTTTTGGATTCATCCTCAAACAACCATCCTTCCTATCAATGTCTTAGGTCAGCATTGTATCTTACCTGAGCTTCTGCACGAATATTCTAATATTTCCCATGCATCTTTTTCTTTTTTCTGACAGCTACAAGAATAGTCACTTATGAAGCACCATCTTTTTTTTCCAAAATTAGATGCTTTTATTTTGATTTAAAAGAATAGTTTTATTGGTGTTCAATTAAACTATTCTTTTAAATAAAAAAATAAAATAAAAGCATCTAATTTTGGCAAAAAAAAAAAGAGATTGTGCTTCATAAGTGACTATTCTTTTAGCTCAATCTTAAACATTGTTTAAAATTCTGCCCACCAGTTTACCAATGGCTCCCCGTTGCCCACAGTTTCAGGTGGTATTTAACATGGTATTTATTTTCCTGGTTTGGCTCTGGGCTACCTCCTCAGCCTCACTCTCTGTGTGCCCTGCCTCATTTTATGCTTCAAAACACAGGGCAGCCTTCACTTCCTTCCCACACGGCATAGGCATATAATTCTGGTCACTGTCCCTTCTGCTTGGAACGACTCCCTTTTCTTTTGGCTAACTCCTACAAGACTCAGGTACCGTCTCCTACAGAAAGGCTTAGCCAAGTTGTAGGTAAGCTGAAAAACATGACGTTCCAGAATCTGTGAATGCAAAACTAAGGAAGGCACTGAATGGGACCTGGAAAGGGCAATGCTCCCATCCCTTCAGTAGTGACCTGATGCATCCTCGGGCTGCCACAACAAATTCCCATAAATGTAACAGCTAACTGACACAAATAAATTACCTTACAGTTCTGTAGATCAAAAGCCCAACACAGGTTTCACTGAACTAAAATATAGGTTTCTGCAGGCTGTGTGCCTTTCTGAAGGCTCTAAGGGAGAATCCATTTCCTTGCTCATTCAGGTTGTTGTCTCAGCTGAGGGCCACTCACAGGTCCTGCTGGCTTGTGGCCCTACCTCTTCTACAAAGCCAGCAATGGTCAGTCTCCTCTCACGCTTCTGTTCTGGCTTCCCCTCTGTCTTCCATCTCCTGCTTCTGGCTCCCTTCCTTCTGCCTCCTTCCTCTGAATTTGAGTTCATGGAACTAAACTGGTTCACCTGGATAATCCAGAAAATCTCTCCATTTTAAGATCACTAGCCTTAATCATCTCTGCAAGCCCTTTGCCATGGAAGATAACATATTCATAGGTTCCAAGAGGCTATTATTCTGTCCACCACACTAGGTTTGAGACAAGTGATCAGTGGAAGCCTTAAATCACCTGATTTGAATTCTCTGCCCACAGATTCCTCTTGTGATCATTTTCCTATTGTTTTGTTATTTGAATTTCTAACTTTAGCCTCGTGTTTTGAATTTGTGGGATGTAAGAAAGGACAGCTCTGTCTGTTCCATGTAGTGGATACTTCCAGAAATGTTAGGTGTGCAAACACCTCTCAGGGTATTTACCTAAAGGTCTCGTGCAAAGAGTTATTCACAGGTGAGCCAGTTATTTGATGAACACCTGGAAAGCCATCCAGAAGGTGACTGGAAATCAATGGACAGAGTTCCATAATTTAAAATTTAAACCATGGGCAGCCCGGGCGGCTCAGCGGTTTAGCGCCGCCTTCAGCCCAGGGCGTGCTCCCGGAGGCCCGGGATCAAGTCCCACGTCGGGCTCCCTGTGTGAAGCCTGCTTCTCCCTCTGCCTGTGCCTCTGCCTCTCTCTGTGTCTCTCATGAATAAATTAAAAAAATATTTTAAAAATAAAAAAATAATTTTTAAAAAGATAAAATTTAAACCACTAGCTGAACATTTAACAAGATTAAATAAACTTCTGAGAAAAGAAACACATTGGATGATGAATAATCATAGCAGAAAGAAGGGACTGTTTTTTTACAGCAAATGAAAATATTAAACAGAAGACATTGTGTTAGGAGAAATGTTCATTCTTGAGATTATCATCCAATAGAAATATGTATTTCTTTCCTATAAAAATTATTAAAACAAAAATAATTGAGCTCATTATTTGTTATATTTATTAGTGTTTATGAATTATTTGCTAGGATTAAATGTATTTACCAGATTATTTTCTCACTTTAGAAAATCACTAAGATTCCCCAAATATAATACTTTTATCTTTAAAGGGTTTTGGAAATAATGTACTTTAATTTCCTGCCCTCTAGTGACAAAAATAACACACTCATGCTTTTACATTGAACAAACTGCATGCTTTAGTATCAGGAAATAAAATTATATTAGAGAATTTGGGGAGAGAAAATATGAGAAATTCTGGCTGATCTTAATGTGTCAAACTTTAGTGTAACAAATACCATTTTTGTTTGGCAAAAATTTTTACTCAGAGTCTGATGTATGACATTACAATTGTTAAGTAAAAGTCAGGGTTAGATATCACTCAGCTCTCTGTGACCTGTATCTTGAAAATTATAGGGTATGTGCTATAGGGCACTGTGGTAACAACCAGGAAATTGACAATTTAAAATCTTTAATCTTAAGTATCAAAATTTATTTTAAAGATTTTATTTATTTATTCATGAGAGACATAGAGAGGTAGAGAGAGAAACAGGCTCCCCGTTGGAAGCCTGATGTGGGACTCCATCCTGCAACCACTGAGCCACCCAGGCACCCCTTAAATATCAAAATTGAAGAAAACGTACTAATCCTAAAAGTGGTCACCAATACTGTATTCATTAAAATCTTAAGTCCAGGCAAATCTTAAGTCCAGCCTGGGAGTTTAAGTCAGAGATAGAAATAATCAAATTAGTTGATTGTTATAATAGGACTAAATAAGGTAGAATTTCTAGGTTTGATTATGTATGATGTTAAAATTTTTGGTATTCTAATTACTGACTGCATCATTGCTTCATTATCTGAACATTTTGGCATTCTTGGGCACAGGAATGAATGTGGCATTTGTGCCATGAATTTATCATTGACAAATGTATTGAGTATCTGTGCTAGACTCTGTCTTTGGTATTAGATGACTAAATCTAAAATCAAAGAGTTCAGTCATCACACCATACCCTCAGGTCTTGTTGAAGCTCGAGGTTGCACCCTGAGAGGGTGATACTATGTTCTGATATAGTACGGACTGGATCACTGCTTTTCAACTGTGGAGGTCTTTTAAAACCCATTACCTTGCTTCATGGGACATATGGTTAGGGCTGAGGACAGGAACGCATTTTGGTGAGAATGGAGGGCCTAGACAGAAATGTGTCCTGCAGGGTCAGCTATTTCCAAGGCCACTCTCTATAGGCCATCCCAGTGGTGCTTTACCAAGTAAAGCTAGAATGGTCCCTGAAAAGTGTATGGGGGATTTGTACCATTTGTACCTAAACATCTTAAAGAAAATAGACGTTGGCCAGCATAGTATTACTTTATATAATTTGTTTCTTGATAGGTAACAAATAGTGGGGAAACTACCTTGTTTGCTGAATTTTTAGAAATCTTACCTTTGACCTTTATGAAAATTAGGAATTTTTGACTACAGCTGGTGTGTACATTTAATCTGAATGTGTAACCTCCCACCGCCATTAAAGGCTATCTTCTAAACTCGAAGCAAGACATCTTATAATTAATGGCATGTTAGAAGTGAGGAATTATGTGGAAGAAAGCTATATGATCTGCTCCAAATAATCATCATGGAGGAAAAAAAATATTCATTAAATTTAATTTAATTTAATTAATTTATTTAAAAAAAAGATTTTATTTATTCATGAGACACAGAGAGAGAGAGAGAGAAACAGAGACACAGGCAGAGGGAGAAGCAGGCTCCTTGCAGGGAGCCCGATGTGGAACTCGATCCCAGGTCTCCAGGATCATGCCCTGGGCTGAAGACGGTGCTAAACCGCTGAGCCACTCAGGCTGCCCCATTCGTTAAATTTTAAATAACCAAAGTCTCAATAATTTAAGAGAAAATGACTAAAGAGAGCCAAGACCAGAATTTGTTAATACAGCTGATTAAAAGAATGGCAGAAGTGTTAGTGAAGGAAATAAAAATTAATATTTTGGAATTTTTGTATCCTTACAAATATTAACTTTATTTATCACAAGGGTTCTTTGGTGTAGATTTTATCTCAAGTTTTCAAAAGAAGAAACTAAAAGTAAATTATGTAGGATGCCTGGGTGGCTCAGTTGGTTGGGCATCTGCCTTCTGCTCTAATCATGATCCCAGGGTCCTGGGACCCAGCCCCAAGTAGGACTCTCTGCTCAGCAGGGAACCTACTTCTTCTTCTCCCTCTGCCTGCAGCTCCCCTTGCTTGTGTGTTCTCTCTCTCTCTCTCTTTCTGTATTTCAAATAAATAAATAAAATATATTTTTTAAATAAATGAATAAAAGTAAGTTACCCAATTGCCATATAGCTAACAAATGGAAAAACCGGATGGATATAAACCCAAATCAGTCTGACTCCACACTGCCAGGGATTGAGGGTGTGTGTAAGTGTGTGGGTTCCCTAGTGCCAGAGTCAACAATCAACCATGGCCCTCTTACTCTGGAACTGAGATCTTGGAATCCTTTTTCTGCCAGTCCCCATTCGCCACTTTCCAGGTAGCCCCCATCGATCATTAGGGTTTGCATTGAGCCAAACCCTCCCTGCCATGCTTGTTCCTCACCTACTGCCTCTTGACTCAAGTTCACACTGGATGCAAAGACAACATGGTCTTGAGTAACAGAACGTATGACCAGAATAGGACAGGGACAAACGCACCTGCTTCAAAAGATACAGATCGCCCTTTTTAAAGGTAACACTGAACGTTTAGAGAAAAAGTGCCAAAGAACATTCAGGGAAAAGGAAAAGGAGAGACATAAGCCATAGACAGTTTTTCTTAAATCAATTCAAAGCTGGCATAGGAGCAAGAAATGATGGCAGCAGGGACTTCCACTATCTGGACATTTGCCAAGGTTCTTTTCGTGCCAAGAATAGAATGTCTGAAAAGTTATTGATTTTTTTTCTTCATGACAATCCAAGCTCCCAAAAGCCAGAACAAGCAATTAGAGGAACTGCTGCTACTAATATAATTCTGGCCAATGAGAAAGCTTGTAAGTGGCAGATCTGACTAATGGCAAATGTGTCTTTCTATTGTTGCTTCCCATTCTCCTGAACTCTTGGCATGAAGGCCATGGGGTAGGTTTGGGGTGGAGTACAGAAGGTAGTTTTGGAGTTTGGAGCACTTCACTAGCAGGAATAGGAGGGCTGGAAAGATATTAAATGGGAGGAGAGAGACTGGCCAATACCCTTTTAGCCTATTCAATGTATAATAACAGTAATTCCAAACAAAAGAGGAGCAAACCTCACTAGTCAGCTTTCCTCTTACTCTCCCCAAAAGACCCTGCTGTCTGGACCCAGAATTTAGGCTGTGCTATTGGAATGATGGTTAGGTATGTCATGGCCTGGCTTAACTGGTGGGGTCAGTTCGGGAAATTATCCACCATTTATTTCCACAAGAAGATACATTCTGAGTTCCAATACATTTTTGGAATGCAATCAAGTTTTAAATTGGGAACTGCCTGTAGCTCCTCATTAGCATTCTTCTATGCCAATGCATGTAATCCTATTTAGAATGCAGTTTAAGAAATCATTCAGCAAAATTTGAAATTCATGTATACTAAAGAAAGTAATGATCTTTATCAAATTTTAGGGGTACAGGGAGATGCATTAGTTGGGCCTGGTATTTCTGGATTAATAGGGGAACTAACTCTATGCAAAATAATGCTAGAAGGCCAATTATAATTTCAGAATACTGAATAGCAAGTCTATTTTAGTTAAGAGTTTCTTTATGTAGCTATGGGACTGACTAGTTCTGCACTTTTGGAAAGTCCTCAATTTTTTTTTATTCGTAAGCTTACCATACATCAATCTCCTTCTCCCTCCTTTCACTCCCTGGCTCCAGTTCCTGTGTTTTTTGGCTTAGACTTACCCATAGTACATAGCTGTGGTTGTCAAAATTATGTGTAGTGGTTTAAAAAATTCACAAGGAGATGGATAATGTTAAATGTTATGCTTTGTCACATTTACATGCTGGGTTTCCAAGCATTTTATTAAAGAAACAAAAATACTCATTGCTAATTTCTAAACCATAATTTTTATCATATATCTTTTATTTCATGCACCTTTATTCTTTTTCATCTGACATCTGCTAATTATCTGCTGTCAATGAAATTTGAATTATATACTTTCTTTTAGTGTTGTCTATTGATAGATTTTGGTATTTCCAAACAAGTAAGAATGTTGTTCTCCCAAACCTTTTCATTCATATAACATTACACTTCGTTCTGTTGGAAGTATAAAAGGCTTTTTCCAAATCTTCTGAGAAAACAGGGTTATATAGATTGGAAGATGTTTTAAAATTCTATCTTAAAAAGTACTGCCTAAACACAGAGTCAGGGCATTGGAGGGTCAAGACCTATGCTGGGCAGTGGTAACTGAAAGACCTGCAGGACCTAAAGCATACCCCCCCCATGGGGGAATACCTAAAGCCTTCTATTTACAGTTTCTTCATTGGGTCAAGTTATATTCAGAAAGTAATTATTTAAATTTTCCCTTACAGAAGAAAGAAAGTCCTAACTCATTAGGACAACACACAGTTTGTTTTTTTTTTTATAACTGTCCTTTAGCCATTATTTTTGCCTTCACTTTCAGATGTCCATTCTTCTCCTCATTTCTTTTTTCTGTCCAATGTCTCCATATCAGTTTTTGCAAATTTCTATTACTGCACTTAATTACACTGTGTTTTTGTTTTTGTTTAAATCGTGTTTTGGTGTGTACCTTTCCTCCTAGTTGGAATGCAAGCTTCTTGAATGCAGAAACTATATTTTATTCCTTTTTGTAGCATAGGGCTGTAGTCACAGTAAGTACTTAATAGATGTAACTAAGAAAAATGAAGATGCTATTTTTCAAGAAAGTTGACATTAATGTATTTGTACTTATTAATTGGATTACTGTTTTTGTCAGAGAAGCAAGAAGGTACCAGGGTTCTAAGAGACACAAATAAAATAGAATGTATAATATTTGATAGCATGTGTGAGGAGGAGAGAACTTTTCTTATTCAGATAACCAGGTACAATTCAGGAAGAAGAGCCCAGATAGGATCCCCCAGTGGTTGCCTTCAGCTACTGGAAATAGAATGAGAGCAGAGTGGATTAGTAGGGTGTGGGTAGCCTGGACGAAGGAGGATTCTGAAATGAAAGTGGGGAAAGGGAACCAAGGAAGGAAGACCTTACCAACTTCATAGATTTATCTTGATTTAGTCCTGTCTGCCTGCAGTCTTTCTTTGTTTTGTTTTTGCCAAGTTTTGTTTTAGGTTATAGTTGGTCAGAAGTCATAGGAGATGAGGACAGCTGGTGTCTGTGCTTGTATGTATTCAAATAAAGCACCTGAGGTAGCAGGCAAGATGGCAGGACAGATGGCTGACCCTTGGATGGCTTTGAGAAGGTGGGCTGGCTGCCCTCCCCTCCCTCCTGGTAAGTTTATGCACTTGTCATGGTGTGAAAAAGGTATGAAAAGAGTGTCATGGAGGTTGCTTTAATATAGGTTGAAAGCAAAAACAAAATGATACTATATAAAACTGTGAACTCTGAAGCCCATTTCCTTCAAGTATAAGAAATTGCTGAACTGAGATCATACACTGCCATGGATATTTTTACTATGTATTTATTGTGAATTTGAAGTTCTGGGGTCAAATCCATGTGTTTGGTAAGTGACTGTGTGGTTAGCAAAGATAGGGTGGGAATGCTGCATGACAGGGCATGTTGAAAATGGGGCAGAGAACAAGCTTCTGGTGTGTATACCCCCTCCCCATGAAACCTCTGATCTTTGAAATTCTACCCTGAGGTTTATGGAGATGGGAGCAGCATTCCCTTGAATTTCTACCTGTGGAATCCCAATGAGATGCTGGAATTTTGGAGAACTGGAGTGAGGATAAGTAGGAGACTCTGGTATAGAGAGCAAAAGGCCTATATTCTAGCCCACAGGACACAACAGCTCAACCAATAAATGATGCCAAATAACAGTGAAAGTCACTGAACCACCATCTTGTTGACAGGCCTGGCAGCTGCTCCCTCACCTTAAACATTTATGAAATTGAATCAGGCTATTCAGCTGCCTTATGATAATTAATTATGAGCAATCTATAGTGTATATTTCTGTGGAGAGTTTTTTAAGCCCAATATTTTAGTTCCTGCTGCAAAAGCCAGAAAGCAGCCGTGTGCTTCTAGGTTTCAGTGATCTGGAGAGGAAAGCACATAGAGCCATATGTTTTGTTCCTAGATTGAAGTGGAAAATGATTCCCGTGCTGAAGAAGCAATGTGTACTTCATTGAGGGCAGAGTGTGTATTATGTCATTCCTTGCAACCTGCCATGGGGATTAACTGGAGACGGCTTTCTGGATAGAATGCCATCAGAAGGAAAGCAACTCCCTTATGGATAAATTCATTCTGTGAACCTAATTGCAAAGATTGTATGACTTTCACTTAATAAAAGCAGACTTCAGTACTCAGTTGTATCAATCTGATGTGAGCTCCTTTGGAAAATGTTTCAACTCTCACCCAGGCTATAGCTAAATTATTAAATGTTGCTTTTCCCATCCCTGAGCAAATAAAGCACCTTAAAGGGTGGCCAGGACATCTACGACTATGGTATACACAAAATGCTACAGTGGGACCTATTAGCAAATACCACAGCAGTGGCTCAAAAACCCAAGGATTTTTTCCCTCTCTGACTTTTAGTTATTAGGCTCTTAGAAATGAAGCACACTTTGGAGTCCTTCATCATTAGGAGATCACATCTAAGTTTCACTGGCACTAACCACACTAAAAAGGGAGAGATCAACACCAAATGCTTGAGAATGCACTTAATGTACTCTAAGAATGAGCTGTAATGAAATAGATGCTGAATTAATTGTCCTAGGAACTCTAACACTGGAATGAGGGGTGAACTACCCGAAGAAGCCGTAGGAAAGAAACAGAACATGTTGGGATGCCCTGGTGGCTCAGTGGCTGAGTGTCTGCCTTCAGCTCTGGTCATGATCCCGGGGTCCTGGGATCAAATTCTGCATCGGGCTCCCTGCATGGAGCCTGCTTCTCTCTCTGCCTATGTCTCTGCCTCTCTCTCTCTGTGTCTCTCATGAATAAATACATTTTTAAAAAATATTTTTAAAAAGGAAACAGAACATGTTAATGCAGTGTAGGTACTCTATTTCTAGATCTGACACTCAAAACATTAGAAGGCATATTTAAAATCTCAAGGACATCAAGCTTCTATTTTTCAGTTGACTCCCTCTGTCTGAGTAAAACACAAACACACACACACAATTGTGGCAGAATAAATGTCACTATCTAATATGTTATTCAGGTGAGGATAGCTTCTCATAAGTAGAGATAAGAGAGAAAAATGAGTAGGGAGATTTTCAAAGGATGTTGCTGAGATATCTTTGTGACTGTACCTGTTCTGATTGAGCTCAAGATGGAGCGAGGCAATGGAATGGGATGGATGGGTACTTCTCAAATTTTAGGGCATCAGAATCACCTGGAGGTCTTGTGAAAACACATATTGCCAGGCCCCATCCCAGAATTTCTGATCCCCAATTTTTAACTCAGACTTTTCTGTTTCTGACCTTTTGGCCTAGAGAAGGGTTTGACTGCTTTTAGCTGCCTGGCTTTGCAGATGTTGCTTTTTCTCTCCAGACCTAGGACATTCCTCTGCCTTTATCATAAGGGGAGGATGAGTCTGGGACCCTGGAGACCAGGTAAAAAAAGCAGCAAAGATGGGACGCCTGGGTGGCTCAGTGGTTCAGCGTCTGCCTTTGGCTCGGGGTGTGATCCTGGAGACCTGGGATCGAGTCCCACATTGGGCTCCCTGCATGAAGCCTGCTTCTCCCTCTGCCCGTGTCTCTGCCTCTCTCTCATGAGTAAATAAAATATTAAAAAAAAAAAAAAAGCAAAGAGCTAAAAGAGGGAAAGAGATTCAGGGAGAAGGGACTGGATGCCCACTCAGGATGAACTTTCTATAATTGAAGAGTTAACCAATGTTAACTATTTGGTATTTATTTTATTTGTTTGGTATCATCTCCTGAATTTTGAGGTGGTTGTTATAAGATTGTGTGATTTCTTTTCTGTTTTTTTTTCTGCCTGATTTTCCAGACACTGACAAGATTAAATACATATTTCTAAAACAAAATATTTTCTCTTCTGCTAGATGGGATGGGCAAATGCTATTGAGTTTCTGCTGCTGGTTGCTGGAGCAAGCTTCAGATTATTGATGTCATTTTGATTGGACGAATCAGTCCAAGCATTAACTGCATGAACTGTGAAAGAGCTTCTCCTACCAAAAGCAGGTGGAGTCACCATAGAGCTGCCATATTGCACAACACCAAGGCATCATTCACATTCCTGCAGTACTACAGATGGAATGTTCTTCACTATTTCCTGAAAATCTAGTTATTGTGATGATCTCTCCTATTCACTCTCACCTATTTTCCTTCAGTTTGAGCAAAAGACCTTCATATCCACTCTGATAGCAAACTGAAAAACTAAATTACAATGAAAATCTACAGCAAAAATCTAAAAAATAGTGACAAAGAATAATCTCTAACTTGTAGTTTCATAGATGAGAAAACAAGAGCCTGTAAGCATCCATTAAATACATTTAAGACTCATCTATAACATAATTTTAATAGGTGCATAGAGTCCATCCTATATAGATATAATAATTTATTTAATGAATCCCATCTTATAGGAACTTAATTATTTTTTTCAAAAATTTCACTGTTATGGGCAATTTTCCACACTACTACAATTCATTATAAAGATGAGACAGTGCTAGTTTTATATGTGATGGACCAGAATTTCAATATTATATTAGCAATGGAATCTTATTTTTTTAAAGGTTTTATTTATTTATTTATTATTCATGAGAGACACACACTGAGAGAGAGGCAGAGACACAGGCAGAGGGAGAAGCAGGCTCCATGCAGGGAGCCCGATGTGGGACTCTATCCTGGGTCTCCAGGATCACACCCCGGGCGGAAAGCAGCACTAAACTGCTGAGCCACCCAGGCTGCCCAGCAATGGAATTTAAGAATCCCACATTTAAGGCATCAGTAGTCAGTAACATATAAAGCATGCATAATACTTATTTATACACATTTTATATAAGAATTACCCTTCATTAAGTGTTCATTTTGAGGCAAATTCTGTGCTAAGTGACCAGTAGGTAGTATCTCATGTAATTCTTGTACCTGTCCTAGGACTTAGAGTGCATGATTATTCCCAAGTGGCCAAAGGAGGAAACCAAAGTTGACCATGGCTAGACTTACCCCAGATACTCAGGTAGTAAGAGGCAGAGTCAGTTGCTAACTCAAGTTGCCTAACATTTGGGTTACTCTCATGCTGTCCTTTCTCACCTTGATGATAATGAAGCCCAGTCCTTAGCAGGGAAGAAATGGAAAGTACATGACAATGAGGATGAGGAAGAGAAAAATTATGAAGTAATGTTTTTCCTTTTTCGTATTATTTTCAAGAAAATACGGATATTGTATTAGGAAATGAATTAGTTTAGGTCTTTTGAATCCACTTAAATGAATATGAATATTATTTATTAAAATTTTAATAATTCATTAAGTTATAAACTTAAACATAAAAAGATTAATTTTTTTATTTTACTATTTTAAATATTTTTATTTATTTATCTTACAGAGAGAAAGAGTGAGCACAAGCAGGGTGAGCGGCAGACAGAGCAAGAGGGAGAAGCAGGCTTCTCACTGAACAGGGAGCCACACAGGTTCCCCCAAAAGTTTTAAATATCAAAAATGTAAATTTCAATATTAAACTTCAAATTAGAGGCACAAAATTACATTTTTCCTAGTTGTGGAATTGGTCAAGGAGTGTTACTTTGCAAATATGCGAATTTCCCAAATGAAATCTGAAACTGACCCAGTACATGGTGGGCAAAGAGAAACTGAAGAAACCAGATCGTTAGCTGGCAGGTTTCGTAAGCAAGGGAAATTGCATACAGGGCTCCTCTTAGATGCCATAAGATAAGTAAATCTCCACACCCACCTGCCAGATCTTAAAAATGTATATAAAGGCCTTAACTAGGTTCAGTCATGTATCTAGTCCAGATGGTTTCAACACCACATTGCTCTCTTGAGTTTGCATCCTTGAAACTGGCTCCTACTATGGAAACTGTGGGCAGAATGTACATTGCAAGGACAGGGGAAAGGGTGAGGGGCTTCCAATTGCTTGGGTCTGGCTCATGGGTCAACTAGCAGTCACATCCTCTCAATGTCCTCCTCCTATAAGGAGATAGGTATCATCTTAATTTTTAAAATATTTATTGTCAAATTTTCCTTCAAAGAGTTTTTAACAATTTGCTTTCCTTCTAGTCTTTCTTCCTGACACTCTTATCATATTGGAAGAACCTCATTTTTTTTTTAGTTCCTCAAAGCACCTTTTTTAAAAGAAAAACTCCTCAGAAATACTTCTTTAAAAAAATTGTTTGGGGGTGCCTGGGTGCCTCAGTCTGTTAAGCAGTTAAGTGTCTGTCTTTGGCTCCAGTCATGATCCAGGGTCCTGGAATCCAGCCCCATGTTGGGCTCCCTGCTCAGCAGGGAGTCTGCTTCTCCCTCTGCCCCTACCCCTGCTCATGCTCACTTTCACTCTCAAATAAATCAATAAATGTAAATAAAAGAAATCTTTAAAAAATTGTTTTAATTCTGTACCCATTTAATGGTGGAAACTGGTCTGTTTTAATTTGAGTTTCTCTGATTAATTATGAGGTTTAACATTGTTGGTTATATTTATTGGTGTTCTTTGTGAGGTTCCTATCCTTTGGCTTTACTAAATTTTCTATGGAAGTATTTTATATATTTTTATCCTTATCGAGTTGTATGTTTTTCTATACAGAAGATATTAAACTTCAGTTTGATATATATATATATTGCAATCTCCTCTCTCTATCCCAGGTTTGTTTGCATTTTAATTTTATTTCTAGTGTTTTGTCATATAGAAGCTTTACAGTTTTAGTAGTCAAGTAATCCATCCATTTCTTTTATGAATTTTGCTTCTGCACACAGTTGATTTCTGGTAGCTCTTTTATTGAGATCTTTCAAGCCTTCAGTGTATGTTAATTTACATAATTGCCTTGTCATAGATAATGTTTGAGGGGAGCATTATTTCATTAAAATGACCTGTGAGTTTTCTTTCTAAGTTCCTGTGTCTGCTCTTCTCAATGAGGTTCACATATATTAATTTTCTTACAAAAACCCCATCTCCCTGTTGTCCTAGCAGCATCTTTTTGTAGAGCAATGAACAATTGCTACTCTGCTAAAGCTTGCTTCCTCAAAGTCATTTTCAGATTATAAAAAAAAGAAAAGAAAAAAAAAGAAGAAATTTAGTTTAACAAGCTGAACCTCTTTTGGTGAAGATTAGAGACAGAATCTACACAGCTTTTTCTGAAAGGTGATCTTGCCTGAGAGAAATGATAATGACTGAAATAAAAGGCCTCTCTCGCATCTCCTGTGGGCCCTCAGCGCATTTTAATCCTAATTACAGAAGAAGTCCAAGAGAGCCTTTCACAGAAGGAGCCGATTATAACCACAGCTCCATATGGAACACATTGAGGGTTACAGTTA
Organism: Canis lupus dingo; assembly: GCF_003254725.2. NCBI lineage: Eukaryota > Metazoa > Chordata > Mammalia > Carnivora > Canidae > Canis > Canis lupus. The sequence goes on from NC_064271.1 coordinate 17,453,155, forward strand.
CAGCTGTTGAGCATTATAGCGTGAGACACACACTGGAAATGTCTCTATATGAAGCATACATTGAAAAATGGTTTATTAAACTCAGCTGTATGCGAGTCCTTTGGTGTTTTTAATACCAGAGGACAGGTTTTTTTTTTTGTTTTTTTTTTTTTTAATACCAGGAGGCCCGTCATATTTCTTTAAGCCTTGGTTATGCAATTTTTTTGCATTGATATTGCATGAAACCATTTGGATTGTTAGAGTGCCTTGGCTGTACCCCTGATAGAGGACATGGGACTCAGTTTTAGATCTTTATCTTTGGGCGGTCTGCTTGGCTTATTTTTAACTACAGGGAAATTAGAAAATAGAAATTCAGTGGCTTCTAGGTTACATTTCCCTGGGGGTTGGTGAAGTGCATAATAAAAGCAAGAGGTGAAAGGCCCTGGGGAGGAGCACAAATATCATCAAAGCCTACCCCAGAACAAGATGGTGTGCTAACTGGCATTCACAACAGAGAAATCAAGACCAGGGAAGACAAGAGATCTGTTTGTTATTTCAAAACTGAAATGAGATTTTGGTGTTGTCTTGGAAGCAAAATATGAGTATTTCAGTGGCTTAAGGTTTTTTTCCTCTCTTACCAGTTACACACAATTTTGCACTGGTAGTAATCAAACACAGTAAAAACCAAAACCAAAGCAAACAAACAGGAGAGAAAAAGCGCATGTCAATGAAATCTACAGATAATCTTTAGGCCTAGAATATTGTGATACCACCAATTTTTAAAATATGAAAAGCTGAGTTTATAAGGCAATTCAGAGATTTTAAATGAAAGTTTCAATGAGAAAATGATGGTATTTTATTTTGGTGATAGTTACATATGGTAAAGTAGGGAGAGATCTTTTTTTTTTTTTAAGATTTTATTTATTTATTCATGAGAGACAGAGAGAGAGAGAGAGAGAGAGAGGCAGAGACACAGGCAGAGGGAGAAGCAGGCTCCATGCAGGGAGCCCGACATGGGACTCAATCCCGGGTCTCCGGGATCAGGCCCTAGGCTGAAGGTGGCGCTAAACCGCTGAGCCACCCAGGCGTCCCGGAGGGATCTTCTTAACAGGTATCAAACAGCTAAATTAACTATAGAGATTCTAGTAAAAAAAAAAAAAAACAAAAAACGGCTTTGAGGAGGCAGTGATAATGGGCTTGGATTGTTAATTTGTTAATAAACCTTTATGGTAGAACTCATGAGAAAGTTATTTATTTATAAGAATATATAGTTTTACATATAGGGCATTTTCCAGAAGCAGAGAAGTGACCAGAAAGGATAAACTGTAAATTTTAAGCCACACATTACGAACTATTAGGGACAAAAGAGAAAGACTGAGATTTGATCACTTGACAAATATTTATAGAGCATTAACTAGATGCTAGTTTCTGCTCTAGGTATGCAAAATGTATTAGTAAACAAAACTGACAAAGATTTCTTAAAATGCATCCAAACCAGCAAAGAAGAAGTCAAACTTTCACTCTTTGTAGATGACATGATACTCTATGTAGAAAACCCAAAAGACTCCAGAAAATATTACTGGAACTAATACAGGAGTTCAGCAAAGTGGCAGGATATAAAATCAATGCACAGAAGTTGGTTGCATTTCTATACACTAACAATGGGGCAGAAGAAAGAGAAATCAAGGAATTAATCCCATTTACAATTGCACCAAAACCACAAGATACCAAAGAGGTAAAGGATCTGTACTCTGAAAACTAGAGAATACTTATGAAAGAAATTGAGGAAAACACAAAGAAATGGAAAAACATTCTACACTCATGGATTGGAAGAACAAATATTGTTAAAATATCCGTGCTACCCAAAGCAATCCACAGAGTCAACACAACCCCTATCAAAATTCCATCAACATTTTTCACAGAGCTGGAACAAACAATCCTAAAGTTTGTATGGAACCAGAAAAGAGCCCAAATAGCCAAAGGACTGTTGAAAAAGAAAACCGAAGCTGGAAGCATCACAATTCCTGGACTTCAAGCTGTATTACAAAGCTATAATCATCAAGACAGTATGGTACTGGCACAAAAACAGACACATAGATCAGTGGAACAGAATAGAGAACCCAGAAATGGACCCTCAACCCTATGGTCAACTAATCTTCCACAAAGCAGGAAAGAATACCCAATGGAAAAAATACAGTCTCTTCAATAAATGATGCAGGGGCACCTTCATCCCAATCTTTACAATAGCAAAGTGCACAATAGCCAAACTATGGAAAGATACCAGATGTCTATCAACAGATGAATGGATAAGGAAGGTGTGGTATATATACACAGTGGAATATTACTCAGCCATCAAAAAGAAAGAAATCTTGCCATTTGCAATGACATGGATAGAACTAGAAGCTATTATGCTAAGCAAAATAAGCCAGTCAGAGAAAGAAAAGTAGCATATGATTTCACTCATATGTGGAATTTAAGAAACAACATAGGGGAAGGGAAGGAAAAATAAAACAAGAAGAAAACAGAGAGGGAGGCAAACCATAAGAGACTCTTAACTACAGGGAACAAACTGAGGACTGCTGGAGGGGAAGTGGGTAGGGGGATGGGGTCACTAGGTGTTAGGCATTAAGAAGGGCACCTGAATTAATGAGTACTGGGTGTTGTATGCAACTGATGAATCACTGAATTCTACCTCTGAAACTAATAATACACTACATGTTAATTGAATTGAATTGAAGTTTAAAAAAATGACAAAGATTTCTGTTCTTGTAGAGTTAAATTCTTGGGGGAACAATATGTGCAAAAGTAAGTGAATTCTGAAATATGATAGAGGGCAATGAATGTTACAGGAAAAAGTAGAGCAAGACAATGGAGTTTGGAATGTTAGTCAGGGGGAATAGATCAGGTGCTGCGCTGATTGGGGTCTGGTGAGAGTCCTCTTCCTGGCTTACAAATGGCCTTCGCCTTTGTATATCCTTACATGGCAGAAGAAGAGTGAACTAGCTCTATCTTTTCTTGTGAGGGCACTACTTTTGGATAAAGACGTGATTCCTCATTTAAATTGAGGATTAGGGATGCCTGGGTGGCTCAGTGGTTGAGTGTCTGCCTTTGGGATCCTGGGATCAAGTCCTCTCCACGGGGAGCCTGTTTCTCCCTCTGCCTATCTCTCTGACTCTCTCATGAGTAAATAAATAAAATCTTTTAAAAATAGATAAATAAATTGAGAAATAGAATGGCAGTGATTCCAAAAGTAAAGAAGGTAGCCTCTTTAGCAAATACAGGGGTATGCTATTTAGATGACTCATTCCAATGGCAGGCAGTCCTTCATTGCACACTATTTGAATGTGAGTGGCTTGAACCACCTGCTGGCTTGCTGAACCCCACACTGATATTCCCCTCATTGTGCAATCTGAGTACATACTGGGAAACTGTGATTCTAGATTCCATCCTTTATGTCTCAGCATCACTTGTTTGATATTAAGTAGATAGTGGACACTTCCCTGAATCTAGTAAGCCAGAACCTATGAGGATAAAGCCATTTAACAAATTCTTTAGATGTACTGTTGAACTTCCAGGTGTAGGAAATGAGCTTTTACTTGGTGTGGCCGTTAGAGTATATAGCAGTGAAATAATATCTTGAGCCCTTTCAGAGACTTCAGGAAACAATAACAAATAAACATTTTCAGGACACTCAAGACCAATTAAAAGCCATGACAAGGATTAGAGCAGTGATTAAGAAAGATACATTCTTTCTTATTATTATTAAGGTCAGTGATCACAAGTATCATTTGTTAATATGTAGGAATATGTAGACAACGCTAATTTAAATGTTATCTTTGGGGATCCCTGGGTGGCTCAGCAGTCTAGCCCTGCCTTTGGCCCAGGGCCTGACCCTGGAGTCCGGGAATCGAGTCCCACATCAGGCTCCCTACATGGAGCCTGCTTCTCCCTCTGCCTGTGCCTCTGGCTTTCTCTCTCTCTCTCTCTCTCTCTCTCGCTCTCTCTCTCTGTGTCTGTCATGAATAAACAAAATCTTAAAAAAATAATAAAATAAATGTTATCTTTATTCTGTAATTGATTTAGTTTAAAATTTGTTCCTGGGCAGCCCCGGTGGTGTAGCGGTTTAGCGCCGCCTGCAGCACGGGGTGTGATCCTGGAGACCCGGGATCGAGTCCCATATCGGGCTTCCTGCATGGAGCCTGCTTCTCCCTCTGCCTGTGTCTCTGCCTCTCTCCTCGCTCTCTCTGAATGAATGAATAAATAAATCTTTAAAAAAATAATAAAAATTAAAAAAATAAAATTTGTTCCTAATTCATCTGCGTCTTTGGAAGCTTAAAAATTGAACTATGAAATAAAACTATGAGTCTTTTACAAAAATGAATATTTTTTAATAAATGTATTTTTTATTGGTGTTCAATTTACCAACATACAGAATAACACCCAGTGCTCATCCCGTCAAGTGCCCCCTCAGTGCCCGTCACCCATTCACCCCCACCCCCCGCCCTCCTCCCCTTCTACCGCCCCTAGTTCGTTTCCCAGAGTTAGGAGTCTTCATGTTCTGTCTCCCTTTCTGATATTTCCTACCCATTTCTTCTCCCTTCCCTTCTATTCCCTTTCACTATTATTTATATTCCCCAAATGAATGAAAACATATAATGTTTGTCCTTCTCCGATTGACTTACTTCACTCAGCATAATACCCTCCAGTTCCATCCACGTTGAAGCAAATTGGGGGGTATTTGTCATTTCTAATGGCTGAGGAATATTCCATTGTATACACAGACCACATCTTCTTTATCCAATCATCTTTCGATGGACACCGAGGCTCCTTCCACAGTTTGGCTATCGTGGCCGTTGCTGCTATAAACATCGGGGTGCAGGTGTCCCGGCGTTTCATTGCATTTGTATCTTTGGGGTAAATCCCCAACAGTGCAATTGCTGGGTTGTAGGGCAGGTCTATTTTTAACTCTTTGAGGAACCTCCACACAGTTTTCCAGAGTGGCTGCACCAGTTCACATTCCCACCAACAGTGCAAGAGGGTTCCCCTTTCTCCACATCCTCTCCAACATTTGTGGTTTCCTGTCTTGTTAACTTTCGCCATTCTCACTGGTGTGAGGTGGTATCTCATTGTGGTTTTGATTTGTATTTCCCTGATGGCAAGTGATGCAGAGCATTTTCTCATGTGCATGTTGGCCATGTCTATGTCTTCCTCTGTGAGATTTCTGTTCATGTCTTTTGCCCGTTTCATGATTGGATTGTTTGTTTCTTTGGTGTTGAGTTTAATAAGTTCTTTATAGATCTTGGATACTAGCCCTCTATCTGATACGTCATTTGCAAATATCTTCTCCCATTCTGTAGGTTGTCTTTTAGTTTTATTGACTGTATCCTTTGCTGTGCAAAAGCTTCTTATCTTGATGAAGTCCCAATAGTTCACTTACAAAAATGAATATTATGTTGGGATAAGAAATGAGAATTACATAGTTCTTAATAGAAAAATATAATCTCTGTAACTTGCTAACTTAAAACTTCTTAAAAGGACTGTTTTTGATATACTTATTGATAGTATTTTTTTCCTATGGCATAAAAAACTAGTTAAGCATTATGTGTAGTTTTAAAAATATATTATTTTGGGAAATATATTTCTAAAACACCTGACGATGTATTTTTTTAATTCATTTGAACAAATGTGAGGAGAAAGAATGATCATCATTGTATTAGGATTCTTTAGAGAAACAGGACAAGTAGTGTGTGTTTGTTTTATTGTTTGTCTGCTTATTAATTATGAGAAATTGACTTTCATAGTTATGGAGGCTGAGAAGTCCCACAAGGTGGCTCTCCACAAACTGGAGAACCAAGAAAACCAATGGTATAATTCAGCCCGAAGTCCAAAAGGCCTGAGGGACAGGGGACACAGTAGTGTAACTTCCAGTCCAAGGCAAAAGAATATGAGATGAGATGTCTTGGCTCAAGCAGTGAGGCAGGAAAAATGGGTGAATTCTTTCTTTCTCTGACTTTTGTTATATCCCAGCTGTCAATAGGCTGGATGATGAACCTTGGGAAGAGCAATCTCCTTTGCTGAGTCTGTAATTCAAGTGCTAATCTCGTCTGGAAACATCCTCACAGATACACCCAGAATTGTTTGATTTGGGAACCCCATGGCCAGTCAGGTTGACACATAAAGTTAACCATCACAATTATGCTTGTGAAAAATCTCTTGAAAACATTGTATTCTTTGGATTATATGCTCAATATACTTCAAATGAAAGGATATAGGGAGAAAACAGAACTTTTCACATAAGAGGTGCTACAACATTCATTTGTGCATACTTAAGTTATACACTAAATAGCTAGAGAATGGTGAGTTTTCACAAGCATAAATTACTTCCACTTTAATAAAACCTTATGTTGGAATTGACCAATATCATGAGTAATAGCAATGTTCACTGAAAGTCATGACTTTATTTATTTATTTTTAAAGATTTATTTATTTTAGAGAGAGAGAGAATGAGTTAGGGATTCTTCAAGCAGATTCCCTGCTGAGTGGGGAGCCCGAGGCCGGACTTGATCTCATGATCCATGAGATCATGACCTGAGCTGAAACCAAGAATCAGACACTCAACCAGTGTCCCACTCACCCAGGCTCCCCAAAAGTCATGATTTTGTAACATAATCCAATAGTATAAACATTATTGACAGTTGTCAACCTGACCAGTTGCTATCTAAAAAAGGGAGGGAACTACAGTTTAGTTAACTATATTTGTTATACCAAAACAACAGCAACAACAAAACCAAAATCTAGTGATTGAGCAAAATACATGTTTTTGCTCCTGTAAAAGTCAAGTGTCTGTGTTCATAGTCAGGAGGCAGCTTTTTCCAGGTGATGATTCAGGGACTGAGGCTCTTCCAATTTTGAGGTCCCTACATCCCACATGGTCTTCAGTCTTCATCTGGTTGCTGAAGGAGGAACAGACAGTATAGAACCTCATCTGCTTCTGTCCAAAATAGCCTACCCCTGGTTGATCCTGGTGTACATTCATGGACAAGATCTTACTGCAAAGTCACACCTACTCTGTTATCTGCAGAACCATCTGCACACCTGCTTCTCCATCCCAACTCTTCACTTTAGAAAGGAGAGCCTAAATGCCTTCTGGTCTCTGTTGCTGCTTGATTCCAGTTGGCTTATCAATGTTAAATCAGAGCACTTGTCATAGAGCACATCTTCTACCCTATAGTTAGCATAGTGCATGCTGCCAATATGAGTGATAATCCTCCTGAGAAAGATTTATGAATATATTGCTTGGGAATAAATCAACTTAATTAAAAATAATAAAAACAAACTGAAAACCATTCAAGAAGAATTCTAATCTAAAATGTGACTAGAGATTACAGGTTTCATCTTATTTTTGAGGAAGTGAGGGTTTTTTTTTTGTTTTACATCCAATAATTATATGTAATTTTCCATCATAAATATTACATTCATATATACATGGGTCTTGAGGAATTATTTAGGAATAATAGTGATGTATTATGTGTAAAAGATTAGTAAATCTCACTACAAATGATGCTAATAATTAAAATTATGCATGCATAATAAGTTTTTCAGTTGGGTAGGCAACTGAAAAAATGATTTGTGTTGTTTCATAGCCATTTATAGCCACATTAGTAGTATCTAGCATGTATTTTTCAAAGCATTAAATTTCAAAGTTTTCTGGCAATGTGATATTTGTATTCACTAGCACTTAAAATAGTTGAGGGAAAAGGTGGTTAATTACAGGAACACCCATGGTGTTGTATAATTGCTGAAAAGTGATTTCCATGTCTTGAGTGCTCTTGGGAACATTAAATACATCAGTGGGATTTCCAACACCTCTATGAAACTGGTAGGTTCATTTGCTATTTTATGTCTAACCTAAATGGATATTTTTTTCTCCACATACCTAAGGAAACCCACTGTAAGGATGGTTATTCTTCTTTCACTCAGATGTTTTTCCTTTATCTGAGCAATAAAAGGATATATGAAACAATGTTAAGAATATTTTTAGGGGCAGCCCAGGTGTCTCAGTGGTTTAGCGCTGCCTTCAGCCCAGAGCCTGATCCTGGAGTCCTGGGATCAAGTCCCATGTCGGGCTCCCTGCATGGAGCCTGCTTCTCCCTCTGCCTGTGTCTCTCTCTCTCTCTCTCTGTATCTCTCATGAATAAATAAATAAAATCTTAGAAAAAAAAAAGAATATTTTTAGTGGGACACCTGGGTGGCTCAGTGGGTTAAGTGTCAGACTCCTGATTTCGGCTTAGGTCATGATCTCAGGGTGGGGAGAGCTTGCCCTGTGTCAGGCTCTGTGCTCAGCAGGGAGTCTGCTTCTTCTCTTCCTTTCCTTCTCCTTCTGCCCCTCCCCCACTCCTGCACATGCTTGTGTGTGCTCTCTCTCTTTCTAAAGTAAATAAATAAATCCTAAAAAAAAAAAAAAAAAAAAAGAATGTTTTTGGTAATGCCTTCAGTTAGGGGTCATTTTGTTTAACTTCTTGTAGGAAAGCTTGAGTGGAATAAATATTATATTTTTGTACATCAAGAAAAATTATTCTGATCATTATGTTTTATTCATAAAACCATACACACATGTAGAGTACCTGAATTAACAACAGATACGATATCTGGGTGACCATACACACATGACTGAATGTCACCCAGATATCATACCTGTTGTTAATTCATGTACTCTATGTATGAACATAATTTGTCTATGCAGGAGAAGCCACTTCCAGAGATGAAGAATGAATGAATCTTTCAATAAATGACCTCACATATATAAAGAAGATGAATGAATAAATGATACAAATAACAGAAAGGGAGGAGAGTCAGATAAGGGACAATGGGCACAAATGACAAAATCTTTATAGCATCAGTTGGGTCCCCAGGTTTTGATGAATGGGAAGAATTCATACATCTAAAAGGGCCAAGCAGAGGTAATGGCCCAAAACCTGAAGATCAGAGGAACAGAGGAAAAAGCACAGAAGTAATAATGTGCATGATAAAATGCCTGTAGTACGGAAAAAAATAGTTTTAAAAAACATGATAGTGTGTGCTCAACCAAGCCTATTTGGGGTTAGAAGTGACTTGGGTACCAGTCTGCAACCTCTGAGTCAGGAGTGGAATGCAGGCTACAGTTTTGTTTGTTCTTTGCACATATATGTTAAGTTTTATAAGGCTGAATTTGTGTACACATGGAGAAAACTATAGTAATAATTACTGTATAGAAAATTATAAAGAAGAATTAGAGATTCTTCAAAATTCAATATTTATCTTCCTTTGAAAAAGCAAGCACTATCCAAAAGATAATAAATTACTTAGCATAAAAATTCAGGAATATATTAACATAAAACACTATGTATCACTTAAATATTACGCTGATTTATTAAGCCATAACAACTTCTGCTTCAAGCATGATGTAATGAAATATAATTTTTTTAAAATGTCTGAACTAAAAAAAAAAAGTCTGAATCTTAATAGAGTGTAAGTTTCTTTAGAAGAGGAACTGTCTGGGTCACCTGGGTGGCTCAGCGGTTGAGCATCTGCCTTTGGCCCAGGGTGTGATCCCAGGATGCTGGATCAAGTCCCACATCAGGCTCCTTGTGGGGAGCTTGCTTCTCCCTCTGTCTGTCTCTCTACCTCTCCCTCTCTCTCTCTCTCTCTCATGAATAAATAAATAAAATCATTAAAAAAAAGAAGAGGACCTGTCTGATTTATTTTTGTTTCCTCCAGAGCATTAGCACAGAGAAGCTATTCAATAAATGTATGTCTCATTGTGATTAGATTAATAAATGTCTTAAGACTTCATAAATCAGTAAAAGATTTCAATTGAGGAGCTGGTAAGGAAGTGCCTTGATTCTAAATGATAATGATGGCGAATATTAGACATTTTGGGGAGACAATGTACTTGACAACTTTGAGCACCAGGTAATTTTGCTCAGCAGGTGAGGGATAGATGAAATCACAAACTGGGAAGAATTTTAGAGAGAAAAAAAGGTAAAAATAAATCAGACAGAATTAAGGAGTAGAAATCACAGAATGTGTCTGAAATTACAGAAAAAAAGGGTTACTGTTATTTGCAAAAGTATGATTCCTTGATTAGGTAAAATATGAGAGATAAAATCAGGTTAAATTTATTTTAATTATAATTATGATTAAAATACGAGAACTCACCAGTGTACTTTATATGCACATACATACACACCTATATAATTTACATTATAGATAAAATATTCACATTATATAAATGATAGATAAGCTTTTGTTAATACTTAATCCTAAAACAATGTATTTGCTTTGGGGAAATCAGAACTCTGTCCCTTTTCCCTTACATAAAGACGGGAAAGTATTGCTTTTTCTTTCTCAGGTTCACTCTGGTCTTACAGAATATGCACTTTCAGTTTTATTTCAACAGAACATCCATGGATAGCTTGAATTTCTATTTATTTATCTTTGTCAACATTTTTATTTCCCCAATGGACATTTCCACAGAATCCATTTTTACTTCTATGTGATCAGAGGAACTCCATTGATCAAATTCAATAACATCCTTGGTGTAATTTCGGAGGAAATTACAGAGAGCACTTCAGGTTTACCACTTTCTTGGAGGGGAAATATTAACACCCTCACCTCTTGCTCCCAATATAAGATTCTGGGTAAGAGTGAGCTACTCATTTTCTGAAGAAGCATTAAGTCTTTTAGACTTCTCTAGTCACTTGGTAAATTACCTCTTCCATTGCCCAGAACAGTACTCAGAGATTTTAAGGAATTAATGTTTCAAAAATAGAAAAATGATAAACCCATTATAAGTGGTTTCCTTCAAATTTTATTTTAAATAAAGCTTATTATGTAAGTGCATGTACATATATAAATATATATATAAGTATATGTATGCATTAGTATTTATATAAAAGGATATTGGAGATTTCAGTTGTATATTTGTATTATTAGTTAGGCTACAGCAGGTTTTCTGGCTGTAATAGAAATCCAGCAAAATAGTGGCTTACACCAGATCAGGATTTCTCAACTTTGGCACTGTTGACATTTTGGACCATATAATTCTTGGAGATGGGGACTTTCTTGTGTATTGTAGGATGTTTAGCAGCATCACTGGGCTCTACCCACAGATGCCAGAAACAACCACACTGTCCCAGTTAAAATGATAACCAAAAATGTCTCGTAAACATCCTCTGGGGGCCAGGGGGGCAAAGTTGTCCCCTACTGAGAATCACTGAGCTAGATATAAATGTATGTCTCACACATAGAGAGTCAAAGCTGGCACAATGGTTTTGTTCTGCATTAGGAACTCATACTTCTCTTTGTTTCGCCATCTTCAGGACCTACCCTCATCATATGGGGCCACAGATCTTACTCAAGTATCCTGATTCTAGGAGAGCAAGGAAAATGGTGCTGCAAACTAACTGTAAAAAAAAAAAAAAAAAAAAAAAAAAAAAGTCCCCAACTGAGGGACATTGGCTCTGACTAGAGTTTATGGATTTCCATGTTGTAAATACTCCTACCATGGCTGACATTAAACTACCAACAGCTTAATAACTGGCTTGCAAGATTACTGAATGTCTTAACAATCAACTTTTATAAGGCAGTTTTAGTGGGAAGCAGCATACCACAGACAGAAGAAAGGGAAAAAGGAAGGAGAAGGTACAGTTTTCTGTTTAACGGTAAAGTGAAGTTTCACTTCTGTTCATGCCGATGGAACAGAACTTAGTCATGTGTTCATCCTAGGTGCAAGGAGGCTGAAATTCCATATTTATTCTGGTCAGCATATATCCAGCCAAAGAATCAGGGAATTTATCACTAGGAGAGAGAGAGAGAGAGAGAGAGAGAGAGAGAGAGAGAGAGAGAATATTTATTACAGGAAAAATTTCAGCCTCTACTATAGTAGTATTTGAAAACTGACCAGAAATCTCAGTGAATTTTATTTAAGAGGATCTTAGAAATCTCAGCAGAAGAGATATATCACAGACTTGCTCCAACAATCAATGGTTCCTCATACAGCTAATATCAGAGGATCTGGGGGACTAATCTTGAATTTCTTAAATTGAAGGTACATGTGTCTCTAAAATTCTGTATTTTTAGCTCAAGTTGTTTGAATTTGAAGTTGGTCACCTATGTTCTTCACCTTTTGGACTCACTAGGAAATAAATACCAGAGAATTTTGGAATTAGAATAGGCTTAATGATGATAATGATAACAATTATAATAGATAACATGTGTCAGTCACTTTCTAAATATTTTATATATTTTATGCTAATTTAATCTTTACAACAACCCTACATAACAAGTACTGTTATTATCCTCACATTTGGATGAGGAACCTGAGGGACAAATAGGTTAAGTGACTTACCTAAAGACACCCAGTGAATAAGAAGTGGGGCCAGGATTCATAGAGATTATTCTAATTTTCTCTGTGCATTCACCTTCATTTCCTTATAGATCTCCTCCTATGTGGAGGAGCTGAAAAGTAAAAGTCCCAGATTCCTCTGCAGCTGAAGTTCTGGGTAGACCCTGCCCTCTGAGTCATCAACCTCACATCAGTGAAACAGCTCAATGGAGGCAGCATTACTAGTAAAAGCAGCTATTTCCTGGCCACATCTAAGGTGGTGTGACCTTAAAACCAAAAATCTAGTGACAACTCCTCCAAAATTTGCAGAGAATTGTAAGGATGACAATTTCTGTATTAATCCTGCTCTGCTTTAGATACTAAGGGTGGTTTGTTTCCTGTGCTAGACTTTACAGACAACAAAAACTGAGGCTGAAATGGGAGAAGCATGCCTGTTCTGAGATCATAAAAAGCCAGATCTAGCATAAAACTGTGTTAGCATAGTAAGAGTTTCAGTGATACAGTGGCAAGTTGGATGTGAGTTTTAAAGATTTTAAATTTTATTTATTTTAGAGAGAGATTGAGAGAGAGAGAGAGGAAAGAGAGAGCATGAACATGTAGGGGGAGGAGCAGATGGAGAGAATCTCAAGCAGACTCCCAGCTGAGTGTAGGGCCCAATGTGGGACTCAACCCAAGGATCCTCAGATCATGAACTGAGCCAAAACCAAAACTGATGCTTAACTGAATGAGCCACCTAGGCACCCCTGGCTTTGAGTTTTAGACTTAGGTTTGCCACTTACTGGTTCTGGAAACTTGGTAGGTTTTTCTTTTTGTTTTTATAATTTCCTCATTTGTAAGATGGAGATAATAACTTTTCCTTTTTAGGATTGTTGTAAAGATGGAATGATTTATCAGAGAGTCATTTTGGTGCTAATGACAGATCCAAAATAATAGTTGACTAAACAAGATGGAAGTTTGTTTCTCTGTAATGCAAAAGTCCCAACACAGTTCAGGCCTGGGATGGTAGTTGTCTGATCCTCAGAATCCAGGCTCCTACCCTGTTGTTTAACAATGATGAACATTTATCGTCTAGTTGTGTCTAAGATGCCTATTTCCACATCTTAGCAGTGGGAACATATAGTTCATCTACTATTCTTACATGAAACAACAGGGTGAAGTTGTAGTCAGTGTGGTTCTTCTTTTAAGGACAAGATATAGAAGCTGTGCACATCATTCCACTCAGGCCCCCTTGTCTGGAAATTAGACATACTGTCACACTTTTGCTACAAGTGCCATCTTAAAATTGTAGCTACCAGCTGAGCAGTTATGGTCTCAATTAAAATTCTTAACTCGAGGATTGGGAAGATGGCAGAGTAGGAGGACCGACCCTGAAGTCACCCTGTCCCATGTTACAACTAGGTATCATCAGCATTCAAGTCAATAAACTGGAGAGCGATCCAAAGACTGACAGAACAAACTCCACAACTAAACATAGAGAAGAAGCTGCATCTGAAAGGGTAAGAAGGTCAGAAAGGCAGACAGAGACTGCCCACAGGAGGGAGGAAGCTGTGCAGGTGGAGAGGGAAGAGACATGAGCCCTTGCACCATGGAGCTCACACAGGGAAGACTAATCACCATAACATTTGGCTTTAAAAACCAGAGGGGCTAGGGATCCCTGGGTGGCTCAACGGTTTGGCCCCTGCCTTTGGCCCTGAGGTGCAATCCTGGGGTCCTAGGATCAAGTCCCACGTCGGGCTCCCGGCATGAAGCCTGCTTCTCCCTCCTCCTGTGTCTCTGCCTCTCTGTGTGTGTGTCTATCATAAATAAAAATAAATAAATAAATCTTAAAAAAAAAAAAAAACAGAGGGGCTGAATCACCTGAGTTTGTAAAACTAGTGGGACTTGGAGTCTGGAGCTTTAAAAGTCAGCTGATTCGGCATGAGGCAAGCTGGGAAGGTGAGTGATAGCTGGATCATCACGCTCAAAGAGACAACAGACTGCCTGGACAGGAAATAAAAAGGGCAGTTTACACAAAACCAGGGGCAAATGGGAGACACATCTGTTTATACTGATTTCAGAGCACATTGGAGGACTTCAAAGATGAAGGAGCACCAGGCAATATTCCTCCCCCATCCTGAAGTATAAACACAGAACCACCTGCAGGAGGCAAGATGACACAGACACTTGCTACCTAACCTGCTATCAGTGCACTATGCTCACAAGGTATCCCAAGGACTCGCCTACTCCAAGCCTGCTAGCCTTGGCCGAGTTCAGGGTAAATTTTGTTAAAGCTGTGTACATGCCCCACACAGCCACTGGGTGCACAGCTGCTTCCACACTGCACACCCACCCCATGCCCAGCCACTGTCATGTGCTACACCCAGCCTCATGTCCCTGACTACCCTGGCATGCAGTTCCCAGCTATCACAGTACTTTGGGTGATACAGCATAGGAATAGTGGTCCAATACAAATTTGGTAACACTGTTGCTCTGCTCCCAAGTTCCCCAGAGGGAACACCCCCTCAGAACTTGCCTACCTGGCTCTCACTAACACCACGGAGAACAATCACAGCTCACAACAGGCAGAGAGTCAGGGAAGACGACTGCATTGAAAGGAAAAGTGACTCAGATACAATAGCAAGGAGTAAGCATCACACATAGGGTACTCTCTTGAAGTGCCAGGTTCTGGTGAAGAGGGGACACTGCATTGCAGGAGCTCTTCTTCATAGAGTTACTACTTTCAAGAGCAGAAGCTGACTTTCTGACTTTTTCTAGACATAGCTGGCTTTCTTCACACACAGAAATAGACACAGAGAGGCAGACAAAACAAGGAGAGAGAAATGTATCCTAAATGAAAGAGCAGGAAAAGGCCACAGCCAGAGATATAAGTAGCATATCTGATAGAGAATTTAAAGCAAGGATCATGAGGCTACTCACTGGACTTGAGAAAAGAATAGAAGACATGAGTGAGACCCTTAATACAAAATAAGACATGACATAGCAGATAATAAAAGGCTCAATAAAATGAGAAGTAAAATGAGAAACACACTTGATCGGATGAACAGCAGGTTGGAAGAAGGAGAGCAATGAGTTACTTGGAAGACAGAATAATGGAAAGTAGTCAAACTGAACAAAAGAGAGGAAAAAGAATTACACAAAACAAGAATAGACTTAGAAAACTCAGTGGTTTCTTCAAATGTAGTATTTATATTATAGGAGTACCAGAAGAAGAGAGAGAGAAAGGGACAGGAAATTTATTTGAAGAAAATGTAACTGAAAACTTCCCCAATATGGGGGGGGGGGAGGGAAACAGATATCCAGATCCAGGAGGCACGAAGAACTTCCATCAAATCAACAAAAACAGATCCACACCAAGACACATTGTAATTAAAATGGTAAAACACAGTGACAAAGACAATATTTTAAAAGTAACAAGACAAAAATCAGTAACTTACAAGGGAAAACTTATAAGACTAGCAAGAGACTTTTCAACAGAAACTTTGTAAGCCAGGGGTGCTTAGGTGGCTCGGTCAGTTAAGCATCTGCTTTTGGCTCAGGTCATGATCCTGAGGTCCTGAAATTGAGCCCACATCAGTTTCCCTGTTCAGCGGGGAGTCTGCTTCTCCCTCTCCTGCTC
The DNA here is from genome assembly GCF_003254725.2 of Canis lupus dingo. Lineage (NCBI taxonomy): Eukaryota > Metazoa > Chordata > Mammalia > Carnivora > Canidae > Canis > Canis lupus. Next base: position 17,469,135 of record NC_064271.1, read on the forward strand.
CTCCTGCTTGTGGTCTCTCTTTCTCTCTCTCTGTCAAATAAATAAAATCTTCTTTATTTTTTTTAAAAAAGAAACTTTGCAAGCCAGAATGGAATGATATGATATATCCAAATGCTGAATGGGAAAAATCTTCAGCTGAGAACATTCTATCCAGCAAGGCTACCATTCTGAATAGATGGAGAGATAAAGAAATTCCCAGACAAACAAAAACTAAAGAGTTCATGACCACTAAACCAACCCTGCAAGAAATATTAAAGGGGATTTGTTGAGTAGAAAGGAGAGACCAATGCAGAGGTAGGAAACACAAAAGCAATAAAAATAAATATTTCTGTAAAAAAAATCAGTTAAGAAACTCACCAAAAAAAGGGTATTAAAATATAATAGCTGGGCAGCCCAGGTGGCTCAGCAGTTTAGCACTGCCTTCAGCCCAGGGCGTAATCCTGGAGACCTGGGATCGAGTCCCATGGTCGGGCTCCCTGCATGGAGCCTGCTTCTCCCTCTACCTTGTCTCTGCCTCTCTCTCTCTCTCTCTCTTTGTCTTTCTCTGTCTTTCATGAATAAATAAATTAATTTAAAAAATAAAATATAATATAATAACATATACCTAAAATGTGGGGAGAAGAGGAGAAAAGAATGAATTCAAACTTCATTTACCATTTACTTTATAGACTGCCGCATGCAGAAGAGATTATATGCAAATCTAATGATAATCATGTATCAAAAGCCACTAATGAATATGCAAAGAATGAAGAGAAAGAAAGCCAAACATATCATTAAAGAAAATCAAATCAGTAAAACATGAAAGATAAGAATCAGAGAAAATATTCAGAAACAACAACAACAAAACAAGTAATAAAATGGCACTACTAAATACATATCAATCAGTAATTACTCTGAATGTAAATAGGTGATGGGAGTCATTAAGGAGTACATTGTCATGATGTGTACTAGGTGATGTATGGAATGGTTAGATCATTATATTGTAAACCTGAAACCAATATAACTATATGTTAAATAACTGCAATGAAAATAAAAACTTTAAAAATATTTAACTTTATTACTAATAGTATGTAAGAAAGATATCATGACCATAGGGGATGACTAAAGTCTCTGCCACAGATGGGATAACATAGGCTAAGCACCTGGTACATGTACAGTAATAACACACATTCATATTGGCATCCTCTATTTTATTGTCTTAGGATCTTTTATCTCCTAGAGATAATATTATTCCAGATTTTGGTTGCAAAGGTAATAGCTTGGAATTCTGTTACCTGAACATTTTAGGAACTATGATTTATCTCTAAATCAAGAATGTGACATAGATTCCAAGCCAAACGCTAAGAGAAAGTGTCATTGTCCTTATAAAATGCTTTTGTGTTCATATATTCTGTTGCAGAAAAATAATAATAAATCATGACATTCTGGAAAGTTACTGGGGCCTTATACACATTTCAAGCTCTATGGCAATTCCAGGTGGCATGTTTGCTTTTGCAGAACTCTGAAATCCTCAATGCTGCTGATGGCTATAAAATTGTCCTTTTTTGTTTGTTTGTTTGTTTGTTTTTTTATATAAAATTGTTCTAATTATTTCTTTCAAACAATGAATTCTAGAGTTAGCAGTAAACCTAATCAGTAGAACACTGATTCAGTTCGGTTGAGTGGCCTAGTAGCTCATCCAAGAAGATTTTTTATATCTCACAATTTTAACTTTAATAAGTAAGAAGAAAATAGGGAAATCATGGGAATTGGAATGGAATGGCCCTTAGAAAAATTGTGTAGTGAACAAGCTTGTCTTCAACATTTGCCCATATTCCTTTTTAGGTTTCCTTCTTCCTTTCCGTGGCAGTGCCCATTCCTCCAGGTTTCCGCTCCTCCAGGTGTATCTCATCTCTCGGTCTTGTTGGTAAAGAGCTAATTACCTAATACTACTCCCACTTTGGAGATGAAGCAAACTCTTATCTCAAAGACATGAAACCCAAATGCCTGAGAAAAGGGTACCAGAGGTATTTGGGATAGAAGATTTTTCTTTGTACTCATAAACTTACACCATGTTGGCAGCAATTCCCCATATATAGAAGTACCACCTGGTTAGATTTACTGGAAGCTATTTCTATTTTGGAGGCAAAATTGGCATGTGGATATAAGGATAAGTAACTAGGCAAGGGTCATTTAGCCTGCTTACGAGACTATTAAAATATTTCAAAAAGTTTGGAGTGGACCCTGGATTATAGTTGTTAATACTATTATTCTTGATGAGAGCAGAAAGAGGAATATCCATACCTCTCTGAGAATTTTCTTTTTTTTTTAAGAAAAAAAAAAAAGATTTTATTCATGAAAGATACAGAGAGAGGCAGAGACACAGGCAGAGGGAGAAGCAGGCTCCATGCAGGGAGCCCGACGTGGGACTCGATTCTGGGACTCCAGGTTCACGCCCTGAGCCAAAGGCAAATGCTCAACCGCTGAGCCACCCAGGCATCCCTCCCTGAGAATTTTCTATTTCTGTAGTCGATCATACCACATGGAGTATTTGAAGTGGCTCTGCCTAGAGAAATGGCAGAAATCACCAAAGATATTTAAGGGGCACCTGTGTGGCTCAGTTGGTTAAATGTCTGCTTTTGGCTCAAGTCATGGTCCCAGGGTCCTGGAATGGAGCCCCATGTCGTGCTCCCAGCTCAGCAGGAGTCTATTTCTCCCTCTCCCCACGCTGCTCATGCTCATGCTCTCTCTCTCTCAAAGAAATAAACAAACCAACAAATAAAAAATATTTTTTTAAAGATATTTAAATACCTTCTCCTGCTTCCTATATGGTTTCACTCTCTATAAGTGGGTTCAGGGGTAATTTTTTGTCCTCAACACTTGGACCAATGGCTGGAGAACTAACTGCTGATAGAAGATGACATTTTGGGGGGAAATTTTTAAAAATATTTTATTTATTTATTCATAAGAGACACACAGAGAGAGGCAGAGACACAGGCAGAGGGAGAAGCAGGCTCCCAGCCTGTTGGGGGACTTGATTCTGGAACCCCGGGATCACAACCTGAGCCAAAGGCAGATGCTCAACTGCTGAGTCACCCTGGCATCCCTCCACTCTACAATTCTTAAGGAAAATTGTGAAGTGACTAAAATGCAGATGTTTAAGATTAAAAACCTAAATGTTGACTTTGTAATATGAAGTCCTTTTGTTTTTAGTCAGGGTGCCATTCTTGTAGATTTTAATTCTATGGGAAATATTGCTCCTCTCAAAGATTTAGCTTGGGTGCATCATACCTATAAGGTAGAGATGTGTGGCTAAGCAGTCACCCATAGGGAAACAAGGCTGCAGGCAGGCAGGAGCTTCACCTCACACCTCACACTCAGAATTTCCAGGGTAAACAGCTTGGGATCATGTTCCAGACTATCCTCTGCAATAAAAAATTATCTGGCCTAAAAATGTCAACAGTGCCATGATACCTTGTTAAAGATGAAGAAACTAGGCCCACACAGACTAAATAATGTGTCCAAGGATGTGCAGTCAGCAGGTGGCTGTGTGGCACTTGGCACCTAGAGGGTTCTGAATCAGGAGCCTTCTGCATCCAGTCTGGAGTGAAGGCCCAAGTGCACCTCAGTCATGACAACACACCCAGGTTTGCTTTTTTTTCTTCTAAATTAAGCACTCTTGTTTAATTTTTCCCTACTAAAATTGAGTTCAGCTGTCATAAAGAATATATAGAGCTTGGCTTATTTTTCCCCCAGTGTGATTTCATTTAAGCATTGAAGTTTGGCTCGTTTTTATTTTATTTTTGGACCAGGATTGAGGTACCTTTATAAATGATTCTTAGATTAGCTCTCTCTAATTACGGATCAGTGCACTGTGTTCTAGATTGTGTTCAGTCATTGTGATTTATCAGCCAGTGATTTATCCTAAGTGTCTATCACTGTCTCTTGTCATCTTTTTCCTATCACTTCTTTCCCCCCACTGATTTTAATTCAGAGATTTCTTTTGATCCATGAATAATGCTTTTTAAATGACTAAAATCACCCAAAAAAGGATGGGATGTATTTGAGAGGGCAAAATTCAGGTCTGATCATATATTTGACAAATAAGGAACAAATAGGTGGGGATGCCTGGGTGGCTCAGTGGTTGAGTATCTGCTGTTGCTCAGGTCGTGATCCCAGGGTGCTAGGATCAAGTCTCTCATCAGGCTTCCCTCAGGAATACTGCTTCTCCCTCTGCCTATGTCTCTATCTCTCTCTGTGTCTCTCATGAATGAATATATAAAAATCTTAAAAAAAAGAAATTGGTGTACAGAATATCGTATGAGAAAGAATAAATAAAATATGAATAACACCTTTTATGTTAATAATATGTGGTTATATTTCCATTTAGAAATTTTACTTCTATACATTTTCAACTGAGAAATGATTTGATATGATTTATAAAAGACTCATTTTACAGAATTTATAAATCTGGAAAATAATGTAAGTTTCTTAAGATGTATTTCATTAGATTTACAGTCTTTTTGGCTTTGCATTTCTCATCATCTCATATTTGGAATACCTCCAATCCTCTTAACGGGCTTGTCTACTGCTAATGAAATGTCCCTCACATTTTTCCTCCATCAGAGTACACGTTCTAAAATTTAAATCTGATCATATCATTATCCTACTTAAAATTCTTCGACTATTTCCATAAACTTTCCAAAGCACTTCTTGAAACATGCAAGACCCCCACCTACCCAGCAAACCCCCTTCCTTCCGGGCTTCCCTTACTCAGGCCAAATGGAACTATTTGTAGTTTCTTATACAAGCCAGCCTTTTTGGTGCCTCGCTACATTTGCATTTGGAGTAGGCTCATTGCAGACTGTGTACAAATAAACTCACTTATTTTCTAAAATGCAAATAATGCCCCTTCTGTGAAATGTCCCATAATAACCTCTATATGCTTCTATTATAATATTTAACTATATTGTATTTTAATTATCTATTTACCCATCTGCCTTGTCTACTAAATGTTGAATTCCTCCTCAGCAGGGCCTTCCTTTTTTTTTTTTTAAGATGTATTTATTTATTTGAATACATGCATCTCTGGCCCATGCATGGATTGCTGTGGTGATGAACGCTTTGAGATTTATATAAGTCTTTGGGCTTCAACTCACAGGGGTTCTTCATATTCTGAGGGAAAGGGCCAGTTCCCAGACAACCTTTATTTGAAAGACACAGAGACAATGAGAGAGAGAGAGAGAGAAAATATATATATAGAGAGAGAGCATGAATGGAGTGAGGGGCAAAGGGAGAAGCAGACTCCTACTGAGCAGGGAACCAGATACAAGACTCCATCCTGGAACTCTGAGATCATGACCTGAGCCAAAGACAAAGACAGATACTTAACTGACTGAGCCTCTTTTTTTTTTTTTTTTTTTTAAAGATTTTATTTATTTATTTGAGAGACAGAGATAGAGAGAGATAGAGAGAGAGGGAGAGAGAGGAGGACCTTCCTGATCATGTTTGAACATTCCCTATTTTACATTCTGGAATATAGTAGATGGTCAATGAATTTTTTTTAAAGATTTTTTTTATTTATTCATGAGAGACACACAGAGAAAGGCAGAGACATAGACAGAGGGAGAAGCATGCTCCTCACAGACTGGGGATCGCACCCTGAGCTGAAGGCAGATGCTCACCACAGAGCAACCCAGGTGTCCCTCAATGAAAATTTTTTGAGCAAGAGAATGAATAAGAAAATACATGTTGAATATATCAAATTACACTAGAGTCAAATTTAATCAATTTCAAGCACTCCTCTTGATCTCTTAACCTTTTTTGTTGTTGTTGTTAACACATTCTGTAAAGAGATTTATCTCAAAGTTTAGTTGTAGAATATTTAAAATGTAATTCAGGTTATTATTACAGGCTAAGCAAAATTACCTATATTCATTTTTGTGAGTATTGGAATATTTTGATAAGCAAATAGAATATAGAAATGCATTCAAAATAAACTCAAATAGCATGACTTGAAGTGCTGTTATCTCAAAATTTCATTACTCTGCAAACATATTTTCAATGTTCATCAATCTAGTGGTAAATTACTACTAGAACAATATTTTAGAATCTCACTTCTAAAGAAGTCTTTTACCAGCTAGAAGGAGGCTAGTTTCTGCTGAATTATTTCATATTTTATGTGTATATTTAGAGGACTAAATTGAGCTTAGCTTTAGTCATGCTTACTTTAAAGGGAAAAAAACCAATAATTTTCTTCCAGAAATGTCCTTGTGGTCATTTTCTTTTCCATATAATTAGTTACCTGTGAGAGCCCTGTTATTTAGTTAGTATTCGTCATAATTTCCTGCCCTGAGAAAATCTCATACATTAAATTCCAGTTTTGCAGAGTGTTTGCTGCATAATGTTTACAAAAGAAAATGAGGAAGAAAATTACATTATGAGGAATAGCCCTACTGTGAGGTATTATTTTTAAAACAACAGAAAATGTTACTACAACAGAGGTGGTGAGAAATAGGATAGCCATGAAGAAAACAGGTAACATTTTATCAAACCAAATTCTGATGGAATGAGTCAAATCAGTGTGCTGGAAGTCACTTCCTGTTAACAGACCTTCACACACCCAGGGGTCACCAGAAATGGGAGCATCTCAATTTTACTCTCAACTTTATCATTGATTTGTGACTTTTGTTTGTAAAATGCGAAGAAATGGTTGCTTGCTCAGTACTGTCAAGGCAGTGTTTAAAGGAGCTATGTGAGCTTCTTCTGACAAGTGTAAAGTCATCCCTCTTTTTAGAAGTAGTGGATTTAGAAGTAGTAGTAAGATCAGGGCTCACTAAAGACATGGGTCAAAACAGAAATAAACCAACACTATGGCAAACTCTTGAGGGAGAGCCAAGCTTTAGGAGAAATAAATAGGTATTTTACCTTGACCCCAGATCATTTAAAAACAAGGTAACTAAAAAATAGTTCTGAGAATTATTGTTTAGTATTTTCAAATGCATTTTTAAAGTTTATGTCAAAGAGCTAACATCCCATTGAAAAGAAAGCTTTAGTTATTTTAAATAATGTTAAGAGGTTATGTCTGACAGCAATCCACTGGAGGGCAGTATATAGCAAGAGTTATGGCTGATTGCCTGGAATATTGATTTGTTTCAGAATATAAACTGAATATCACATTACAGCTTAATTTTAAAAAATGACACACAGTCTACTGTCTGTTTTAAAGTTTAAAAAGATTTCCTACATTAGGTGCCTGGATAAGTCTGCATATTTCCATTTGGTGTGAAGAATGATGGGGCTGATTATTTGTTGAAAGCATTTCTGTCTTCCTGACAAATCAAAGTGTGAATTCAAGTTTCTCTACTCAGTTGAGCAGTGATGCATTGCAGTCTGGCTAGACTTTAATTTATACTGTTTCCCTAAGGAAAGAAACCAGGTTTCCAGAGACAGCTGTCATTAATTGAAGTTAGGTCACACCACCTCACATGTCTTGACCTCAGAACATGGAGTACAGTGGTCTTGATCATATCAGCTGCTGTATAGCACATGTTTCCTTAACAAAATGTATTTAATTTGATTTCTGAGCATCAATGACACATCTGTGAGAGAGAGTTTAGAATTCAAATTGCCATTTAACTGTAAAGAAATATTACAATTGATGAAAACTAGCATCTTTTGCTATAATAATATCTTTCTCACCTATAGTTCCTTCCTACCTCCAAAAATTCATCCAGTCACTCATATTCCATAAATTTACTCAATATTTATTGTTTTCCTACAATGTATATGCTCTGCAAGCCCTGGGGTTAAAGATGAGCATGAAATTTCTGTTTAGAAGAATGGAATAGGACATAAACTCTCAGAATATTAGGACTTGGTGAGCCTTAGATGTCCTCAAATAATAATAGCAGGTATGTGTATAGCAATCTGAACCAGGCACTTGTTCTGAGCTATTTTCATAACAACCTTGTGAGGTAAGTTCCATCATCATCATCATCATCATCATCATCATCATCATCCCATCATTATCACTACCATCATCATTACCATTATCATCATCATCATTCCCACTTACAGATAGGTACATTGAGGCATAGGAAGATCAAGTCCTTTGCCCATGGTCACACAGAATGAATGACAGAGCCAAAATCTGCAACTTGCTCCAGACCCCATGCTCTGAACAACTGATGAATATATTTAAGAGGAGAGGTTCCAAGTGAAGCAAAAGTCAGCTTGGAAAATAGGTAATTTAAGGATGGTGTTTTGCTTTTGTGAGAGATAAAATGTACTAGACAATTAAGGAAATGTTCTATTAGGCTATTGCTCTAGGGAGAATGCTCATTAATGAATGTCTCAAAAAAGAGGGAGAGAATTTAGTAGTCCAGACAGGACTCTCCCTTAACATCCAGAAGAAACTCTGGCCCATGCATGGATTGCTGTGGTGATGAACGCTTTGAGATTTATATCAAGTCTTTGGGCTTCAACTCACAGGGCTTCTTCATATTCTGAGGGAAAGGGCCAGTTCCCAGACAACCTAGAGTCAGTCCTAATAGGGATCTGGGCAGTGATCTAGACAGATTATACGGAAGATAAGAAAGACCTTTTACAACCACTTTTTAAAGCAGGCCAATAATCTAAGAAAAATTTTCCATATTAACTGAGAAGACAAAAAGTCTATCTTTATACTAGTATAACGTTTGTTAGGAAATTTTTTTTTAAGATTTATGTATTTATTATTTGAGAGAGAGTGAGAGAGTGCACACACACTGGGTGGGAGGAGGGGGTAGAGAATCTCAAGTAGATTCCCCACTGAGCATGGAGCCCAACATTGGGCTCCAACTAAGGATCCTGAGGTCATGACCTGAGCCGAAATCATAAGTCATATGCTTAACTGATTGAGCCACCCAGGTGCCTCTGTTATAAAATTTTTTGAAAATCTTATAAATAAATTCATTGTGGTAGGCAGGAAAATGGCCCCTCCAAGATGTCCACTTCCTAATTCCTGAAACCTGTGAATGTATTATGTTACAGGACAAGAGGGAATTAATTCCGTTGCAGAGGGAATTAAGGTTACCGATCATCTGACCTTAAAATAACAGAATTATCCTGGATTACCTGGTGGACTCAATGTAATCACAATGGTTGTTTAAATGTGAAAGAAAGGCAGAGGTGTCAATGTCAGAATGATGTAATGTGAGAAAGACTAACTGGTTATTACTGGCTTTGAAGATGGAGAGAGGCCATGAATCAAGGATTCCAGGCAGCCTCTACAAGGGTAAAAGGAAAAAAAAATCGATGGTCTCCTAGAACCTCCACAAGGAGTGCAGCACTGCTATCTTGATTTTAGCCCAGTGAAACCCATTTTGGACTTTTGTACTGTTTTAAGCTACTTAAGTTGTGGTAATTTGTTATAGCAGCAAAAGGAAATTAATATGCCCATCAAATGTTAGTCAACTTTGACCATTACAAAAAGATAAAAAAATCCCTTTTAGCATACCCTCCACAACTTTTTGTATTCATTTGGGTTTTGTCCTACATTTTTCTCTTCTTATTCTGAAGCAACCAGTCATATTACCTTAGAGCAAAACTACTCTCATCTCCTTAACACAAACACATCTCTCACAGTGCAACTTCTCAAAGTGGCAAAAATGAACGTGTTCTTTAGCAGACCCAAATATGTACTCTCTCTGTACCAAACAAATAAGAGGCAAAAATATAACCACAATTATGCTTAGTAACTAATGTTTCAGTATTCTGTTTCACCTAGAAATGATCTAGGCATCTAGTAAATGTTAACTTTATTTATTTATTTATTTATTTATTTATTTATTTATTTATTTATTAAAGACAGACAGAGAGAGAGAGAGAGGCAGAGGGAGAAGCAGGCTCCATGCAGGGAGCCTGACGTGGGACTTGATCCCGGGTCTCCAGGATCATGTCCTGGGCTGAATGCGGTGCTAAACCACTGAACCACCCAGGGATCCCCTGTTAACTCAATTTAATATCAATACAAGGTCTTAAGTCACCTAAAAATCTTAGAAATTATCTTCAAGTTGACATATTACAGAACACTGATACTGTTTGTAATTAAGAGTCTGCCTAAGTTGATGTTTGGCTGCTGTGGACAAGTTGATAGGAAAGACCACGTGCTTCCTTCTTTGCTACTGGTGGGAAGTTTAAACCATGCCAAGCCCCTGCCTACATGCAGGAATTTCACTCCAGCCCCTCCCCTAGCCACCATAAAAGACCCATGCCAGTCTCCTTGTTCTCTTTCAAGCCACTTTGAACCTGTTTGGGAGGCCTGCCCTGCTCTCTCCAGAAAGCCTCCTAATGTGAGTAATATTCCTACCTTCTTGGTCTTCCTGTGGCATGATCAGTTTCCAGTCTGAACCACATTTTGGGTGGATATCCATTGTTTCTTTGCAAGAGTGTCTACAAAACTGTTGAAATAAAATTTGTCAAAATTATGATTCAGTTTTGGTTAAATATTGGTTAAATGTTAAAATAAACATTTTTTATAATCTCAACATTTAGTAGAAGTAGTATCTTTTTCAATCAGCAAACCTGCAAATGTTTAGGAAAAATATACTAAATAGAAAAAAGGTCTACATGTATATTATACTTAACCTTGATCTAATAGAAAATATGTAGCTGCTTTTAATTAAATCAAAATAATGAGTCTTGTTTGCCAAGGATTTACCTAAATTATGTGCACATGAATTCTTGAAACATTTGTGGGCTCAATTCTATAACGATACCTCTTTTTTAACATTGAAAATATTTGAGGTTTAATTTCCTTAAATCCAGATATTTTGGGAATATTCAGCTTACATAAGTGCTTTTTATCACTAAGTCAATCAGAGTAGGGCTCCTTTAAGAGATTTTATAATCTAAGTTATTAATACCATGAAGGGTAGGAAAATGCTGTATACTTACACAGTGAGATATAAGGACCTTTTCGAATTACAGATATATAAACAGACAGACACAAATAGAGAGCTTATAACTTTATTTTAAAAAATTCAGTCCTGAGTCAAGCATAAACACAGAAACAAAATATCACTGGTCTAAATAGGGTTTTATTCGTAGTGGGTATAAATTCCTAGTTGATTTTAACTCAAGACAGGGAAAAAGATAAACAGAAAAGATGAACACACCACATTCGCTGTCTTTCAACCAAGAAAACAAGATCCCTATAAACCACTGATATATTTACAGAAATCACAAAATGATCAGACCATGAAAGCAGAAGAATCTAGCACCAGATATGAAACAAGTACTCAAAAGGTATTGAATCAAATCTTCATCATGGTATGAATGGACAAGAGTCCAGAACACAGGATTAGGAACCGAGCTCACTTTTGGCTCTCTGGATCACCACACAGGACTGAAGCACAATGGCTCTGAGGGGGTCTCATTACCTGGTAGGGGTAAACAGGATCCTGAGGCAGGGACAAATAATATCTGAGTTGTGGCACCAAACCCTGAAAGACAAAATGCTCCAGACAGTTAAGGAAATAGTTTTATTCAGGCCATTGCAACAGAGACAACATTCATTCCGATAAAGATCTCAAAGATGGACAAAACTTGGAGTTTTATAAAACATGAGAGTCTTTGAGGAAGAGTAGAGAGGAGTCTTAACTCAGAGACATGGTGGTCTTTTGCAGTTACCTGGTTAGTTGTTTAGCCATTTTGTCCCTTCTCAAACAAAGAATTACAAAAGGATGGGGAGGTTTCTCAGCTGTCACTGCTCTCAGGAGCACAAGGCTCAGATGAAGTTCAAAATTGTTACTTTATAATAAGCCCTTTGCTTCATCACCTCTTTGACCATGGAACCATGACACACATAGGCAGATGGCATAACCCCTGGGAGGGCTTTCTATGACTTGTAAAACATCAGATACTATATGGACATTTTCTATCATTCAAAAATAGTTGTATGTACTACATGACTATGTATTTAAAGATTGTTTTAAAAAGAAAAACACATTTGTTGCTTATAAAAAAATTTTGACTCAGCATGAAAAGCAAATTACTAAACAGAAAACCGTCTTTTAATTTAGTTTTCATTTAACTTGCAGGGTGAGGAGTTTAAGTGATCTTAAGAGCAAGTAAACATATCCTAGAAGCATCTGCTATGACTGAGGGATGAACACTCGCCAGGACTTCCTGGGAGTCTACTTAAAATGAGCAATTTTAGCTTTCTCTCAAGAGGAGCTTTGTGAGAGGAAGGGCAGAGGAAAACTTTGTTCAGCATCTGTGAGAACATTAGGGACCGAGGGAGATTAGATATTATGCATAACAGTTTGAAAAATGTTGAACAAGTTAGATTGCACCAAGGTGGCCCCTGGCATTTCAGTCTATAAAGTAGCGAAAACAACTCAGCAAGCTGATAGAAACCATAGACTCCTGCAGAGCAGTGTTTCTGCCGAAGCCTAATAATTCAAAATGTAGAAGTTTTCAGAAGTGTTCCTTATGTGAGGAAAATGGGTATTGTTCAATTGTTGTTTAGGATTCTATGGATGTCGATTAGATCAAACTGGTTAATCATGACATTCATGATTATTTTTATCTATTTTAGAAATCTACCTTTTCTATCCATTCTGAGACATGTGTCAAAGATCTCCTGCAATGGTGAATTTGCCCATATCTCCTATCATTTTTTTGCTTATATTTTTGAAGCTATGCTATCAGGTACAAAAGAACTTAGAATTGCTTTATCCTTCTGGTGAGCTGAAACATTTATCATAACAAAAGCAGTTTATCATAGCAAGAACATTTTTCTCCTAATTTCTATTTTGCCTAATACTGCATATATTAATATAGCAACCCCAATTTTCTATTGGTTGGTATTTGCCTTATATAACTATTTCTATCCTTTTATTTTCGACTTTTCTTTGAGCCCCTTAGGTGGCACTTCCTTTTTGCATATAGCTGAACTCCCACTCCATACATGAAATTTTCTGCCATTTAACTGAAGCGTTCAATTATTTTCATGAAACCATTTAAATGTATTATAAATACTAATATATATGTACCCATACCATATTATTTTGTACTAGAAAAACTTTTTTCTCAATCTTTCTTTCCTATCTCCACTTTCATTCCTTGTCTAGTTCTTTCTTTTTTTTTTTAGAGAGGAAGCCTTTTTCTTTAAAATTTTATTTATTTATTCATGAGAGACACAGAGAGAGAGACAGAGAGGCACAGACACAGGCAGAGGGAGAAGCAGGCTCCATTCCATGCAGGGAGCCCGACATGGGACTCGATCCTCGGTCTCCAGGACCACACCCGGGACTGAAGGTGGCGCTAAGCCACTGAGCCGCTCGGCTGCCCCTTTGTCTATTTCTAAATAGACTGCAAACTCTTTCCTGCTTCTACCTTTTCCCTATGTTTACTCTTAAACTCAATCTGCATATTTAACCTAGAGAATGAAAACTTAGTCAATATTTTTTATCATTCTGGGTCCAGCCTGGAAAAAGAGCATCATTGTACGTCTCTTGGTACAGGGAATTTAATACAGGGACTTGGTTACAGAGGTAATGGGAATGCTAAGAAGCTGCATAGAGGATACTAATTCAGAGTCGAGTGACAGCAAGTTGGCCTCTGCTTCTGTGGTTGGAGAGGCAATGGAAAGAGAAGCCCAAATGATATAAATGGTACAGCTTCCGATTAGGTCTTCAATTCCTACTAATCTACATTCAGTATCTCATCTCTTTGCTATGTTCTTTGCATTCTGGGAAATTTTATCCAATACATTCAAGCTCCCTAATTCTTATCTCAGGTATGCTGTTTAACCATTCTAGATAGCTCTAAAATTCAAGTATTAGAACTTCGCTTTGATTCTTCAAAAAAAAAAAAAAAATGCCATTTATTTTTCTATAGTCTCTTGCTCCTGTTTTGTTCCATATTTTATTTTCCTTTAAACACATTTAGCATAATTATTTTGCATTCTGGACTTGAAAATTTTAGTGTCTTATGTTTTTGCAGGTCTGATTCTGTTTTAGGTTGTTTTTTCTAACTCTCATTCATGGTAACTTATTTTCTTACAGATTTTAGTACATTTTTTATTGTAAACTTGTGTTTGCTGGAAGTTTTTCTGAGAATTCTTTAAATCTGGGCATGAGTATGTATTCCTTCAAGGAGTATTTATGTTTGTGTCTACCATTTAAATAAATAAACAAATAAATAAATTTATTTCTGTAAAATTTTATAAGGGGGCTTAATGCTCAGTCTTCTGATTTTGTTTAAAATTGGTATTATAAATTTGCATATACTTTAAATTATAGTTTTTGGTTTGTAATTTTCAGGGCCATGAAAAGATTGCATATCAGACCCTAAATCCACATGAAGTCTGGCCAGTGATTAAGAAATCTCAGGGCAGACTTTTTTCTTTTTTTTCTTTTTTTTTTTACTTGTATCTACAACCGGACTGAAAGCTTTCTTGACAATTGCTTTTGTGGAAAGGTTATTTTTTCCCCTAGTTTGTCTTGTTCATTGGAGTATTTTTCCTCCAGAATCCTGACTTTAAGTGAATGACCTTTGATCCAGCTCCCTTCTCTACAAAAGCCCAAGGCTTTGTCCCCTGCCCCACTTGTGCTCTGAGCTCTAGGCTTCAGGGTGGGGATTGCTCCTAAGTATCCCACAGATTTAGTGCTCATTTTCTTCCCTCATGCTTCTGCTCTGCTCTTCTTCTTCATGTTTTCCCCCCCATATCTTATCACAAGCTTATTTAATATTTCAAAACAATTTAAAAATATATTTTAGGGACACCTGGGTAGCTCAGTCAGTTAGGTATCTGCCTTCGGCTCAGATCACGGTTCCAAAATACTGGGATCAAGCCCTGTGCTGGGTTCTCATCTCTCCCTTTGCCTGCCACTCTCCCTGCTTGTGCTCGCTCTGTCAAATAAATAAATAAATAAATAAATAATAAAAATCTTTTTTTTTTTAAATTATATTTTTAGAAGTTACATCTGGAAGGTAAAAATTCCATTTGTAAAATAAAAAGTTGGAATAACAAATAAGGGAAGCAGTTTCACAAACTTTTTTGGAATAGTATAGAAATACTATTCAAAAGCTATTTTTTTGTGTGTTTATAAACATTTTACTCCACCTACTATGCATCAAGCTCTTTGCTAAGCACTTCCCATATATTATCTTTTTTAAAAAAGATTTTATTCATTTATTCATGAGAGAAACAGAGAGAGAGAGAGAGAGAGGCAGAGACACAGGCAGAGGGAGGAGCAGGCTCCATGCAGGGAGCCCGACTTGGGCCTCGATCCCAGGACTCCAGGATTAGGCCCTGGGCTGAAGGCAGGCACCAAACCACTGAGCCACCCAGGGATCCCCTGCATATATTATCTAATTCAATCCTTGTAACAACCCCATGAAATAGATGTTATTATTATCATTATTATTATTATTATCACCCTATTTTACAAATTAGAAAAATAAGTTCATAAATATTAAATAACATACTCCAAATCATATAAGTAATAGGTGTCAGAGATGCATTTGAATCCTGGACTCTCTGATCATAAAACTTATGTTTTTAACCACACTTCTATAAAGTTAAGTACATAATGGGAAGCCTGGTGGCTCAGAGGTTTAGTGCCGCTTTCAGCTCAGGGTGTGGTCCTGGAGACCCAGGATTGAGTCCCATGTCAGGCTCCCTGCATGGAGCCTGCTTCTCCCTCTGCCTGTGTCTCTGCCTCTCTCTCTCTCTGTTTCTCTCATGAATAAATAAATAAAATCTTTTTTTAAATAAGTTAAGTACATAATAGAATGAGCAGGCTGTACTACACCTAAGTAGTCTTTATAAACTTACAGAAGGTTATTTGAGTTGGAGGGTTATTTATTACATTTATTAAGTTTTTAAATCTTAAATTTATTACACTTTTAAATTTCAAAATCCTAAATTCCACTTTTTTTTACTTTATTTATATCAAAGACTTCACTGTAGTTTGGTAAGCTTTCATCAACTTTATATCTTTTGGTCTTTTTTGAAACCCTCATCCATAAAAAAAAAAAAAAAAAAAAAGAAACCCTCATCCTTAAAGTGACAGGTAAATAGCTAAGAAAAAAAAGAGAGAGATGACAAATCATATAGAATTTTAGATGGCACTAGCAACTCATTCTTGAGATCCTCTCCTTAACATACTATTTTGAAAGTATGATTATGATAGTGACAAGTCTTTATTCTATGGATGTGAATCCAAGTTAATATATGTCACATTGCAGATCAAAAACAAAATAAAACAAAAGAAACACACACACACACACACACAAACCCACAAAAGACACAGAGAGTAAGGAGAAAGGGAGTCAGATTCTTAAGAAAAAAAAAAATTGTTCCTAATCTGAGCTTGAGTTTCCCTGCAGCAAACTTTTTATGTGTGATCATTAATGAGAAATCTGCAAAGCAGTAGAAGGCCAGGCTCAAGAACAAGTGAGAAAATGAAGAAATGAATATTTAGAAACTTCATACAGGGATTTAAAAAAAGGAAATACGAAATGGAGAATGGACAATATTGCTAATTAATCACTGCAGCAGACACAAAGCAACATGCAGAGATAAAAATGTTACAGGAGAGCCTGAGGAGAGCTCAAGTCTCTCCAGTTCTTTTTGTACAATGAATACAGAGTCATTCAGCAATTAAATGAGTTTTGGTCATTGCCAAATGTTAAAATTCCCTCTCTCCCTGTGCCTATGAAGAAAAATAGCTTTCATTTTCTAAGATCTTTCAATTTTCCCAGCTAATGCTAAAAAATTGAAGTGATTCTCACGAAATCCTTAAAGTTTAGTTCAAAAAGTAGAATGCCATTACCATGAATGCTCTTTGAGAAATATTCAACCTTCCCCTTAATCTAATAAAGATGTTTAAAAATGGAATATTACTGCTACTGTTATAAAATGACAGTGTGCAGAAGTAATATATAAATAGGAAAAGGAGCTTAGTTTTTCTTGGTAGTTGAATCCTGAGGTTGATTTAGTCCAGGAAACTCTCTTTCATATCTAATATTATCTAGTATGGAAGATGGGTATCATTGACATAATGAGACGAACAGAGTTTTCAGATGTTCTTTGTGTACAGAAGTATTAGGGGACTGAAATCCTGGTATCTATTTATAATTGTATCATCATATAAAACTTCTTTATATTCTAGGGTAGTAGAATTGCATGTTGTAATATACAAAGGGATGAGCTTACTGAAAAAGCAAAACATTCCACTAGAAATCTCTGCACTGACAATGACAACCAACCTTTTACTCCATTAGCTCTTCTATCTTCAATGACTTGTGTCTCCAGCCTGCAGCAGAGCTTATCACAGGGTTCCTGTGAGCCACAGTTCCTACTCAAGGTGAAACCCTCATGTGCATTAACATTTGCTATAAGTAGTATGATCTCACCCTACACTATCCATACAGAGTTCATGGTGCTATTTATGCTCAGGAAAGAAAATTATACAAGCTTATTCAACTGAATGTTCATATTGACATCAGTCCCCTGCATATATTCCACTGAAATGACTGAGGAAATGTAAGTTAGAATTAATTCATGATTGTCCTAGGATGAAAAGGAGAGAAAAACTGAAAATCAGAGATCAACTACATTTACCATGGTGAGCACTGCCCATGTGTAGAATTGTTGATTCACAATCTTGTACACCTGAACCTAACCTAACATCGTAGGTCAACTATACTTCAATTAAAAAAAAAGTTTCTTGAAGATGCAAACACAAAGGAGTGATACTGAAAAATAAACTAGAGCAGAAACTAAATTTCAAAAGAATATCAGGAAACTGTCTACAATAGAGGTAGCAGCAACTGCCATAGCTATGGAAAAACTACAGAGAAGAAGAAGAAGAAGAAGAAGAAGAAGAAGAAGAAGAAGAAGAAGAAGAAGAAGAAGAAGAAGAAGAAGAAGAAAAAGAAAAAGAAAAAGAGAAGAGAAAAGAAAAGAAAGAAAAGAAAAGAAGAGAAAAGAAAAAACTATAGATCAAGAGCTGGTAAGAAGTAAGATAAGGATTGATAGGTGGTTTGTTAAAGAGTTATCTGAAGAAGTGTTTTGAGCTTGGGCTATCACCCCCATCACTTGCCATCATCTCCTCAATGCATTCTGATAGTTTCTAAGATAAAATGGTAACAATGATCTCTAAAAATGTCAGCTGATCTGTGTGAGGAAAAGCTATGGACCTGAGTATAGATATATGCATTCCAAAGTAAAGCCCTTTTTTGGTGTTGATGGGGATGGGACTTTGGAAGGGTATCCTGTCTTGCCAAATGACAGGTGGCATTCATGAGAAAATTTTTTAAAATGCTTGTTAATATGCTCTGAGAGATTTGGAAAAATAATGATTTATAAAACAAAAATAGATTGCCATAAAAAAGCAGTAAAGAAAAATAACTTTTAAATTTAAAAATACAATTGGTAGTCTAGAGGTTAATGCTGACCAACTGAGTTTAAATCTTCTGTATCCTCCCCAAATGAGATAAAATTAATACAAAAGTAAATATAATCACATAAAACTCACACTTTTCAGCATTGTTAGGAGACAGAGAAAATCATGGTCATCAAATCACATATAAGTGGATGAATAAAACAAATTCTAACAAGTATTGGAAACTACCTAAACTTCCAAATACAGGAGACTGGCTAAATAAACACAATGAAGTACTATGCAGCTATAACAAAGAATGAGATGATCCCTACAAACTGATATGGAATAATTTCCTGGATATATTGCTAAGTAAGAACACCAAAATGTAAAAAAAGCTTATAGAGCATATATGGTATGCTAATTTTAATAAAGAAGGACAAATTATACATATATTTACTTACCCATATGTACCTATGGATAGTATAATATATATGCATAGTATACATATTAGTATAATATATTTCAGTTACTTATGAACACTGAGCATGTATCTTCATGGTGGTAGAGATGATGTGAATAATGGTAAGCAAATACAGAATTACTTTTATAAGTTTATTTTTTATAGTAGAGTGGGTGAAGCAATTCTGCAACTATTTTAGTTATAGGATCAAGCAAATAACTAAATGTGTTGATGTTTTTGGGAGCCAGGAAGAAAGGTCATACAAGTTTGGAAAGAGAAAAAGCAAGGAAGATCCTTATGGAGAAAAACTGGAAGGGAGATGTTGGTGTGAACTCATGAATTCTAAAATATGTATATGTATGTGTGCATGTACATATATGTGCATTCCTGTGTGTTTGTGTGTGTTTCAGCTTTATCTGTTGAGATATCCTAGAGACAGAGACATTCCCAGAATAATGGTTACCTCTAATACTCAGATCTTGCTCTGTAATACCATCCCCACTAAAAGTACTGGGACTCCTCAGAAAAGTAGTTGATCCAGAGCCAGCCAGGGAGGGGAAAGAGGTAGAATATCTTAAGAGATGCCTGGGTGGCTCAGCGGTTGAGCAGTCTGCCTTTGGCTCAGGGCTTGATCCTGGCGTTCTGGGATCAAGTCCCACATCAGGCTTCATTCGTGGAGCCTGCTTCTCCCTCTGCCTATGTCTCTGCCTCTATCTGTGTCTCTCATAAATAAATAAATAGAAAATCTTTAAAAATAAATCTTGTTAAGCCATATACAAGAAAATATTTTTTTTAAATGATAGAGGCATGATATAAGGACACAAGAGCCAACACACATTAAGGGTGCTCCAACTGATGAAATGTGGAATAATTTGGTCATTAAAGTAATGAAGACTGTAATGAATTATAGATTCAAAAACCAGGATTCTATATGTCCCCTCCAAATAGGTAAATAAAAACATGAAGAAGGAAAGAGAACTCTTATTTATAGTAGAATGACTTCCAACCAGTAAATGTAGGGGAAGTACTGGAGTAGGAAAATTATTGTTTTGGGACCAAAATGGTAAAGATGGATTCAGATAATAATCGTGAATGGATGCTAAATCTGAGAAGGGAATTTTTTTTTCCAGTGTGAAGAAGGGAATATTTTTGAGAGGAAGGTATTTATGTGGTCTTAAATCATATTTCTACAGATTACTTATTAGATGCTAGAGAGAAACAGTAACTATATAGTGAAGAAATAAGACAACATCTTCACTGGATATCAGAAGTAACATCTCCATTAAGAGGCAAATGGACATTGAGGGCTGTATTAGTTGACTAGACAAAGTAACACAAGCTAGGAGCCTTAAACAACAGAAATTTATTGTCTCACAGTTCTGGAGGCTGGAAATCTAAAATTAAGGTATTGTCAAGGTTGATTCCTTCTGAGGGTTGTAGGGGAAGAATCTATCTTAAGCCTTTTTCCTTGGTGTATACATACATACGTACATACATACATATGTACACAGAGAGACTATGTGCTCACATAAGGAAATGTGTGACTAAGCCAATAGGGCAAAATGTTAACAATTGGTGAATCTGGGTAAAGGACATTTAGATGTTTTTTATACTGCTTTTGTGAACTTTTCTGTAAGTTTGAAGTTACTTCTAAAGAGAAAGTTAAGAAAGATACAAATTGCTGCAATTTTAAAAAATCAGCAGGAAATATGTAAGAAAAGAGCTAGGAAATCTCAGAGCAAAATGACCAAGGGGTATGAGCCAATACACAACAGATGAGAAAACAGGTTAAGTCTAATCCATACAAGCAGAGTTGCAAGAGAGGGAAAGAGAGAAGAGAAAGGAAAAGTAGAGAATATTCAAAGAAATTATAGGAAGGTGTATTCCCAGAGATGAAGAAAGATTCATATTCATGTTGAAAGGACTCACTGAGCATCAAGAAGAATTAATAACAATTTAAAAAGGATCCACACTCAGTTCCGCTCTTGTGAAATTCAAGTACCCTAAGGATAAAGAGACCATAAGAAAGGACTTTGGAGCAAAAGGCAGGTTATTTACAAAATATCAAGACTCCAATCAACATCAAACTTGTCATCAGTGTACCAGATTCTAAAGAAAAAGGAGTAGTATCTTCAAAGTGAGATCTGCTGGTGAGAAGCAACAATGCTGGAATAGTAATGACGCCATACAAGTGTAGTAATGAAACCTGTAGTTTCATTCATTCATTTCATCATTCAATAGTAATGAAACCGGGTTTTTAATACTGTAGTTTGACCCTAACCAAATCACCAATCATGGATGAGGGCAGAGTGAAAACAGTTTTAGGTTTGTAATAATTCATAAATCTATTACTGACACACCCACTTTTCAAACGTACCAGAAAAATGAAAAAATGTATACATGAAAAAGAAAGACAAGGGATCCAAATTAGTGGGTGTAATCCAGAAGTATAACAAAAGCAAATCTAGAATAATGGATACTATGCAGAAAGGCTGGAAATTGTTGGTTCAAATTCAAATGGAAAAGTTTTCAAGATGTCTTCAAGAAGAGAATTAATTGTATGATTAAAACACTGGGTGGTCCTGATGATAAAGAGAAGTCATGTGATACCAATAATACAATAGTATAAAAAACAACATAATGAATGCAAGTCCTTGAGCCTCTTTCTTGAAAGAAGGTCTCAGGATGCCTGGGTGGCTCATCGGTTGGGCAGCTGCCTTGGACTCAGATCATGATCCCAGGGTCGGGGGTCGAGTCCTGCATCTGGCTCCTGTGAAGACCCTGCTTCTCCCTCTGCCTATGTCTCTGCTTCTCCTTCTCTCTCTCTGTGTCTCTCGTGAATAAATAAATCAATCTTTTTTTTTTTTTTTAACAAAAAAGGTCTCTTCCCTTCCTCTTTCCCTTTTCTTTTTCTTCTCTGTTCTTCCTTCCTCTCCCTCCCTCCCTCCCCTCTCCCTTTCTTCCTTCCCCTCCTTCTTTCCTGTTATAATGTTATGGAGTGTGGAGAAAGGAGAAATTTCTTTTCAATTATCTTTTGAGAATGTTATATTTTCTTCTTACATTAGGCTTTAGACTGTTGTCACATCTAATTCTTTTCATCGTGCCTTTAGGAACCCCTTTCTGTTTTGAACAAACTGCCCCTTGATCTCAATTACTCCCTGAAATACTTCAGGAAACACTAGTGTCTCTACCTTTATATTCTTTTTCTATCCATGGAAAGGAGCACTTTACCATTGGCTCTGGACTGTTTGTCCTTTTCAATATTCACAAGTTTCAGCATTAAGTCACCCCCACTCTGAATTTGTGTCTTAATTTTCATATTTGAGAATTAACCAACTTTCCACTTTGTCCTCTAGTTCTGGTAGCTTGGACTCTGTTCCTCTTACTGGAGCTCCTGTGTCAAGTATCTTCTAAATGTACTGGTCACCTAGAACAGGTCCTGCCTCATTAGACATCAGAGCTGTCTGGTGGACTGCTACGTGGATCTCCACATGTGACTTGCTCCCACATTCACCTTTTGTGTCTAATCCTGACAACACCTTTTTACTTTCTTAAACCATTCCGATGTCACCTGCCCAACCTAGATTTCCATCTATTGGCTATTATCACTTTCCCTGGAATCCATCTAAAATTTTGAACATTTTAGAAAGTGGGTCTGGCCACTGAATGTGTATTTCTAGCTCTACACCTGAACTTTTCTGTTTGTCCAACCTGCTGAAAGAATACATCCATGCTCTCTACCTCCTTTCCCTTTCCTTTAACTGAAACCTGGTTTTTTCATGGTGATGCCATTGCTTTGTCCCACTTCACTTGTAACTTTTGCCCTGATTCAGTGAACAAGGACTATAGAGTAAAACCTTTGTCTGTACTGATGCATTCAGATCAGACTGTGTTCTTCACCATTATTATTTACACCTACACTTGTAAATACTAATCCTTGTTTGACCCTTGTCACCTCAAGCCTGACCTTTTGCAATACATCACAACTGTTTTCTTTCATTTTTCTCTCTGCCCACCAGTCCATTATGCCATTCTGCCAAGGTTATCTTTCTTAAAGAGAAAAACATTTCTGCTGAAAACTTCTCTTATTCCAAGTCCACAATGATTTTCTATCTCTTGGAAGGAATCATGAATAATCATTAATAATTCCTTGTCCTGGAGTCAAGTCCCTCTATTGCTTTTGAGTTACCTAATGATGCTGACTTAGACCTTCCATCTATGAAATGTTTATTAAAATGCCACTCTACGTAGGCAAGCCATTGAGAGACATGGCATGTAAAAGTTGTTTGGAGATTTTTTTTTTTTTTTTTTTATGATAGTCACAGAGAGAGAGAGAGAGAGAGGCAGAGACACAGGCAGAGGGAGAAGCAGGCTCCATGCACCGGGAGCCTGACGTGGGATTCGATCCTGGGTCTCCAGGATCGCGCCCTGGGCCAAAGGCAGGCGCCAAACCGCTGCGCCACCCAGGGATCCCTGTTTGGAGATTTTTGATCATTTCAAATATCACATAAATATTTTGTACTACCAACAATGAGCATAGCTCTGTTCCCAAGGAGACACAGTTGAGAAATGACCTTCACTGCAATATGTGGAAGGAACAGATCTTATTCTTTGATCGCAGAACTCACTTCTCATGTTTGTGTCCAGCACATCTCACTGTAGCATCCTGTGAGTGCTACATACCCCAAGTTATAAGATCACAAAATTCATTTAAAAGAGGGGATTGTAGGAAGAGTACTGAGACTATCTAAGTAATAAATGCAGTTTGGCCATTATGGAATGAAAACAAAATCAAATATGAATAGTTAGTAGCATTGGTAGAAATTTTCTCTTATGCCAGATATTTTATTCTTAATAAATCTGAACCAGATGCATATGTATTTGCTACATTGTTATTTAAAATGTGAACCCGACATTTCTAACCAACTCTGTCCCTGCTATACTTGGTATCAGTTACTATGGTCCCTGACCAGTATGGTATTATTATATTAAAGTTGTTTAGGCTGAGGAAAATTTCAATGTACCAGTCATAAATACCATCATATTCAAGACGTAGAACATTTCCATCATCTTCCCACCTCCAGCCCCAGGCACCCACTAATCTTGTTTTAGATTTATTTTTTAAGAATTTCACGTAAATGGAATGGTACAGGATTTTAAATTTGCTGTCTGGTTTCTATAAATCAATTTTTAAATGCCCTAATTTATTACATGCATGCACATGTGTGTGTGCACACACATATAACAAAATCTTAATGCTTGTTTTCTTTTAGTGATGGTAGTATAGCAGACATCTGTGACTCATTTCCCATTCCCATTCCTTCTCCTTCAATCATGAGCCCCAGTTCTCCTTATAGTGTCAAGTTGTCCACTACTGCAGCCTTTGTGCTCTGGGAGCGGGTTTCACCCCTGGCTCCCTGAGTTTATCAGTGCTGAACCTATAATGGATTCAAAGCCAGGCCCATTTGGAGCCAACACAAATATGAAGCTTTAGTTTTAGCCTTTGGAGTTGCAAAGTCTTTCTTTATCCATAGATTTGGAACTTTAGAGTACTTGGAAGTGTAGTCATGCTGCAGCCTTCAAGAGGTAGCCTACCTATCCCTGGGTGGCTCAGTTGTTTAGCGCCTGCCTTCAGTCCAGGGTGTGATCCTAGAGACCCGGGATCGAGGGCTCCCGGCATGAAACCTGCTTCTCCCTCTGCCTGTGTCTCTGCCTGCCTCTCTCAATCTCTCTGTCTTTCATGAATGAATAAATAAAAAAATAAAAATTAAAAAAAAACCTTATTCCTAAATCCTGTTCAAGCTATTTTGGTAACTGACAATATCCAGAATGGTTTCAGAATAATCTTACTTTCTATGAAGCTAACTTATAGTTAAGAGAACTTCAGTTTTTCTTAGCTATGTCAATATGTTATGGACTACATTTATCATTCTGTGTAGCTTTCTATCCCAGGCCAAGGGAACTATGACACATAATTTTCTTTTGAAATAACTCTTTGTAAGTAGTTGGCATGCATATTATTAATATGAGGCACTATATTAAACATAAACTCTCACAGAATAATTTTGATTATTGAATATTTGCTGAGAAACAGTCTGAGCTCCTGATCTTCGGGTAAAATTTGCTGAAATAAGAGAAGTTGAAACATAGGGGTAGGATGCAGGAGATGGATAGGTGTCATTTTTAAATAAAAGGAGCCAGAAGCTCTACATGGAAATCTGGAAAAAATAAATTATGTATTGTCTAGTACTTGCAGGCTGCTATAATAAACTGCCATAGACTGGGTGGATCATAAGAAAGAAAATTTACTTCTCATATTTCTGGAAGCTGGGAAATCCAAGATTAAAGGCATTGGCAGATCTAGTGTCTGGTGAGAATCTGCTTCCGAGGTTGTAGACAGCTGTCTTGTCTCTGTGTACTCCCATGATGGAAGGGGCCAGAGAGATCTCTGGGGTCTCTTTTATAAGGGTACTAATTCCATTCATGTGGGTTCCACCCTCATGATCTAAGCACCTCCCAAGATCCTGCCTCCAAATACCAGCACATTGGGGATTAGATTTCAACACATGAGTTTGCGGGGGGTTGAGGGGGAGGAACACACACATGCAGTCTATAGTATGTCATATTTCAGGAATTTGTTTTAGACACTAAATATATATAGATGAAAAATATCTTCCCACACTCAAGGACCTTAGCTATTTAGTGAGTGGTGACAGTTTGCGTGACTCTACTTAGCTCATGTGGGAGACCAGTTAAGACTTTTGGTGAAAAGCAAGAAAAACTGGCTTTGAATAGCAAAATGTTAACTTTTGGAAGGATCTGGCATAGTTCATTAAATAAAATAGAAGCTGAAGAACCAGGATGGAAATCGAACTTCAATAATAAAAAAAATATACAAAAAAAAAAGAACCAAGATGGAAAGGCAGGGATGCTTTGGGCATCACATAGAAAGGATTAACCTATAATTTCAACAAATCAGCTCCATAATTTCTCCCTCTTTTTGTCTGTCTCCTAAAAATGTTAAGTCCTAGAAAATAAATAGGCTGAGAAGGGCAAGGCATCTTGTCTTGATAAACTCATCAATTCTGCTTTTACCAGAATAATGGAGGAATACACACTAGACAGCAAAAGCCATGTTTACTACATTCATTTAGGATTTAACAGTGGTTATAAAACTTGACTACTCAAAGCCTCCACTCATGAGATGGATACTTCTTTTAGGATAACTCCTTATGGATACCTCCCATCTCATGAAATAATTTTGTAAAGTAACCTGCTCAACGCTGTTCATATACTAAGCTGTCAATAAATGGTAGCAGTTCTACTGCTTTTGTCATTCCAAAATGTTGCTTTTTATATTTTCTTAATATATTTCATTATATTGTCCTGGGATAAGTTCATATTAGGTCACTCCTTTAGAATATCTGAAGATAGTGGCATGACAATCACTCTACTAGCATTTTTTTTTTAAAGATTTTATTTATTTATCACGAGAGACACAGAGAGAGAGGCAGAGACACAGGCAGAGGGAAAAGCAGGTTCCCTGCAGGGAGCCAGTTGTGGGACTCGATCCTAGGACCCTGGGATCATGACCTGAGCCAAAGGCAGATGCTCAACCACTGAGCCACCCCGGTACCCTCTACCAGTACATTTTGGAACCAGCCTGGACAAGAAGGAAAACTAACCTTTGACCTGGAATGAGACCTGAACAAGAAGTGGAGCAAAAACTGGGGAACTGACTTGACTGGGCTTTAGGGTTTGGGCCAGGTATAGGATTCAGGGTTTAAGGAAGCATACCTGTTCTCATCTACAATTTATGGCAATGACTTTTTGGTTCCAATGTTTAACATCCTTGTAATAGAATTAGGTATCTACCCAGTTGCCATGGCCTTATCTTTCTGCCCCTTGACTTTAGTTCATATGGCTTGCTCTGACCAATGGAATGTTTGATGTTAATGAGTGGAGGCTTGACTATGCTTGCGCTTTAGGGCTACTTACTCATCTGCCATTCTCATGAGAACAGAATAAAACACATGGCCCCAGAAGAGGCACATGGAACAGAGCCACCCAAGCTGAACCTCAGATGCATTACTGAGAAACAGATGCTTACTGTTATGTTTCATAAAATTTTAGGGTAGCTGGTGAGCAGCATTATTGCGGGAATAAGTGATTGATACGCTATTTTAAAAATTCTTTATATAAAATTAGGAGAGGGAATATTAGAGGATGTGCAACAATCTCTAGCACAGATCACTAAGAACCTCCAAACTGGCAATGAATTGAAATTTGATGGATGTATTTTCAGATATGATAGTTATAAAAACTTTGCACTTCACTGAAATGATGCTCCACCATTTTATAATGTAGAATTC
Organism: Canis lupus dingo; assembly: GCF_003254725.2. NCBI lineage: Eukaryota > Metazoa > Chordata > Mammalia > Carnivora > Canidae > Canis > Canis lupus. Next base: position 17,496,329 of record NC_064271.1, read on the forward strand.
ACAAATTATACTTATTACAATATTGTTAGAGGATCTCTTTTTTAAATTATGTGACTCCATCAATTAATGAAAAAATATGAAAATTTTAAGCAGAACTTAATTTAATATTCTTTTAAGTGTCCATGAGAATTATAAAAGGATAATGACATTTGAAAGTTATTTTCAATTTTAAGAAGTTAATTGTTTCATGTCTGAATAAAGTGACAAAGCAGTACTAAAAGATCTCAACTGAGTATGTAGAAGGCAAGTTCTATTTTTAACATTATTTAAACAGAAGAAATGGATTAACATTTAAGTGAATAATATTAAGTAATAAAAAACAAATTTTTTACTTAAAATTATTATAAGATTGTCATAATATGCCTTCATTTTCTCCTAGTGGTGTATTTCTTTTATTCCTTTGTAAAGATGTCATGCAAACTTTGGAAACAAAAAGTTATTTTCAAGGAGTGTTTTTTTCCTTTTCTCTAGACTTTTGTATAGTTGAATTGTAAATGATCATAATGTTAGTCAGAGCGTTCCCACGGCAGAGTTTCCAAGAGATCGAAATAGTTCAACTAAACCATAGGACAACAGTAGACGCTGTGGGTTAAAAGCTATTTCTGGAAAAAAAAAAAAAAGCTATTTCTGCATAGATGAAGTGACAAAAATTTAAATTTATTAAATAACCCAAGTAAATATTAAAGATCCATCAATTAGGAAGAATATAAAAGGAAAATTGAGTGTGAGTAATGATACTGGTTACTACTTGTTCATTTGCCTATTTCTATAAGCAAGCTACCCCAAAATTAAAATCATGCACAAAGATCATTATTTTTTATTTTTTTATTTTATTCAAATTCAATTTGCCAGCATATAGTATAACACCCAGTGCTTATCACATCATGTTCCCTCTTTAATGCCTATCACCCAGCTACCCCATCCTGCCACCCACCTCTCCTTCTGCAACCCTTTGTTTGTTTCCCAGAGTTAGGAGTCTCTCATGGTTTTTCTTCCTCCTTAATTTTTCCCCACTCAGTTCCCCCCTTCCCTTAAGGTCCCTTTCACTATTTCTTATATTCCAAATATGAGTGAAACCATATGATAATTGTCTTTTTCTGACTGAATTATTTCACTCAGCATAACACCTTCCAGTTCCATCCATATCAATGTAGAAGCTAAGTATTCATCCTTTCTGATGGCTGAGTCATCATATTCCATTGTGTGTGTGTGTGTGTGTGTGTGTGTATAAATTTTTTAACCATTTTCACAAAAAAATGACAGTGCTATGCTAGAGAAGAAAATATTAATTGGGGGGGATTTACTCATAGTGGCAAGACTGACTTTTATCAATACAGAATAAATATTAACAGCATTCTTGAGCCAATGTTGAGACCCAACAAAATGTAGGAACCGAGCTAGATGTAATAAATAATTATCCAGAGAAAAAGATGGCGCATTCTCAGAAGATAAAACCGTCTTTGTAAACTGATGCATGTCAATTAGTCCCATCCTCACAGCTCACCTTCAAATCACAGGACTGTCTCAGGCTACATTAAAGGGCCATCCTCTGAGGAGAGCAGAGGACAGGAACTCTATTATCCTTACAGTGAAATGCAAAACAACTGCAGAAAATCCTGTGGTAAATAGAACACAGTTTAATAAGTAGATTGGATATGATCTAACTATAAAATTTAGGTAACAAGAGTCAAGTGTTACATATGGCAGGACTGAAAAAAAATATATATATATCCCACCTTCTTTATTCATTCATCTGACAAAGGACAATTCAGCTCCTTCTACAGTTTGGCTATTGTGGACACTGCTGCTATGAACAGTGGGGTGCAGGTGTCCCATCATTTTACTACATCTGTATCTTTGGGGTAAATACCCAGTATTTATTGTTGGGTTGTAGGGTAGCTCTATTTTTAACTTCTTGAGGAACCTCCGCACTGTTTTCCAGTGGCTGCACCAGCTTGCATTCCCACCAACAGCGAAGAGGGTTCCCCTTTCTCACATCCTCACCAACATTTGGTGTTTCCTGTGTTGTTAATTATAGCCATTCTCACTGATGTAAAGTGGTATCTCATTGTGGTTTTGATATATATTTCCCTGATGACAAGTGATATGGAGCATTTTTTCATGTGCTTATTGGCCATATGTAGTCTTCTTTGGAGAAATGTCTCTTCATATCTTCTGCCCATTTTTGACTGGATTGTTTATTTTCGGGGTTTTGAATTTGTAAGTTCTTGATAGATCTTGGATGCTAGCCCTTTATCTGATATGTCATTTGCAAATATCTTCTCCAGTTCTGTAGGTTGCCTTCTGGTTTTGTTGACTCTTTCCTTTGCTGTGCTTTTTATCTTGGTAAAGTCCCAATAGTTCATTATTGCTTTTGTTTCCTTTGTTACACATATGTCTTGCAGGAAGTTGCTGCAGCTGAGGTCAAAAAGGCTACCTGTGTTCTCTTCCAGGATTTTGATGGATTCCTGTCTCATATTTAGATCTTTCATCATTTTCAGTTTATCTTTGTGTGTGGTGTAAGAGAATAGCCTAGTTTCAGTCTTCTGCATGTGGCTGTCCAATTTTTCCAACACCAATGTTGAAGAGGCTTTTTTCCATTGGATATTCTTTCCTGCTTTGTCAAAGAATAGTTGACCATGGAGTTGAAGGTCCATTCTGGGTTCTCTATTCTGTTCCATTGATCTATGTGTCTGTTTTTGTGCCAGTACCATACTGTCTTGATTATAGCTTTGTAATACAGCTTGAAGTCAGGCATTGTGATGCCTCCAGCTTTGGTTTTCTTTTTCAACATTCCTCTGGCTATTCAGAATCTTCTCTGGTTCCATACAAATCTTAGGATTATTTGTTCCAACTCTGTGAAGACAGTCTATGGTATTTTGATAAGGATTGCATTGAATGTGTAAATTTCTCCGGATAGCATAGACATTTTCACAATATTTATTCTTCCAACCCAAGAGCATGGAAAATTTACCCATCTCTTTGTGTCTTCCTAAGTGTTCTGTAGTTATTGAGTACAGATCCTTTACCTCTTTGGGTAGGTTTATTCCTAGGTATCTTATGCTTTTTGGTGCAATTATAAATGAGATCAATTCCTTAATTTCTTTCTTCAGTCTCATTGGTAGTGTATAGAAATGCAACTGATTTCCGTGCATTGACTTTGTATCCTGACACATTGCTGTATGAGTTCTAGCAATTTTGGGATGGAGTCTTTTGGGTTCTCCATATATAGTATCATATCATCTGCAAAGAGTGAGACTTTGACTTCTTTGCCAATTTGTGTTTTTTTTTAATATTTTATGTATTTATTCATGAGAAACAGAGAGAGAGAGAGACAGAGACAGAGATAGAGACAGAGACAGAGACACAGGCAGAGGGAGAAGCAGGCTCCATGCAGGAAGCCCGATGTGCGGGCAGCCCTAGTGGCCCAGTGGTTTAGCGCCGCCTTCAGCCCGGGATATGATCCTGGAGACCCAGGATTTAGTCCCATGTCAGGCTCGCTGCATGGAGCCTGCTTTTCCCTCTGCCTGTGTCTCTGCTTCTTTCTCTCTGTCTCTCATGAATAAATAAATAAATAAAATCTTAAAAAAAAAAAAAAAAAAAGAAGCCCGATGTGGGACTCGATCCTGGGACTCCGGGATCATGCCCTGAACTAAAGGCAGATGCTTAACCACTGTGCCACCCAGGTGTCCCTTCTTTGCCAATTTGAATGCATTTCATTTATTTTTGTTGTCTGATTGCTCTAGGACTTCTAGTATTATGTTTAACAACAGTGGTTAGAGTGAGCATCCCTGTCGTGTTCCTGACCTTAGGGGAAAAGGTCTCAGTTTTTCCCCCTTGAGAATAATACTTGCTGTGGGCTTTTTGTAGATGGCTTTTATGATGTTGAGTTATGTTCCCTCTATCCCTACACTTTGAAGAGTTTTAACAGGAAAGGATGCTGCATTTTTGTCCAATGCTTTTTCTGCACCAATTGAGAGGATCATATGGTTCTTGTCTTTTCTTTTATTAAAATGTGATCTATCATGTTGACTGATATACAAATGTTGAGCCACTCTTGTACCCTAGGGATAAATTCCACCTGGTCATGGTGAATAATCCTTTCAATGTACTGTTGGATTTTATTGGCTAGTGAGTATTTTGGCATCCATGTTCATCGGGGACATTAGCCTGTAATTCTTCTTTTTGATGGGCTCATTGTCTGGTTTGGGGATCAAGGCCTCATAGAATAAGTTTGGAAATTTCCTTTCCATTTCTATCTTTTGAAACTGCTTCAGAAGAATAGGTATTATTTCTTCTTTAAGTGTTTGATAGAATTCCCTTGGGAAGCCATCTGGTCCTGGACTTTTGTTTCTTGGGAGGTTTTTGATGACTGCTTCAATTTCCTTGCTGGTTATTGGTCTGTTCAGGTTTTCTATTTCTCCCTGTTTCAGTTTTGGTAATTTATAGGTTTCCAGAAATGCATCAATTTTTTCCAGATTGCCTAATTTGTTGACATACAGATATTCATAATACATTCTTAAAATCATTTGTATTTCACAAGGATCATTTATTGTTAATATCTCTCAAAGATCTGAGGATAGACTGGATTCAGCTAGGCATTTTTCACTGAGGATGTCTCCTACAGTATAGGCAGATAGTGGCTGGGGCTAGAGATATCTTGATGGCTTCTCAGCTCACATGTCTGACACATGAACTGCTCTGAGCACACTAAAAAAGCACACCTAATGGGGTGGGTTTCAAAATATATTTGCTCCCTGCTTATCCAGTAACATTCTAATTAATATTGCTGGGAAGATGGTGGAGTAGGAGGACCCTAAGCTTGCCTTGTCCCACAAGTACAACTAGATAACACATCAGGTTAATAACCCAGAAAACTACTTGAAGACCCTGAAGACTGGCAGAAGGAATTCCACAATCAAAGGTAGAGGAGAGTCCACCTTGATGAACATAAGAAAGGTGGAGAGGTGATTTGAAACCTGAACAGACCATGGCTGCCTATGAAGGGGAGGGAGTCAGGGGTGCTGAGTAGGGTAAGAAACAGACCGTCGGGATCCCTGGGTGGTTCAGCGGTTGAACGTCTGCCTTCAGCTCAGGGCATGATCCTGGGGTTCCAGGATCGAGTCCCATATTAGGCTCCCTGCATGGAGCCTGCTTCTCCCTCTGCCTGTGTCTCTGCCTCTTGCGTGCGCTCTCTCTCTCTCTGTCTCTCATGAATAAATAAATAAAATCTTAAAAAAAAAAAAAAAGAAAGAAAGAAACAGATTGTCACACAGGGAAGCTTGCAAGGGGAAAACAAATTCAATACATTTGGATTTGAAAGTGACAGGGACTGAATTTCAACAGTTCTTACAACCAGCAGGATTTAAGCCTGGCCTGGTTAGTACTTGGATGGAATTCTAAACATGAGCAAACTCAGCTCTGGGAGCACCCTGAAGGTGTTAAGAAATTGAGTCCCCATCCTTAAAGAGATAGTATGCCAAACAACCTTAGGAGATACAGCACAGAACCAGCAGTTTGAAAAACTGCCAGGGAAAGAAAGGAGGGAGAGTGATTAACTCATCACAGGGCATGTCCTAGAGATACAGGGATTTCAGAGAGACTCCTCTAGGAACAAAGGAATTGGTAGGCACCACTTCCCTCCCCTAACCAACCCCTGGGATAAACACATGGCCACCTGCAGGAACCACCTCAGTGCCCACACTCCCTACTTAACTTGTTAGTACCAAGCCCTGCCCCCATCACTTCAGCAGACCCACCCTTCCCTGTCACACATGCCTCAGTCCTGGTGCTGCCAGTTCATGCCCTCAGAAGACCAGTGCAAATCTTCCCAGCAACATAATCCCTAACTTTTGTGGGAGCCTTTGTCCCGGTGGTGGCAGCCCATGTACTCTTTGCAGATATGCTTAACCAGTCCAGACATGAAGCAGGGGCTCCAGGTCTCCATTTAGCAAGCAGACAGGTTATGTACCTTGCTAAAACCCACTCCACCTCAACTGTGGACCAAACACTGCCCACTACAAGCAAGAAAGCCACTGCAGCTAACTGGATTGAAGGAAAAAGTGACCAGAACAAAACAGGACACATGCAACACACACAGGAGTCATTCCCTGAAGTGCCAGGTCCTGGAGACCAGGGGTCATGGCACTACAGGGCATTACTAGCCCTCTTCTTCATAAGGCCACTATTTACAAGAGCAGAGGATGTAGCCGGCTTTCCTAGTACATGGGAACAGATACAGATACTTAGACAAAATGAGAAGACAGAAATGTACGTTCTAAATGAAAGAACAGGACAAAATCATAGCAAGAGAACTAAATGAAACAGAGATAAGTAATATGCCTAACAGAGAACTTAAAGTAATAGTCACAAAGATACGAGATATGAGAAAAGAGTGGAGGACCTCAGTGAGACCCTCAATAGATAGAAAACAAAAAAGAACCAGTTAAAGATGAAGAACTCAGTAATGGATATTAAAAATAAACTAATTCAAATAAATAGTAGACAAGATAAAGCAGAACAGATCAGTGACCTGGAGACCAGAGTAATGGAAAGCAATCAAGTGGAACAACAAAGAAAAAAATAATTTAAAAAAAATGAAAACAGATTAAGGGAATTAAGTGATACATTCAGCATAATAACATTCACATTATAGGGATCCAAAAAGAACAGAGAGAAAAGGGGGCAGAACAATTATTTGAAGAAATAATAGAAAACTTCCCTGAATCTAGGGGATGGGGACAAATACTCAGATCCAGGAGACACACAGAACCCAAGGAGGTCCATACCATAGTAATTACAATGGCAGAAAGTAGTGATAAAGAGAGAATTTTTAAAGTAGAAAGAGAAAAGAAAATAGTTACATGCAAGGAAATTCTGTAAGGCTATAAGCTGAATTTTTGGCAGAAATTTTGCAGGCCAGATGGGTGTCATGATATATTAAACATGCTCAGCAAAAAAATTCTGCAAACAAGCCTATCCATCAGGGCTATCATTCAGAATAAAAGGAGAGAGAAAGAGTTTCCCAGACGAAAAAGAAGTTAGAGGAATTCATCACCACCAAATAAGCCCTACAAAAAAATGTTACAAGGGACGCTTAGTGGAAAGGAAAAACTATAAGTAGATGAAAGAAAAGTAGAAAGCAAAAAGCAGTAAAATTAAGCATAACTACAAAAATCAGTCAAGGGATTCACAAAATAAAGGATGTAAAGTGTGACACCATATGATATGATAAAACCTTATTAGCTGGATATTTCAAGGAGGTAAAATCAAGTAATCTTATTGAGACATACAGATTAGGTCCTCTACCCCCTGCCTTTTGATGGATTTTAATGAGTGAAGCAAGAGCACCAACCTGGAGGGAATGTGTTTTGTCACACCAAAGAGATGAAATTTTTGTAAATTTACATCTCACTTAGATTGCAAATTCATTGCCATAGGCCAATTTGCTTTCATCATCTAAAATTCTATAGGAGATAGGGATGAGTTTAAAGAAGAAACCATACCTATTCTCCTAAAGCTGTTTGGAAAGATAGAAAGAGATGGAGTACTTCCAAATTCGTTCTATGAGGCCAGCATCACCTTAATTCCAAAACCAGACAAAGACCCCACCAAAAAGGAGAATTATAGACCAATATCCCTGATGAACATGGATGCAAAAATTCCCAACAAGATACTGGCCAATAGGATCCAACAGTACATTAAGAAAATTATTCACCATGACCAAGTAGGATTTATCCCTGGGACACAAGGCTGGTTCAACACCCATAAAACAATCAATGTGATTCATCATATCAGCAAGAGAAAAACCAAGAACCATATGATCCTCTCGTTAGAGGCAGAGAAAGCATTTGACAAAATACAGCATCCATTTCTGATCAAAACTCTTCAGAGTGTAGGGATAGAGGGAACATTCCTCAACATCTTAAAAGCCATCTACGAAAAGCCCACAGCAAATATCATTCTCAATGGAGAAGCACTGGGAGCCTTTCCCCTAAGATCAGGAACAAGACAGGGATGTCCACTCTCACCACTGCTGTTCAACATAGTACTGGAAGTCCTAGCCTCAGCAATCAGACAACAAAAAGACATTAAAGGCATTCAAATTGGCAAAGAAGAAGTCAAACTCTCCCTCTTCGCCGATGACATGATACTCTACATAGAAAACCCAAAAGCCTCCACCCCAAGATTGCTAGAACTCATACAGCAATTCAGTAGCGTGGCAGGATATAAAATCAATGCCCAGAAGTCAGTGACATTTCTATACACTAACAATGAGACTGAAGAAAGAGAAATTAAGGAGTCAATCCCATTTACAATTGCACCCAAAAGCATAAGATACCTAGGAATAAACCTAACCAAAGAGGTAAAGGATCTATACCCTAAAAACTATAGAACACTTCTGAAAGAAATTGAGGAAGACACAAAGAGATGGAAAAATATTCCATGCTCATGGATTGGCAGAATTAGTATTGTGAAAATGTCAATGTTACCCAGGGCAATATACACGTTTAATGCAATCCCTATCAAAATACCATGGACTTTCTTCAGAGAGTTAGAACAAATTATTTTAAGATTTGTGTGGAATCAGAAAAGACCTCGAATAGCCAGGGGAATTTTAAAAAAGAAAACCATATCTGGGGGCATCACAATGCCAGATTTCAGGTTAGACTACAAAGCTGTGGTCATCAACACAGTGTGGTACTGGCACAAAAACAGACACATAGGGATCCCTGGGTGGCGCAGTGGTTTAGCGTCTGCCTTTGGCCCGGGGCATGATCCTGGAGACTCGGGATCGAATCCCACGTCAGGCTCCCGGTGCATGGAGCCTGCTTCTTCCTCTGCCTGTGTCTCTGCCTCTCTCTCTCTCTCTCTCTGTGTGTGTGTGACTATCATAAATAAATAAAAATTAAAAAAAAAAAACAGACACATAGATCAATGGAACAGAATAGAGAACCCAGAAGTGGACCCTGAACTTTATGGTCAACTAATATTTGATAAAGGAGGAAAGACTATCCATTGGAAGAAAGACAGTCTCTTCAATAAATGGTGCTGGGAAAATTGGACATCCACATGCAGAAGAATGAAACTAGACCACTCTCTTTCACCATACACAAAGATAAACTCAAAATGGATGAAAGATCTAAATGTGAGACAAGATTCCATCAAAATCCTAGAGGAGAACACAGGCAACACCCTTTTTGAACTCGGCCACAGTAACTTCTTGCAAGATACATCCACGAAGGCAAAAGAAACAAAAGCAAAAATGAACTATTGGGACTTCATCAAGATAAGAAGCTTTTGCACAGCAAAGGATACAGTCAACAAAACTAAAAGACAACCTACAGAATGGGAGAAGATATTTGCAAATGACATATCAGATAAAGGGCTAGTTTCCAAGATCTATAAAGAACTTATTAAACTCAACACCAAAGAAACAAACAATCCACTCATGAAATGGGCAAAAGACATGAAGAGAAATCTCACAGAGGAAGACAGAGACATGGCCAACATGCACATGAGAAAATGCTCTGCATCACTTGCCATCAGGGAAATACAAATCAAAACCACAATGAGATACCACCTCACACCAGTGAGAATGGGGAAAATTAACAAGGCAGGAAACAACCAATGTTGGAGAGGATGCGGAGAAAAGGGAACCCTCTTACACTGTTGGTAGGAATGTGAACTGGTGCAGCCACTCTGGAAAACTCTGTGGAGGTTCCTCAAAGAGTTAAAAATAAACCTGCCCTACGACCCAGCAATTGCACTGTTGGGGATTTACCCCAAAGATACAGATGCAATGAAACACCGGGACACCTGCACCCCGATGTTTATAGCAGCAATGGCCACGATAGCCAAACTGTGGAAGGAGCCTCGGTGTCCATCGAAAGATGAATGGATAAAGAAGATGTGGTTTATGTATACAATGGAATATTCCTCAGCTATTAGAAATGACAAATACCCACCATTTGCTTCAACATGGATGGAACTGGAGGGTATTATGCTGAGTGAAGTAAGTCAATCGGAGAAGGACAAACATTATAGGTTCTCATTCATGTGGGGAATATAAATAATAGTGAAAGGGAATATAAGGGAAGGGAGAAGAAATGTGTGGGAAATATCAGAAAGGGAGACAGAACGTAAAGACTGCTAACTCTGGGAAACGAACTAGGGATGGTAGAAGGGGAGGAGGGCGGGGGGGTGGGAGTGAATGGGTGACGGGCATGCGGGTTATTCTGTATGTTGGTAAATTGAACACCAATAAAAAATAAATTAAAAAAAAAAAGGAGATAGGGATGACCCAAACCAAGTTGCATTCAACATAATGTTAAGCTAATGAGGTTCTGTTAGTTTGGGGGAGTTTTTTTTCTTTTAATCTGAAGGAAAACCTGTTTGGGGCTTCTACACACTAAAGAGAAAATTTTGGCATAGACTAGTATTCAGTCTGGTGCCAAACTTCCAATGGAATTCAAATCCACGGAATAGAAGTTTGATCCATAGAGGCTATCCTAATAAATTCCTCCTTTACTTTGATCTATTTGATGGTCTTAAAATTTCCTGTTTCAAACAGCTACATTACTTGATTAAAACAATGTTAAAATTAAAGAAAAAAAATCTTGGGAGGGAGAGGAGAAAGAATGGGTTCAAACATAAGCAACCACCAACTTAGTATCAACTGCCATATGCAGAAGATGTTATATACAAATCTAATAATAACCACAAATTTAAAAACTGGTAGTTTTTTTGCAAAAAATAGAGTAAGGAATCTAAGTATATCACTAAGCCAGCAAACCGTGTGAGAAAAAATAAGAATGAAACAGAACTACACAAACAACCATAAAACAACAAAAAGGCAATTAAGTTCATACCTATCAATAATTACTTTGAATATAAATAAACTAAACACTCCAATCAAAAGACATAGGGTGGTAGAATGGATAATAAAGTAAAACCCATCTCTATGCTGCCTACAAGAGCTTCATCTTAGGGACGCCTGGGTGGCTCAGTTGTTGAGCCTGTGCCTTTGGCTCAGGGTGTGATCCCAGGATCCAGGATCAAGTCCCGCATCAGGCTCACTGCTGATATCCTGATTCTCCCTCTGCCTCCTCCTTCTCCCTCTTTCTTTCTGTGTCTCCCATGAAAAAATAAATAAATCTTTAAAAAAAAGTCTCATCTCAGAACACATGCTGACTGACACTAGGGAAGGGAAAGCATCTATCATGCAAATGGAAATGAAGTAAAAGCCAGGGTAGCAAACTTACATCAGACAAAACAGACTTTAAGACAAAGACTATAACAAGAGACAAAGTAGGACACTATATAATCCAACAAGGGAACAATCCAACAAGAAGATATAACAATTGTTAAGTATTTATGCACTCAACATGGGAGCACCCAAATACATAAAGCAGCTAATAACAAACATAAAGGAAGTAATCAGTAGTAATACAACAATAGTATAAGACTTTAACACCCTACTTACATCGATGGATAGATTATCCAAACAAAATCAACAAGGAAACGGCAGCTTTGATTTACACATTTGACCAGATGTATCTAACTGATATATTCAGAACATTCCATCCTAACATAGCAGAATACACATTCTTTTCAAGTGCAGATGGAATAGTCTCCAGAATAGATCACATACTAGATCACAAAAAAGTCTCAACAAATTAAAAAAGACTGAAGTCATACCATGCATCTTTTCTGACCACAGTGGTATGAACCTAGCATCAACCACAAGAAAAGCTCTGGAAAGAACACAAATACATCGAGATTAAAAAATATGCTACTACACAGCAAATGGGTCAACTAAGAAATCGAAGAAGAAATTAAAAATTACATGGATATGAATGAAAATAAAACACAACAGTCCAAAATCTTTGGGAAGCAGCAAAAGCTATTCTAAAATGGAAGTTTAAAGTAAGTTAAGACACAAGGAAAATTTCAAATAATTAACCCAAAGGAGCTGGGGGGGGGGGACCCAAAACAAGCAGAAGGAAGGATATAATGAGGATTAAGGAAGAAATAAATGAAATAGACTGATTAGGAACAATGAAATTGAATCAGTAATAAAAAAAAAAAAAACTCCCCAAAACAAAAGTCTAGGTCCAGATGACACTTAAAGAAAAATTAATACCTATTCATTTCAAACTATTCCAAAAAATAGAAGAGAAAGGAAAGCCTCCAAATTCATTCTATGAGGCCAGCATTACCTTGATACCAAAACCAGGTAAAGACATTACAAAAGAAAAGAACTACAGGCCAATATCTCTGATAAACATAGATGCAAAAAATCCTCAGAAAATACTAGCAAATCAAATCTAACAATACAGTAAAAAAATCATTCTCCATGATCAAGTGGGATTTATTCCTGAGATGCAAGAGTTGTCCAATATTTGGAAATCAATCAACATGACACATCACATCAATGAGAGAATTGTAAGAACCATATAATCATTTCAAGAAATGGTGAAAAAGCATTTGACGCAGTACAATAGTCATTCATAATAAAAACCCTTAATACAGTTGGTTTATTTTTATTTATTTATTTTTTTTTTAATTTATGACAGTCACACACACAGAGAGAGAGGCAGAGACACAGGCAGAGGGAGAAGCAGGCTCCATGCACCGGGAGCCCGACGTGGGATTCGATCCCGGGTCTCCAGGATCGCGCCCTGGGCCAAAGGCAGGCGCCAAACCGCTGCGCCACCCAGGGATCCCAATACAGTTGGTTTAGAGGGAGCATCTCTCAATATAATAAAAGCCTTCTATGAAAAACCCACAACTAGGGGATCCCTTTTCACCATTTGCAGATGACATGACAATATACTGAAAACCCTGAAGACTCCACCAAAAAACTGCTACAAACAATAAGTGGATTAATTAAGGTTACAGGATACAAAAATCAATGTACAGAAATCTGTTGCCTTTCTATTCTTTAAAAGTGAAATAGCAGAAAAAGAAATTAAGAAAACAATCCCACTTACAATTGCACCAAAAATAATAAAACACTTAGGAATAAATTTCACAAAACAGACAGAAGACCTGTACTATGAAAACTATGAAACATCAATGAAAGAAATTGAGGATGACACAAACAAATGGAAAGATATTCCATGCTCATGGATTGCAAGACAAACATGTTAGAATGTCCATACTACCCAAAGCAATCTACACATTTAATGCAATCACTATCAAAATACCAACAGCATTTTTTCATAGAACAAGAATAAATCATCCTAAAATTTGTATTGGAATCATGAAAGACCCTGAATAACCAAAGCAGTCTTGAAAGAGAAGTACAAAACTGAAAGTGTCACAATTCCAGATATCAAGATATACTGCAAAGATGCAGATATCAAAGCAATATGAAACTGGCACAAAAATAGACACACAGATCTATAAAACAGAACAGAGACCCCAGAAATAAACCCATGATTATGTGGTCAATTAAAATTTGACAAAGGTGGCAAGAATATACAACAAAAAAAAGATAATCTCTTCTATAAATGGTGTTGGAAAAACTGGACAGTTAAAAAAAATGGAACTGGACTGTTTTCTCACACACAAAAAAACCCTTAAAATGGAGTAAAGACCTAAATCTAAGACCTGAAACCATAACAATCCTTGCAAAGAGTCTAGCCAATAATTTCCCTGATATTATCCACAGCAACATTTTTCTAGGTAAGTATCCTGAGGCAAGGGAAACAAAAGCAAAACTAAACTACTATATATCAAAATAAAAAGCTTCTACATAACAAATGAAAGAATCAACAAAACAGAGACAATCTACTGAATGGGAGAAAATATTCACAAATGATATATCCAATAAGGGATTAATATATAAAGGATTTATACAACTCAATGCCAAAAAAACCCCCAATAACCAAAAAATCATTTAATGGATTAAAAATGGGCAGAAGCCATGAACAGACATTTTTCCAAAGAAGACATCCAGATAGATTATTCATGAGAAGAAGATGGAAGGCCCATCATGTCACCCTGGGACTTGATTTTCTAAAAATTTTTCCAATGTGTACAATTTGTTATTGGCAAAAAGGTCACAAATATGTAATTTACATATAGGTATGCACCCTGAAACAATTTGAAGGATGGAGCGCACATTCAAAAAGCAAGATGTGGGGCAGTCAGTTAAGCAGTTGACTCTTGGTGTTAGCTTAAGTTATGATCTCAGAGTCCTGGGATCCATCCCTGCGTCGGCTCTATGCTCAGTGGGTGTCTCCCTCTGCTCTTCTATCTGTTCAAGTCCTCTCCTCTCCCCCTAAAATAAATAAATATTTTTAAAAACTAAACAAAAAACAAGATGTTAGTTACCTTCAACCATCCCTATTCCTTTGGTGTCATCCAGGAATTCTTTTATCTTTACTTAAATTAATAATCTCAGGGCTGTGCCCAGGGCATATGTTCTGTGCTTATTAAATGAATGAATGATTTTTGGTTACTGAATGTACCAGAAAACTTGGGTCACCATAACAACATATTCTCTCCCTAAAAGTAGATGTTTATAGGCAGGCAAGTCATATTCTAATTAGAAACTTGCTTGAGGAACACAAAATTATGACAGGAAAAGGCAGTTATTGGTGTTAATATCTCTAGGCTACAACAGCCAAATCTGGTTAATTTCCAGAGTGACATACTTGCCATAGGAGTGAGAAAGATTAGGTCTATGGGCTGATGGACCAAGTCACTAGGTTGACTTCTAGTCTTTTGGCCATTCCATCCCTTAGCTATGTAAACTAGATGTTATAAACTACTGGATTAGGGACACCTGTGTGGCTCAGCGGTTGGGCATCTGCCTTTGGGTCAGGGCGTGATTCTTGGGTCCAGGGATCGAGTCCCACATGGGGCTTCCTGCATGGAACCTGCTTCTCCCTTTGCCTATGTCTCTGTCTCTCTCTCTATGTCCTTCATGAATGAATAAATAAAACATTTAAAAAAAGGGCAGTCCCGGTGGCCCAGCGGTTTAGTGCCACCTTCAGCCTGGGGTGTGATCCTGGAGACCGGGAATGAGTTCCACATTGGGCTCCCTGGATGGAGCCTGCTTCTCCCTCTGCCTGCCTCTCTCTCTGTCTGTCATGAATAAATAAATAAAATCTTTAAAAAAATAAAATAAACTACTGGATTAAGATTTTGCTTTCTTTTTTTTTTTTTTTTAAGATTTTGCTTTCTAAGTCTCATATTCTAGCCCTGCCTCATTCAGATTCTTCATTTCTTCTGTTTTTAATTTTTCGACCCTGTTTTGTCTTTTATAATTTCTGCCTTCAGTATTTAGGCATTTCTCAGTGTGAGAATATTTCTTTTCCTACAATGCCTTTATAATTTCATTTTGTGATTAAATCTTTCAGTTATTGAGAATTTTGTATGGTATGAGGAATGATGTACACCTCTTCCTAAATTATCTTAAATGAGTAATTATTGATTTATGCTGCATGCTGTTAATCTTTTGTATATTCAAAAAACTCCAGAAAAGATGGAGGAAAAAAAGGTGAGAGACAACTTATTCTTACGAGCTAAGGATAACATTTTGAATCCCCACTGAATATCATTTGACCATATATATGTGGTTTCTCTCTGGGTTTTCTATTCTATTCATCTATTGTTGGTCTTTAGGTCATTAGCATACTGTTTTGATCACCACCGATTTGTAATAAATTTGAAATCAAGTAGCACGAGACCACCAACTTTGTTCTTCTTTTTTTAAGATTTTTTGGCTGGCTATATAGAATCTTTTGAGATTATGAATTTAGGGTGGATTTTTCTAATTTTCAGAAAATGCCATTGGGATTTTGATAGAGATTACATTAAACCATGGATCATTTGGAGTAGTATTAAAGTTTTAAAAATGTTAAGCCTTCCAGTCCATGAACATGGCATATCTTTCCAGTTGTTTTTGTCTTTGATTTCTTTCAGCAACATTTTACAGTCTTCAAAATACAAGTCTTTCAGCTTCTTGGTTATATTTATTCTGAGTATTTTATTCTTTAAGATGCTATTTTAAATGAGTTTTCTTCTTTTTTAAGATTTGTTTATTTGAGAGCGTGGGGGAAAGGGCAGAGGGAGAGAATCTTTAAAGCAGACTCCATGCTGAATGCAGAGCCGCTGATGTGGGGCTCATCAAGATCATGACTTGAGCCAAAACCAAGAGTCAAATGTTCAACCAACTGAGCCACTCAGGCACCCCTCATAAATGAGTTTTCCTAACATCTTTTTTGGATTGTTCATTGTTAATATATAGAAACTACTGAGTTTTGTGTGCTGCTTTTGTATCTTACAACTTTGCTGAATTCACTTATTCTAACAGTTTCCTTGTGGAATTTTTAAGGTTTTCTACATATATATAAGATCACGTCATCTGCAGACAGAAAAAAAAATTGATTTGCTTCTTCCTTTACAATTTGGATGCCTTTTATTTATTTATTTATTTTTCTTGCTTAATTGCACTGGCTAGGACTTCAAGCACCTAGGTTGAACAGAATACATTTCTTTTTTATAAAGGCCTGAGTCAGTATGGCCAAAGCAATCAGGAGGCTACAGAAGAATTTTTAAGGGGCACCAGGGTGGCTCAGGTGGTTAAGCTTCTGCCTTCAGCTCAGATCATGATCTCAGAGTTCTGGGATCAAGCCCCACATCTGGCTCTCTGCTTAGGGAGCTTGCTTCTCCCTCTCCCTCTACTGCTCCCCGTGTTCCAGCTCTTTCTGTCAAATAAATAAATAAATAAATAAATAAATAAATAAATAAATAAATTTTTTAAACAAATTTTTAAAATACCTGCTAAGTGGTATAAAAGAAAAGTGTTTCATGTGAGGATAGATTTTTAACATTGATGAGCCTAGTTTGTTTTACAAGGATCCTGGCAAATAAACATATATAACACACATTGTGTTTCAGTTGATAAAAATATTGTGACCAGAGACTCACAGAAATCTAACCTGTATTCTGTACAAACAACATAAAGCTATAGTTCAGTATTCACTAATTCAGTGCTCATAGGAAGTTTAAAGAATACTATGAATAATGAGAATTGATTATGCTCTCCACTATTATTGCCATAAGAGCTCCAGTTGCACTGAACTATTTGTGGTTGCCTATAAACACTTTTTCTGGTGTTCTTGCCCTCTCCTCTTCATCTAGACACCTAGATTTATCCATTAAGTCTCAGCCACTGTGTGAAATAACAGAAAAAATATATATATATTGATCTCTGCCCCTGGTTCCTGGCACAGAGTTCCTGAAACATTGGTAGTTTTCTAATTGATAAGAGCACTAGTAGCACTTGTTCTAATATTTGGTTTTTGACTCTGTTTCCTTACACAGAGCTCTTAAATCCCTTGGAACTCCCTGGCTCCTGAATGAGGACTGGTCACCAGAAAGATCAAGCCATGATTAGAAGCATGGAACTTAAAAAAAAAAAAAAAAAAAAAAAGAAGAAGAAGCTTGGAACTTTTAGCCCAATCCCCATCTCCTAGGAAAAGGAGCAGGGCTGGAAATTGAGTTAACAATTAATCATAGCTATGTGATGAAGCCTCCAAAAAATCCCCAAATTATGGGATTTGGGGAGCTCCCAGGTTGGTATACACAACCACATGTTGGGAGAGTGGTATACCCCAACTCCACAGGGACAAAATCTCCTGTGCCCAGGACCCTTCCATAACTTGTCCTATGTACCTTTTCACCTGGCTGTTCATCTACACCCTTAATCATATACTGTATTATATAAAAAATCCAGTAAATGTTTGGGGTCTGCACTAATTCCAACTAGTGTCAAAGCTGAATTAAATTGTAGGATACCCAACAGGCGTTGCAAAGAATTGCTTAGTTTGGAGAAGAAAACCCACACATCTGGTATCAGAACTGTTGTGAGTAGAGTGCTGAGATAGAGAAAAGCACATAGAAGAAGTATAGTTTTATCCTTTATGCTCTGTAATCCCTAGGGAGTCTCTCTCTCTGGACCCCCATTCCTAGGGTACCTGAGATATTCCTCTTATTATTATTAACACACTGTATCGTATCCCTCTCTGTCAGCACTTACCAGCAATATATTTGTTGATTTGTCTGTTTTTCCCATCCATTTTTTAGCTACTTAAAGGCAAGGTCATTTATATATATATATATATAAAACAGACAAAATAGTTTTAAATTAACATATTAAATTAACAGCTTGTCTCCTTAAATATTTTAACAATTCCTCTATCCCCCTTTTCTTTTTAATTTGAGCTATGTATAATAAAATTTTGCTGAACAAAAATAAACTGCAGCTTAGTCCAAATGGAATAATTAGAAATTTGGAACAAGCTAATCTGAATTAATGAGTTTTTACTATGCTCAGGATAATTCTAGAATATTAGAGCCAGAGGAGAGCCTAGCTTATTTACACATGTGCTAATTAGGCGCTTCCAGGTTAGCTAAGAAGATAGGAACGGAAAAGATCAGAAACAGCTCTCACCAGGCCATCTGTGGCCTGAAAGGAAGGTCATGTGAGGACAGTGCCATGTCCCATCTCTAACAGCAGCTCTGTGATTAAACAGCTCCTAGCTGTCTTCTCATGAGGAAGCATGTACTGCTGCTGGAGCCAGAGCTGCTGTGATAGAGTCACTATTCTAGTGACTCTAGTGGCTACTTGGTCATGGCTTGTCCTGAATCATTATTTCTATCACTACTCTCTCTTCCTGCTTTATGCTCCTAATGAGATGAGCAAGTGCTGATGTTGTCTACAAGTCTCAAATTCAAACCAAACCCAAATTCAGAGGATCAGGTTTCTTCAGATAGTCATTCTCCTTTCTGCTAGTGGGGATTTTGTGTGTGCCCACCTACTAAGATGCTGGCCAACCTGTAAATTAGCTGCCCTTTGGGCAAGCACTTCCTCCTTGAGTTAGAATAGTAAGAAGGTATGATCCAGCTTCTTAGAGGGCCTCAGAGTGTGGAATGAGTTAAAGTTACACCACCTGGGAGCTCCTCCCTCATTCAACAGAGGCAGAAACTGAAGCCTAAAATGTTAGATGGATCATTCCATGAAGAGTTCCATTCAAAGCCTATCCTGAAGCATATCATCTCCACATATTAAGAAACTTTTTCTCTTTGTCTCATTCCTTTTGACCCATTCCAAATGTTTGGGTTAAGCTTGCAAAGGCTGAATTAACAGACACATCTGGCTTATGGAATGTGTAAACATATTGCCAACATATGTTTTGTTAGATTTAGTTAGGCTTAAAAGTTCAGGATGGTTATGGTTTCCCATTTGGTATAGAAGGACTCTGTCCTAACAATTAAAAACCTGAACAAACTGAAAAATCAACAATTTTTCTTAGATCTTTGTCATAGGGCAAACTGCTACCAACAAAACCGGAGAGACAGATAGATGCAGAGAATTACGATATACTGGAGCAGAAAACTCCCCAGGAAACAGTAATAGGGTTGGAAAATCTGAACTGTTATTTAAAAGTGGCTGGAAGCTAGGTGAGCACAAATCTGAGAATGAAAAGCTTTAAGGGAATCCAGTCATTGTGGGCTGCCACACTTTCATGACCTTTACCATCAGGAGTTTGAATAGGTGCTCACAGGAAATTCCCTTCATGCTTCTGGCACAAGGAGGGGAAAGGAGCCATTTGGAAATATGCCAGAGCACTCTACTACTCTTCTTAACACAGTCTGCCTTCAGGAAAAACTAGCTAACTAGGGCCTAACCTGCCGGGGTTTTCTCTGAGCCCATCTGACCTAGAGTGGAAAAATGCCTGACTTCATCCCATTCTAGCCATCTGGATTTAAAAAAAAGTAACTGAGAAATACTTGTGAAGTTCACAGTCCAGGGGTACAAGCTCACTGAAAGACTGAGACCTCATCACAGCACTGTAGAATGATTCTCCTCTCACTAGACCTTACCACTACATTACCTAAGGCCTATTTACTACTGTTCATTTCCCCCAGCACATTGTATCTAGCAATGAAGAGAAAATTACAAGCCACATTAAAAGGCAATAAACAATCTGAAGAGAAAAAGCAAGTACCAGAACTAGACATGGCAGGGATGTTGGAATTGTCAGACAGGGAATTTAAAACAACCATGATTGGACATCAGGGGAAGATGGCAGAGTAGAGGTTGCTAACCTCACTCTTGATGCTGTGGTATACCTAGATAACACCAACATTAGTGTCAATAACCCAGAAAGTGACTGAAGACTGGCAAAAGAGACTGGCCATAGCTAAATGTAGAGAAGATCCCACATCCAGGAGGGTAGGATAGACAGAGGCATAGTCAGGAGCCAAGCAGAACAACCATGAGACTGTCTGCAAAAGGGAATGATGCTGTGGACACAGGGAGAGGAAAGGAGCACACCCCATGCCAGGCATCCCATGCATGGGGGACCCAGATTGTGAAGACAAGTCACCATTATATTTGGCTTTGAAAACCAGAGGGGCCTAAAAATCAGTGGGGCTTATCACTTGGAACTTTAAAAATCAGCAGCTTGGTTCTAGGAGAGCCTGAGGGTGAGAGGAAACTGAGTTTTCACCCTTAAAGAGATAGTATAATAAACACCCCTGCTGAGATACAGCTTAGAAGTAGTAGTTTGAAAAATGCCTGAAGTACACAGAAAGATTTATTTATTAATCTCAGAGCATATGCTGGAGGGGCAAGGATCTTTGGGAGACTTTTCTAAGAACAAAACAGCTATCAGGTACCATTTTGCTCCCCTACTCCCCAGCCTAGATACATGGACACCTGAGGGAACTAGCACATTATTGACACTTTAGACTAGCTTGTAAACAGTATGCCCTGTCCCCACACACTTCCATGAAACCATGCCCTGCATCCCAGCCTGACTCCCCAAGAGTTTTCCCAGGCAGCTGCAGGTCCTGTCCTGAAGCAGACCAGCTCTAATCATACTAGCACCATGTGCCCTGCCCCCACATTCGGTAGACCTGCCCTCTTCAATGGCTGGAGGCCACCCAAAGCAGTGTTATAAGCCTAGCAGTGTGCAAGCAGCCCAACAGTAGCCAGCACCACTCAATTGTGACTCCTGCCCTGGGAAGAGGTGAAGATAACCATACACATCAATTCCACTGTGGCCCCAGCAGAGCTAGGGACAGATATCTGGTATGATTACAGGTCCCATCCACCTCAGGGGAAAACATAGACAAACCACCCTGCAGTTTGGTGCTACTGCATCTCTGGCAAATGCCTGGCAGGACTCAACTCAACTTCAAGGCAGCTCCACACTAAGTGACTACCAAGACAGGGACCAAACACTGCATCAACAAGCAAAAAGAGCCATTACAGATGACTGGACTGAGGGCAAACATGACTCAGCCATAAGGAGACATAGGAGACAACCCTGAAGTGCCAGGTTCTGGTGAACAAGTGACAGGGCATCACAGGACATGACAGAACCTTTTTTTAATAAGGCCGTTACTTTCAAGAGCAGGAGATATTGCTGATTTTTCTAATCCATGGAAATAGATACTGAGAGTTAGAAAAAATGAAGAGACAGATGGAAGCCCGGGTGGCTCAGAGGTTTAGCGCCGCCTTCAGCCAGGGCATGATACTGGAGACCCAGGATTGAGTCCCATGTCAGGCTCCCTGCATGGAGCCTGCTTCTCCCTCTGCCTGTGTCTCTGCCTCTCTCTCTCTCTCTCTCTGTGTGTGTGTGTCTCTCGTGAATAAATAAATAAAATCTTAAAAAAATGAAATAAAATGAAGAGACAGGAAAAAAATGTCCAAATGAAAGAACATGACAAAATCACAGCAAAAGAGCTAAATAAAATGGAGATAAATAATATACCTGATACAGAATTTAAAGTAATGGTCACCAAAAGAGAAAAAAGTAGAGAACCTCAGTGAGATCGTCAAAAAAAGAGATAGGAAACAAAACAAAAAAAGAATCAGATGAACAACTCAATAACAGAAATCAAAAGTATACTAAAGGGGATAAAAATAGACTAGAGGAAGTAGAGGAATGGGTCAGTGATCTGGAGGACAGAGTAATGGAAAAGAACCAAGCCGAACAGGAAAGAGAAAAAAGAATTATAATAAATTAAAAGAGACTAAGGGAACTAAGTGACACCATGTCAAGTGTATCAGCATTAGCATTATAGAGGTCCAAGAAAAGAGAGAAAAAAGGGGGCAGAAAATGTATTTGAAGAAATAATAGTTGAAAATTTACTGAATATAGAGAAAGAAATAGAAACCAGATCAAGGAGGCACAGAGGATCACCAACTAAATCAACCCAAGGAGGTCCACACCAAGACACATAGTAATTAAAATGACAAAAAGTAGAGATAAAGAGAGAATTTTTAAATCAGTAAGAGAAAAGAAAACAATTATATACAAGGAAATCTCATAAGGGTATCAATGATTCTTCAGCAGAAATTTTAAAGGCCAGAAGAAAATGGCATGATATATTTTCAAAGTGCTAACAGGAAAAAAACCTGCAACCAAAAATCCTCTATCCAATAAGTCCATCGTTCAGAATAAAAGGAGAGCTATAAATAAACAGAGTTAAAGGAATTCATCACCATTAAACTTACCCTATAAGAAATATTAAAGGGGATTATGACTGGAAAGGAAAGACCAAAAGTAAGAATAAGAAAAGTAGAAAGCACAAAAACAGTAAAATTAAGTGAATCTGTAAATATCAGCCAAGGGATTCGCCAATTAAAAGGATATAAAATATAATATCATATACCTAAAATGTGGGGGGCGAGGAAAGAAGTAAAGAATTGGTTCAATCATAAATGACTATGAACTTAATATAGACTGTTGTACGCATGAGATATTATGTATAAACCTAATGATAACCAAGAATCAAAAACTGGTAATACAGGGGCAGCCTGGATGGCTCAGCATTTTAGTGCCGCCTTCAGCTCAAGGCATGATCCTAGAGACCCAGGATCGAGTTCTGCGTTGGGCTCCCTGTATGGAGCCTGCTTCTCCCTCTGCCTGTGTCTCTGCCTCTCTCTGTGTGTCTCTCATGAATAAATAAATAAAACCATTAAAAAAAAACCCACTCTAATCAAAAGATATAGGGTGGTGGAATGGATAACAAAGTAAAACCCATCTCTATGCTGCCTATAAGAGTCTCATTTCAGAACACATGCTGACTGACACTGAAAGGAAGGGAAAGCAACTATCATGCAAATGGAAACGAAGTAAAAGCCAGGGTAGCAAACTTACATCAGACAAAACAGACTTTAAGACAAAGACTGTAACAAGAGACAAAGAAGGACACTATATAATCCAACAAGGGAACAATCCAACAAGAAGATATAACAATTGTTAAGTATTAATGCACTCAACATGGGAGCACCCAAATACATAAAGCAGCTAATAACAAACATAAAGGAAGTAATCAATAGTAATACAACAATAGTATAGGACTTTAACACCCTACTTACATCGATGGATAGATTATCCAAACAAAATCAACAAGGAGGGATGCCTGGGTGGCTCAGTGGTTGAGTGTCTGCCTTTGGCTCAGGGCATGATCCTGGAGTCCAGGGATGGAGTCCCACATCGGGCTTCCCGCATGGAGCCTGCTTCTCCCTCTGTCTATGTCTCTGCCTCTCTCTCTGTGTGTCTTTCATGAATAAATAAATGGTTTTTTTTAAAAGAAAATAAACAAGGAAACAGTGGCTTTGAATTACACATTTGACCAGATGTATCTAACTGATATATTCAGAACATGCCATCCTAACATAACAGAATACATATTCTTTTCAAGTGCACATGGAATAGTCTCCAGAATAAATCACATATTAGATCACAAAAAAAGTCTCAACAAATTAGAAAAAACTGAAGTCATACCATGCATTTTTTCTGACCAAAATGCTATGTACCTAGAATCAACCACAAGAAAAGCTCTGGAAAGAACACAAATACGTCAAAATTTAAAAATATGCTACTACACAGTGAATGGGTCAACCAAGAAATCAAAGGGGAAATTTAAAAATACATAGGGACAAATAAAAATAAAAGCACAATGATCTAAACTCTTTGGGATATAGCAAAAGCTGTTGTAAGAGGGAAGAGGATAGCAATACAGGCATAGCTCAAGCAGCAAGAAAAACTAAAAAACTCCCACCTTACTTTACACCTACATGGCTTAAGTAAAGACGACCAAACAAAACCCAAACCAGTAGAAAGAAGGAAATAATAAAGATTAAAGCAGAAATAAACAAAGTAAAAACTACAAAAACCCAATAGAACAGATTAATGAAATCAGGAGATAAACAAATTTGAAAGGAACAAGAAGAAATAACCAATACCACAGAAACACAAAGGATTGTATGAGGGGCATCTGGGTGGCTCAGTGACTGAGCGGCTGCCTTTGGCTCAGGTCATGATCTTGGGCTCCTGGGATTGAGTTCTGCATCAGCCTCCCCGCAGGGAGCCTGCTTCTCCCTCTGCCAATGTCTTTGCCTTTCTTTGTGTCTCTCATGAATAATAAATTTTAAAAAATTAAAAAGAAGGATTAGATGAGAATATTATGAGAAATTATATGCCAATAAATTGGACAACCTAAAAGAAAAAGATTAATCCCCAGAAACATATAACCTCCTGAAACTAAAGCAGAAGGAAGTCAAAAATTTGAAGGGGTGATTACCAGCAATTAAATTCAATGAAATTGAATAAATAGACATTAAGAAAAAAATCCAATTTGTAATTGCCCCTCAAATAAGAAAATATCTAGAAATAAACCTAAGCAAGGAGGTGAAAGACTTGTACTCTGAAAACTATAAAACATTGATGAAAAAGATTGAAGACACAAAAGGAAATTCATTCCATGTTCATGGATTAGGAGAATCAAATATTATTAAAATGTCCATACTACCCAAAGTAACCTGCAGATTCAATACAATTCCTACCAAAGTACCAACAACATTTTTCCTAGAACTAGAACAAATGGGCAGCCCGGGTGGCTGAGCGATTTGGTGCCACCTTCAGCCCAGGGTGTGATCCTGGAGACCCGGAATTGAGTCCCACATTGGGTTCCCTGCATGGAGCCTGCTTCTCCCTCTACCTGTGTCTCTGCCTCTCTCTGTGTGTCTCTCATGAATAAATAAATAAAATCTTAAAGAAAAAGAACTGGAACAAACAATCCTAAAATTTGTTTAGAACTACAACAGACCCCAAATAGCCAAAGCAATTCTGAAAAAGTAAAACAAAGCTGGAGTTATCACAATTTCAGATTTCAAGCTATATTACAAAGTTGTAGTCATCAAAACAATATGGTACTGGTCCAAAATAGACTGATGGAACACAATAGAAAGCCCTGAAATAAACCCATAATTATATGGTCAACTAATCTTCAACAAAGGAGGCAAGACTAAGCAATGGGAAAAAGTCTCTTCAAAAAATGGTTTGGGAAAACTGGCCACGTACATGCAAAACAATAAAACTGGACCACTTTCTTACACCATGCACAAAAATACATTTAAAATGGCTAAAATACCTACATGTGAGATTTGAAACTATGAAAATCCTACAGTAAACATGGGCAGTAACTCCTTTGACATTGATCATAGCAACTTTTTTTCTAGATATGTATGCTGAGATAAGGGAAACAAAAGCGAAAATAAACTATTGAGACTACATCAAAATAAAAAGCTTCTGCACGGTGAAGGAAACAATCAACAAAACTAAAGGGCAACCTAGTGAATGGGAGAACATATTTGCAAATGACATATCTGATAAAGGGTTAGTATCCAAAATATATAAGAAACTTTTAAGACTCAACACCCAAAAAACAAATAATCCAATTTAAAAAAGGGCAGAAGACACGAACAGACATTTTTCCAAAGAAGACACCCAGATGACCAACAGACACATGAAAAAATGTTTCATTATCACTTATCGTCAGGGAAATGCAAATTAAAACTACAATGAGATATCACCTCATACCTGTCAGAATGGCTCACATAAAAAAACATAAGAAAAAAAAAAACATAAGAAATAAGTGTTGGCAAAGATGAGAAAAAAGAACACTCATGCACTGTTGATGGCAATGCAAACTGGTGCAGCTACTGTGGAAAACAGTATGAAATTTCCTCAAAAAAATTAAAAATAGAATTACCATATAATCCAGTACTGGGTATTTTCCCTAAAGAATACGAAAACATTAATTTGCTAAGATATATGCACTCCTATGTTTATAGCAGCATTATTTATAATAACCAAATTATGGAAGCAACCCAAGTATTCATCAATAGATGAATGGATAGAGAAGTGGTATACATATACAATGTAATATTATTCAGCTTAAAAAAACAGAAATCTTGCCATTTACAATAACACAGATGGATCTAACAGGTATAGTACTAAATGAAATAAGTCAGAGAAAGACAAATACCATATGATTACACTCATATGTAGAATTTAAGAAACCAGAATGAAAGAAATAAAAAGACAGAAACCAAAAAACAGACTCTTGGGCTGCCTGGGTGACTCAGCGGTTTAGCTCCGCCTTCAGCCCAGGGTGTGATCCTGGAGACCCGGAATCGAGTCCCACATTGGGGTCTCTGCATGGAACCTGCTTCTCCCTTTGCCTGTGTCTCTGCCTCTGTGTGTGTGTGTGTCTTTCATGGATAAGTGAATAAAATCTTTAAAAAACAAACAAGCAAACAACAGACTCCTAACATAGAACAAAGTGATGGTTACCAGAAGGGAGGTGGGTGGGGGATGGGTGGAATTGATGATGGGGATTAAAAGTGCAGTTATCATGATGAGCACTGAGTAATGTATAGAATTGTTAAATCATTATACAGATACCTAGAACTAATATAACATGTATGTTAAATATACTAGAATTTTTTTAATGTAATAAAAAAAAGTATGAGTAATATGCCAAGGGCTCCAGTGGATAAAATAGACAGCATTCAAGAACAAATGGGCAATGTAAGCAGAGATATGGAAATCCTAAGAAAGAACCAATGCCAGAAACAACACTGACAGAAACAAAGAGTGACTTTTTGGGCTCATTAGTAGACAGAAATGGAAAGAATCTCAGCGCTTGAGGACTATCAATAGAAACCAAAAGTAAAAAGTACGGGAACAGATTGAAAAAACAGAACAGAATATCCAAGAATGTAGAACATCTATAAAAGGTGTAACATATATGCAATAGGAATACCAAAGGGAGAAAAGAGAAAGGAACAGAAATGAAACTGAAACAATAATGACTAAGAACTTCTCCAAATTAATGTTACACACCAAACCGCATATCCAAGAAGCTCAGAGAACACCAATCAAGATAAATACAAACCACCCAAAACCCCCACATTATACCCAGGCATATCATTTTTAAACTACAAAAAAGACAAAGGTAAAATCCTGAAAGAAGCCAGAGATAAAAGCAATTTGCCTACTGAAGACAAAGATAATTATATCGAACTTTTTTTCAGAAACCACAAAAGTTAGAAGAGGGTGAAATGAAACATTTAAAGTGATGAAAGAAAATACCACCAACTTAGGATTCTGCACATTGCAAAATTATACTTCATAAGTGAAAAATACTTTCCCAACAAAAATTGAGGGACTTTGTTGCCCACAGACTACATTTCAAGAAACATTAAAATAAATTCTTTAGGGCAGCCCGGGTGGCTCAGGGGTTTAGCGCCACCTTCAGTCCAGGGCGTGATCCTGGAGACCCAGGATAGAGTCTCATGTCAGGCTCCCTGCATGGAGCCTACTTCTCCCTCTGCCTGTGTCTCTGCCCCTCTCTCTCTCTCTCTCTCTCACTCTCTCTCTCTCATGAATAAATAAATGATTTTTTTAAGTGAAAAAAAATAAATTCTTTAGAAAGAAGGAAAATTATAAAGATCAGAAACTCAGAGCTACATAAAGAAAGGAAGAGTATTACAGAAGGAATAATGAAGTAAATTTTTAAAAATAAATTTTGCATATAACATTGTGCAAATTTAAGGTCTACAGCAGGTTACTTGATACACTCACAGATTATAATACAATTGTCATTGTAGTGACATAAATGTCACTTAGATTACTTGAGTACAATATTGCTGTCTATATTCATTATATTGTGCACTGGATTTCTATGGCTTATTTATTACTCATTATATGATCAAATAGATAACAGTTTGTTCAAAATACAACAATGCATTTGATAATATATACTTCTTTATATATCTAACAAAATATATGTTTATGTATGCTTATACAAAGTAAAATTAATGAAAGCACTGACACAAGACAGGAGGAACAAATTAGGTTTATTTTGTTATTATGTTACTTATACTATCTGTGAAGCTGTAATGGTGTTATTTGAAAGTGGCCTTTGGTTGGTTGTAAATGTATATTACAAATTCTATGGCAATCACTAAAAACAGTTAAAAGAAAGTATAGGCAATATGTTAAGAAAGGAGATAACTTGGAATAAAAGAAAAATGCTTATTTAAAATCAAAATGACACAAGAAGGGCAGCCCGGGCGGCTCAGAGGTTTAGCACCGCCTTCAGCCCAGGGTGTGATCCTGGAGACCCGGGATAGAGTCCCACGATGGGCTCCCAGCATGGAGCCTGCTTCTCCCTCTGCCTGTGTCTCTGCCTCTCTCTCTGTGTGTCTGTCATGAATAAATAAATTTTAAAAATCTTAAAAAGAAATAGATGCAAAAAACGCATTTGACAAAATCCAATACCCATTCA
The DNA here is from genome assembly GCF_003254725.2 of Canis lupus dingo. Lineage (NCBI taxonomy): Eukaryota > Metazoa > Chordata > Mammalia > Carnivora > Canidae > Canis > Canis lupus. The sequence continues at coordinate 17,525,006 of NC_064271.1, forward strand.
TGATCAAAACTCTCAGTGGGAAAAAAAAAGGCAGCCCCGGTGGCTCAGTGGTTTAGCGCCACCTTCGGTCCAGGGCGAGATCCTGGAGACCTGGGATCCAGTCCCATGTGGGGCCCCCTGCATGGAACCTGCTTCTCCCTCTGCCTGTGTCTTTGCCTCTGTGTGTGTGTGTGTGTCTCTCATGAATAAATAAATAAAATCTTAAAATTTAAAAAAAAAAAAACTCTCAGTGGGATGCCCAGGAGCTGAGTGGTTGAGTGCTCAGGGCTTGGTCCTTGGTCTGGGGGATTGAATCCCACATTGGGACCCCTGTGGGGAAACTGCTTCTCCCCCTGCCTGTGTCTCTGCCTCTCTCTCTCTCTGTGTCTCTCATAAATAAATAATAAAATCTTTAAAAAATGGAAATTAAAAGTGTACACACCGGGAAGGAAGAAATAAAAGGAAGAAATAAAAATGTATTTGACATTATTATCTATGTAGAAAATCCAAAAGAATCCACAAAAAAAAAAATCTGGAACTAAAAAATGATTAATTGTTCTAAGATATAAGGCTGACATATATAAGTCAATAGCATTCCTATATACCAGCGATTAACATGTAAATTTTGAAACAAAATACAATACCATTTATATTAGAACCCTCTAAAATGAAATACTTAGCTATAAATATAAAAAGTACAAAATCTATATCAATAAATGAAAAAAAATTGATGAAAGGAATCAAAGATGAAATAAATTAATGGAGAGATTCCACGTTCATGAATAAGAAGACTCAACATTTTCACAATGTCAGTTCTTCCCAAATTGATCTACAGAGTCAATGCAATCACAATAAAAGTTCCAAGATATTTTGTGGATATCAACAAACTAATTCTAAAGTTTATTTAGAATGGCAAAAGATTCAGAATAGCCTTTCTGAAGGAGAAAAAACAAAAAGTCAAAGACTGACACTACTTGAATTTAAGACTTAGTATAATGCTACCATAATCAAGACAGTATGGTACTGGTGAAAGAAAAGAGATATAGATCAATAGAACAGAACAGAGAACGGATCACACAAACATAATCGACTGGTCTCTGGCAAAGAAGCAAAGGCAATATGGTAAAGAAAAGACAGTCTCTTCAACAAATGGTACTGGAACAGCTAAACATCCACATGCAAAAGAAAAAAAATCACAGACATAACATCCTTCACAAATTAACTCAAAATGGATCATAGACCTAATGTAAGACTCAAAACTATAAAACTCCTGGAAGATAACATAGGAGAAAAACCTAGACAACTTTGGATTTGGTGATAACATAGAAATAATACCAAAGGTGCAATCAGTGAAAGAAAGAATTAATAAATTGGACTTCATTAAAATTAAAAATTTCTGCTCTATCTGTGAAAGATAATTTTGAGAAAATGAAAAAAGAAGCTGCAGTAGAGAAAATATTTATAAAATAAATACCTGATAAAGCACTATTATCCAAAATATATAAAGAACTCTTAAAACTCAACAGGATAACAAAAAAAATAAAAAATAGGCCAATGATCTTAACAGACACCTCACCAAAGAAACTATACAAATGGCAAATAAGCATATGGAAAAAATGCCTGACATCATATGTCATCAGAAAATGCAAATTGCAACAATAAGATACCACTATACACCTACTAGAAAGGCCAAAATCTGGAACACTGACAACATCAAAGACTGTCAAGGCTGTGGAGCAACAGGAACTCTCATTTATTCTGGTGGGAATACAAAACAGTGGATTCACTTTCAGGTGGTGTTTTTATGAACTAAACATGGTCTAAACATGACACAACCTAGTCATTACACTACTTCATATTTACTCAAAGGATCTGGAAACTTACAGCCACACAAAACACCACATTTAGATGTTTATAGCAGCGTTATTCATAATTACCAAAAACTTAGAAGCAACTAAGGTGTTCTTCATTAGGTAAATGGATAAAGTATGATACATCCAAACAATGGAATATTGTTCAGCACTAAAAACAATGAGCTGATAATCAAGCTATAAAAATCACAGGGGAAAGTTAAATGCATATTACTAAGTGAAAAAAAAAACAATATGAAAAGACTATATACTGTATGACCGTAAGTATATTTTGGAATAAGCAAAATTATGGAGACAGTAAAAAAGATCAATGGTTGCTAGGGTTTGGGGGATGGATAAATAGGTGGATCATTGAGGATTTTAGGGCAGTGAAACTATGTTGTATGATATACAGTGGTAAATACATGTCATTATACATTTGCCCAAACCCACAGAATGTACACCAAGAGTGAACTGTAATGTAAGCTGTGGACTTTGGGTGGTACTGATGTGGGATCCTCAGCTGTAGCCAATGTACTACTCTGAGTGGGAGGTTGTTGATAATGTAGGGAGGGCAAGGGGTATAAGAGAAATCTCTGTATCTTTCTCTCATATTTGCTTTAAACCTAAAACTGTCCTAAAAATAGTCTTTAACAAAATAAGAATGTCTGATGACACTGGAACATTATTCAAGTGCATCCACAACACTTTATTTTCATTTGTCATTGCAGTTATTTTCATTAATTTTAATCTAAATAAATGAGTTGGTGCCTAAAAATAAATATGGTGTACCACAAGGAAAACTGGTATGAAACTTACTGGAGCTGCTGCTACATAGAAGCTCCTAGTGTGGTTTTGTTTTAGAAGTTTGAAGCAAAGGGACGCCTGGGTGGCTTAGTGGCTGAGCGCCTGCCTTCAGCCCAGGGCATGATCCTGGAGTCCCAGGATCAAGTCCCACATCGGGCTCCCTGCATGGAGCCTGCTGCTCCCTCTGCCTGTGTCTCCGCCTGTCTCTCTCTGTGTCTCTCATGAATAAAAAAATAAAATCTTAAAAAAAAAAGAACTTTGAAGCAAGGTAATATGGAAAGTAGAAATTCATTTAATTGATATTTATTGAGAACCAAGTATGCGTCAGATACTGTGCTCAGCTTTAGAAAAACAGCAGTGCAAAAGGAAAACATAGTCCCTGCTCTCACAGATTATAAATGGTATATATTCAATAGACCCATTTTACCTTTTTTTTTTAGAAAAAAGAGCAGGCAAATGATGGAATGAGGGTTTAAAACTAAGTGATATAGAGTCCCTCATCGGTTTTCTAATTAAAGTATAAATGAATAAACTTAAGCAACCAAATTAGGAATCTGAACTTTAAAAATGACCATTTGACTCCAATTTTAAGCAACTGTGAGTCAGAATAATGTCATGTGATATTTTTAATAATTAATGACCTTGATACTAATTGGGATTTCTTCCTTTTCCCTCTTCCTCTACTATCATTTCCACTGATTAAAAGGAATAGTAAAACAAAACCAAACACCTCTCAGCAAATACTAGTAGTCAACATCTTAATTATTGGCTTGATTTTTAAACTTTAAAAAACTCAGTGATGTATGATTATAAACCTCAGGCCTGATAGCCCTGAACAGTTACCAGTTTACATCACTGAAGACTCATTATTGCTTCAGTCAGTATCCATCCAAGTTATTTAGCACCAGGCCAACGGGAAAGAACCTGTCCTACTTCCAGCTCTGATTTCCAGCATATTACTTACTGCTCACAAAGCAGTTTCCTGCAACCCATGAAAACCCCAAAAGTATAGGTTCATGCATGGAGTACTCCTTCCTGCTGTCACTCTCAGCACCAAAAAGTACATGTTGCCAGCAGTGGAATCTCAAGCAGATTTCCAGAGAGCAAGTCTAATGTAACTCTACATTTACCACTTCTCCCTTGGAACTGAAAATGCCTGGATTCCTGGGGGAAGACACTGTTCACTCAGAGCTTTGAAACTCAGGTCAGGGTCAAGAGATGCAGACTACGTCCTCCACAAACAAACAAAATACTAAGCCCCAAAGTCATAACTTGTACTGTGCTCGTATTTAATATCACTTCATTTAAAGTAGAACACAGGGCAGCCCTGGTGGCCTAGAGGTTTGGCACTGCCTTCAGCCCAGGGTGTGATCCTGGGGACCCAGGATCAAGTCCCATGTCGGGATCCCTGCATGGAGCCTGCTTCTCCCTCTGCCTGTGTCTCTGCCTCTGTGTGTGTGTGTGTGTGTGTGTGTGTCATGAATAAATAAATAAATAAAATCTTAAAAAAAAAAGTAGAACACAGATTTATAACTTTGAGCTATCTCCCAAGTCTGCTTCTGTGTTCTTATATAGTTTGTAGACTCTGCTTCCTCAATCAAAGTCTCTCCCCATGCTTGGGTCCCCAGCCTTTACTCTGTATAATTAGTATATATACCCTTGCCCTCCACTCCCACCCTAAATGGTCCCAATTTAGATAATATTGCAATCCCAAAGAACAAATGTGAACACCCTGAGATATTGGGCCACAGAGTAATTTCACTGGGAGAAGAATGTTCTGATCCCCTCTATTCCTAAAAAATGAACCAGCATTTAAGATTCACCTAGAAGCTGCACATGTGTCCAACTGCCTGATAGTTCAACTTTACACACTGATTCACAGGCATCCTTAAGTGTCTGGGCAGCTTTATGCCTACTCTGGTAAAATGGTTCTTGGATTCAGTCTCAGGATGATACATTTATTCTGAAATGAAATTAAAGTATTTGTCATACTAGTAAATTTATAAAACTAGGATAGATTTTCCTAAAGTCATACTCATTTTTATTGTAGTAATTTATCCTCATATTTAAAAATAACAATGTCAATTACTATTAAAGTATGATAAGTGATTCTATAGCTTATTGACACAGAAAAAGTAAGCCCTCAGACAATTTAAAATCTTCACCCAGAAATCATTTCAAGACAACCAGATGAGTTGAGGCTGACAAGTTTTTGTGCCTCTTGAAATAAATGCATCAAGAAATTTGCACGTCATTCTCTGGGTTTCCTTTTTTTTTTTTTAAGATTTTATTTATTTACTCATGAGAAACAGAGAGGCAGAGACACAGGCAGAGGGAGAAGCAGGCTTCATGCAGGGAGCCTGATGTGGGACTCGATCCCGGGACTCCAGGATCAGGCCCTGGGCTGAAGGCAGCGCCAAACCGCTGAGCCACCCGGGCTGCCCTCTGAGTTTCCTTAATGCAACTTTGTGCATAGAAATCAAAGAACTTGGTTATCAAAAGAAAAAAAGAAAAAAAAAAAAAGCAACGTAGAAGATCCAGAATATGCTGATCTCAATTTTTTGAGATTATTACCTAAATAAAACATTTAAAAACCTTTTTGAAATATCTAGGCTCATTGAGAATATATGTATAGATCCTTGGAAATGTTGAGAACCTTTCATTAGTTCATTTCTGTACAAACAATCAAGAGTTCCATCTGTCCTTCCCAGGATTTAGAGATTCCCATAAGATGCCAGATTGATCCACCATCTTGATTAGATGCTTATGCTTACAAATCTTTTGTAATTACCAGCTTTAAAATTTACTGAAAGTGCTTTCTTCTTGCAGGATATATTAATATTTGAAAGATTACATAAAATACTGCCCCTTCTTTCTCATATTTAGCAATCCTACTCTTATCACCTATGTTACATCATAACTGTAATAAAAATAGGAATGAAAATATAATAAAATCCAGTTAAAGATTAACACTAAATAAGTCAAAATCCCAGTAAGGTTTTAAAAATGGAAGTTGACAATCTGACTATAAAATTTGTATGAGATGCAAGGAACAAAGAAAACCCAAGACATTCTTAAGGAAGAACTAAATAAGAGAAAGTACTATACAGATACCAAAATTTAATATAAAGCTATAAGAAAGCAGTAAGAGTGAAATAAGAATAGAAAATAGACGAATAGAAAAGATGAATACAAAATCCAATGCATAAGAAGACACATGATCTATGACAGAGGAAGTACTAAAGATTAGTGATAAAAATTAGTGATGGTGCTAGGTCAATTGCACAGTTATATGTAAAAGGTAAATTTTGAGATCTATCTTATACCATCTACGAAAATCAATTCCTGAAAGAATTAGCTTTAAATATGGATGGTAAAAAAATGTCTTTCATAAGATAAATTATTTTTATGACCAAGAGGTAGGAAATGATCTCTTTTTAAAAAAAGATTTATTTACCTATTTGAGAGACAGAGAAGGGGGTGGGGACAGGTTGGGGATAGAATGGCAGAGGGACAGGAGCAGATTCTCTGCTGAACATGTGGAAACCATGCAGGGCTCAATTCCATGACCCTGAAATCATGACCAGAGCCAAAAACCACTGTTGGATGATTTTTTGAATGATTTTATTTTGAGAGATAGAGAAAGAGGGAGAAAGAGAGAGAGAGAGAGAGAGAGAGAGATGCCAGCCTGAGAGTTGAGGGGCAGAAAGAGAAAGAGAATCTCAAGCAGACTGTATGCTGAGCACAGAGTCACATGCAGGTTTGATCTCACAACCTGAGATCATGACCTGAGCTGAAATCAAGAGTGGGATGCTTAACCAACTAAGCCACCCAGGCACCCTAGACGTGATTTCTTAAACAGATTATAAAAAGCAATAGAGGAAATCGGCAGATTGGACTATATTGAAATCAAGGATTGGGGGCACCTGGGTGGCTCAGTGGTTGAATATCTGCCTTTGGCTCAGGTCATGATCCTCAGGTCCTGGGATTGGGTCCCATGTCAGGTTCCCTGTGGGGAGGCTGCTTCCCCCTCTGCCTCTCTCTCTGCCTCTCTCTCTGTGTCTCTCATGAATAAGTAAATAAACTATTTTAAAAAGATAAATCAAGGATTTGTTCATTAAAGACACCATGGTGAGAGTGAAGAGGCAAGTTAAATTGGGAGTAAATATATGCAACACATAAAACTGACAAAGGACTCACATTCAGAATATGTAAAAATATTCTATAACTTAATAAGAAAAAGTCAAATAGGGGCAGCCCAGGTGGCTCAGCAGTTTAGCGCTGCCTTTGGCCAGGGGTGTGATCCTGGAGACCCGGGATCCAGTCCCATGTCGGGCTCCCTGCATGGAGCCTGCTTCTCCCTCAGCCTGTCTCTGCCTCTCGCTCTGTGTGTCTCTCATGAATAAATAAATAAAATCTTTTTTTAAAAAAAGAATGAAAAACGCAAATGATCCAAGAGAAAAATGAATAGAAGATCTGAATGGGTAATTTACAAAAGAAGGCATCTAAATAGTGTTTACTTTCATTAATAATACGTCAATGCAAATGAAAATCACAACAGTGAGGTATCTCAACACATTCAAGACTAGCTAAAATTAAAAAGACTGGGCAGCCTGGGTGGCTCAGTGGTTTAGTGCCTCTTTCAGTCCACAGCATGATCCTGGAGACCCGGGATTGAGTCCCACGTCAGGGTCCTTGCATGGAGCCTGCTTCTCCCTCTGCCTGTGTCTCTGTCTCTTGGTCTCTCTCTGTGTCTCTCATGAATAAATAAGTAAATAAAAATATTTTTTAAAAACTTAAAATTAAAAAGACTGACAGCTCTCAGTGTTCACATGGACGCAGAGCAATAACTCATTTGCTACAGGAGGAAGCACACTGAGTTTGGAGGTGTATACTAGATCTAAAAATTAGCATGGCCTGAGATTGCTGGGAAGATGGCAAAGTAAGAAGGCCTAAGGTCACCTTGACCCATAGATAACACTAGATAGCACTCACATCAATGTAAACTGCCCAGAAAATGACCCACAGACTGGCAGAACAAACTCCCCTAAACTAAATGTGGAAGAGAGGCTACATGGAAGAATGGAGGAAGGGCAGAGGCAAGATTCCTAAACAGTCCCTTGGAACAATTCACACCTGGAAGGGATGCCATGGGTAAGGAGAAGGGAGAGAAACAGGTCCTCTCACTGGAGAGCCTGCAAGGGTAAGACAAATCACCATAGTATTTGACTTTGAAAACCAGAGGGGTCAAAATTCATGAGTACTTATAACCAGGGACTTAAAACCTGGGATTTAAAAAAAATCAGTAGGCTTGGCTTTGGGAAAGCTAGGAGGGCTGTAGGAAATAGTCCCACCCTTCAAGAGATGGCCAATAAATAGCCCCATGTGATATACAGCATAGAAGTAGCAGCTTGAAAACATGTGGGGCATGTAGGTGGGAGAGTAGTTTACTTATCTCAGAGCATGTCCTGGAGTAATGAAGTCACTGGGGGAATCCTGCTGAAACAAAGGAGATGGCAGGCACCATTTCAGTTCCCATGTCCCCCAGCATAAACACACAGTCACCTTGCTATTTAACTTGCTAACCGTGTGCCCCACCCCCTCCAGGCAGGTCTGCCTCTGTCCTAGTGCTGCAGATCTCCTCCCCCGGAAAACATGTGTGAAAACCTTGCAACCACCATCATCCTGCTCCCATGCACATTGCAGATCAGTCATCTTCAATATGCTCTTGGCCAGAGCCCGACCAAAGCAGTACCTCAAACCTGGCAATGTCCAAACAGCCTTGACAAGGGCCAGCACCACTTCACAGAGAGTCCTGTCCAGGGGAGCAAGAAAGATAACTACACACAACAGTAAGACTGCCCACCCCAAGGGTGCGCTAGTGGCAGGCAGCTGGTTTGAATGTAGCTCCCACCCACTAATAGAAGCTTCTCAGGGGAAAACACCCTGCAGGTGGTGCTACTACATCTCTGACAAACAACTGTGCTAACTCAACTCCAGCCCAAGGTGGCCCCAGACTACCCTACTAACACCGCAAGGACCAAACCCTACCCACAACAGGCAAAGACAGCCATTACAGATACCTGGACTAAAGGAAAAAGTGGCTCAGTAATAACATTAGGGTACATGCAGCACACATATGAGATACCCCTGAAGTGCCAGGTTCTGGTGAACAGGGGACAGGGCATTGCAGGGCACCATAGGACCTCTTTTTCATAAGGACACTACCTTCAAGGGAAAGAGACCTACCTGACTTCCCTAATACATGGAAACAGAGAGTTAGACAAAATGAGGAGACAGAAAAATATGAAAGAACAGGACAAAAATCACAACAAGAGAGCTAAATGAAATGGAAATAAATAATATGCCTGATGAAAAAGAACCAATCAGAAATGAAAAGCACAATAAAAGGAGTTCAAAATACACTAGATAGGATAAATACCAGACTAGAGGAAGCAGAAGGATGAATTAATGACCTCATGACAGAGGTCAAATAATTAAGCTGAGCAGGTGAAAGAAAAAAGAAATTATGCAAAATGAGAATAGATTTAGGGAATCCAATGTCACCATTAAGCATAATGACATTTGCATTACAGAGATCCCAGAAGAAGAGAGAAAAAAAGGGGCAGTAAATTTATTTGAAGAAATAATAGCTGAAAACTTCCTAAATATGGAGAAGGAAATAGGAATCCAGATTGAGAAGGCATAGAGATCCCCCAACCAAATCAACCTAAGTAGGTCCACACCAAGACACACAGTAATTAAAATAGCAAAAAAAAAAGTAGTAGTAAAGAGAGAATTTTTAATATAGCAAGCGAAAAGAAAATATTTCCATAAGAGAGAAACCGTATAAGGCTGCCAGCCTGATTTTTCAGCAGAAAATTTACAGGCCAGAAATGAGTGGCAGGGATATATTCAATGTGCTAAAAAAAAAAAAAAAAATACCCTGCAACTGCAAATAGTAGCAAAGCTATCATTCAGAATAGAAGGAGAGATAAAGAATTTCCCAAACAAACAAAAACTAAATGAGTTAATGACATTAAACCAACTCTGCAAGAAATGCTGAAGGTGACTCTTCCAGTGGAAAGGCAAGATCATAAGTTTAAAAAGTAGGAAGCACAAAAGCAGTAAAAGTAAGCATATCAGTAAAAATCAGTCAAAGGACTCACAGAATAAAAGGATATAAATTATGGCATCATATACCTAAAATGTGGCAGAGAGATGAGGAAAGAATAGGTTCAAACTTAAGTGACCATCAACTCAATTTGGACTGCTATATACAGCTGTTATACACAAATCTTATGGTAACCTAACCACAAGTCAAAAAACAGCAATAGATATGCAAAAACTAAGGAGAAAATAATCCAAGTAAATCATTCTTTTTAGAGCCAAGTTATTGTGAGAGGAGAACAAGGGATGAAAGGAACAAAGAAGAGCTATAAAAACAACCATAAAGAGATAACAAAATGGCAATAATTACTTTAAATGTAAGTATACTAAATGTGGCAATCAAAAGACATAGGGTGATGGAATGGATGACAAAGCAAAAATCATCTATATGCTGCCTGCAAGAGACTCATTTCAGACCTAAAGATACATGCAATTTGAAAGCAAGAGATGAACAAATATTTATCATGGAAGTAAATGTGAAAAGAAAGTAGGGTAAAGAATCTTATATTGAACGAAATAGACTTTAAAAGAAAGATGATAACAAGAGACAAATTAGGACACTATATAATAATACAGAGGAAAATTCAATGAGAAGAATTAGCAAATGTAAATATTTATGCATTCAACACACGAGCACCCAAATGCGTAATATGGTTAATAAAAACCATAAAGATAGTAATCAATAGTAAAATGATTATAGCAGAAGGCTTTAACACTCCACTTTATATCGTTGGAAAGGTCATCCAAACAGAAAATCAACAAGGAAACTAGTTTTGAATCACACATTGGACCAGATGGATTTAAGATACATTCAGAACATTCCATACTAAAGCAGCAGAATACACATTCTTTTCAAGTGCACAGAGAATATTCTCTAGCATAGATCACATATCATTCCACAAAACAAGTCTCAAAAATTCAAAAATATCAGTCACATCATGTATATTTTCTGACTATAATGCTATGAAATTGGAAATCAATCATAAGAAAAAAATCTGGAAAGAGCACAAATATATCAAGATTAAATAACATGGTACAAAACAAAGAATGGGTCAACCAAGAAATCATAAAAGGAAATAAAAAATACATGGAGACAAATCAAAATGAAAACATAATAGTTCCAAACTTTAGGATGCAGCAAAAGCTGTTCTGAGAGGGAATTTTATAGCAATACAGGCATACTTCAAGAAGCAAGAAAAATGTCAAATAAACAACCTAATCTTACACCTAAAGGATCTAGAGAGGGCAGCCCCGGTGGCGCAGCGGTTTAGCGCCTCTTGCAGCCTGGGGTGTGATCCTGGAGACTGGGGATCGAGTCCCATGTGAGGCTTCCTGTATGGAGCCTGCTTCTCCCTCTGCCTGTGTCTCTGCCTCTCTCTCTTTCTCTCTCTCTGTGTCTCTATGAATAAATAAAATATTTTAAAAAATGAAAAAAAAAAAGGATCTAGAGAAAGAACAACAAACAAAACTGAAAACCAGTAGAAGAAAGCAAATCGACAAGATTAGAGCAGAAATAAACAAAATAGAAACTGAAAAAAAAAAAAAACACCAATGAAATCAGGAGCTGGCTCTTTGAAAAGATCAACAAAACTAATAATAAGCTTTGAACCAGACTCAGCAAAAGACAGATAGGCAGGCAGACAGAGACATGAGAGACAGAGACAGAGAGATAGGAAAGAGAGAACTCAAATAAAGAAAATCAGAATGAAAGAAGAGAAATGACACCCAACACTACATAAATAAAAAAGATTGTAAGAGAATACTAAGAAAAATTACATGCCAAGATTGGACAACCTAGAAGAAATGGGTAAATTCCTAGAAAAATACAACCTCCTAAAACCGAATCAGGAAGAAATAGAAAATTGGAACAGATCAATTTCCAGCAATGAAATAAAATCAGTAATGAAAAAAAAATCCCAACAAATTACAGAATCAGAGGGATTCATAGGTGAATTCTACCAAGTACTTGAATACTCGCAAATCAAACAATGTGATACATCACTTGAACCAAAGAAAGGATGTAAACCATATGATTAAGTCAATAGATGCAGAAAAAGCCCCTGAAAAAGTACATCCATTCATGATAAAAACCCTCAACAAAGTAGGTTTAGAGGGAACATACCTCAATAAAGCCCATATATGAAAAACATACAGCTAACTTCATACTCAATGGTGAAAAACTGAAAAATTTCCCTCTAAGATCAGGAACAAGAGAAGTATGTCCACTCTTAGCACTTTTATTCAACGTAGTAGTGGAAGTCCTACCCACAGCAATCAGACAACAAAGAGAAATAAGAGGCATCCAAATTCGTAAGGAAGAAGTAGAATTTCCACCATTTGTGGAGGACATGATAGTATGTATATATAGAAACCCTAAATATTTCACAAGAAAACTATTGGAACTGATAACTGAATTCAGTAAGGTCACAGGATAAAATAAACAATATACAGAAATCCACTGCATTTCTATACCCTGGTAATGAAGCAGAGAAATAGAAACTCAGAAAACAGTCCTATTTACAACTGCACCAGGAATAATAAAATACCTAGGAATAAACCTAACTAAGGAGTTCAAAGACCTGTATGTAATCTGAGAACTATAAAACACTGATGAAGGGATCCCTGGGTGGCGCAGCAGTTTAGTGCCTGCCTTTGGCCCAGGGCGCGATCCTGGAGACCCGGGATCAAGTCCCACGTCGGGCTCCCGGTGCATGGAGCCTGCTTCTCCCTCTGCCTGGGTCTCTGACTCTCTCTCTCTCTCTCTCTGTGACTATCATAAATAAATAAAAATTAAAAAAAAAAACAAAAACAAAAAAACACTGATGAAGAAATCAAAGAAAACACACAAATGGAAAGTCATTCCATGTTCATGGATTGGAAGAACAAATATCATTAAAATGTCCCAAAGCAATTTACAGATTTAATGCAATTCCTATCAAAATACCAACAGCATTTTTCATACAACTAGAGCAAACAGACCTAAAATTTGTTTGGAATTCCTACAGACCCTAAAGAGCTAAAGCAATCATGAAAAAGTAAAACAAAGCTGGAGATATACAATTCCAATTTCAAGCTATATTACAAAGCTATAGTCATCAAAATAGTATGGTACTCACACAAAAACAGATACATATATCAATAGAACAGAAGGGAAAGCCCAGAAATAAATCGATGATTATACAGTAAATTAATCTATGACAAAGGAGGCAACAATATGCAATGAAAAAGACAATTCTTCAACAGATGGTTTTGGGAAAACTGGATAGCTACATGCAAAAGAATGAAACTGTACCACTTTTTTATACCATACACAAAAATAAACTCAATATGGAGTAGAGACCTGTTTGTGAGATATGAAACCATAAAAATCCTAGAAGAGGGCACAGGCAATAATTTCTCTGACGGTGGCCATGACTACTTTTTTTCTAGATAGGTCTCCTGAGGCAAGGGAAGAAAAAGCAAAGTAAACTTTTGGGGTTGCATCAAAATAAGAAAAACTTCTACACAGCAAAGGAAACAATAAAAGACCATCTACTGAATGAGAAAAGATATTTTCAAATAACATATATGATAAAGGCTTAGTATCCAAAATATATAAAGAACTATACCAGTCAACACCAAAACCCCCTAAATAATCCAATTAAATATGGGCAGAAGACAGGAATAAACAGACATTTCTCCAAAGAAGACATCCAAATGGCCAACAGACACATGAAAAGATACTCAACATCACTCATAATCAGGGTAATGTAAATTAAAATCACAGTGAGAGGGGATCCCTGGGTGGCTCAGTGGTTTGGCGCCTGCCTTTGGCCCAGGGCGTGATCCTGGGGTCCAGGGATTGGGTCCCACATCGGGGTCCCTGCATGAAGCCTGCCTCTGTCTGTGTCTCTGCTTCTCTATGTGTCTCTCATGAATAAATAAATAAAATCTTTAAAAATAAAAAAATAAAATAAAATCACAATGAGATGTGACCTCACACCTGTCAGCATGGCTAACCTCAAAACAATAAGGAACAATAAGTGCTAGTGAAGATATGAAGAGAAAAGTAGCCTCATCTACTGTTGGTAGGAATGTAAACTGGTGTAAGCAGCCACTGTGGAAGACAGTATAGTAGAGAGTTCCTTAAAAAGTTAAAACTAGAACTACCATGATTATGATCCATAATTCCACTATTGGATATTTATCAAAAGAATGTGAAAATCCTAATTTGAAAGGATCTATGTATCCCTATATTTATTGGAACATTATTTACAATAGCAAAACTATGAAGCAACCAAAGTATTCATCAATAAATGAATGGATAAAGAAATGGTGTATTCAGGGATTAAAAAAAGAATGAAATCTTGCCATTTGCAACAACATGGGTAGATCTAAAGCATATACCACTAAGCAAAATAAGTTAGAGAAAGACAAATACCATCTGATTTCACTCATATGTGGAATTTAAGAAATAATACAAATGAACAAAGGAGGAAAAAAAGAGACAAAAAATAGACTCTTTACTACAGAAAACAAACAGATGTTTACCACACAGTAGGTGGCTGGGGGGATGGGTGAAATAAGTCATGGGATTGAAGAGTATATTTATTTTGATGAGCACTGAGTGATATATGGAATTGTCAAATCACTGTCTTGTACACCTAAAACTAAAATGACACTGTATATTAACTACATTGGAATTAAAATTTAGGGCAGCCCGGGTGGCTCAGCGGTTTAGCACTGCCTTCAGCCCAGGGCATGATCCCAGAGACCTGGGATCGAGTCCCGTGTTGGGCTCCCTGCATGGAGCCTGCTTCTCCCTTTGCCTGTGTCTCTGCCTCTCTCTGTCTCTCATGAAGAAATAAATAAAATATTTTTTTTTAAAAAAAGAGTTAAAATTTAAAGAAAATTATATCCTGGTATTCAGTTATTCTACTTTTTTGGCAATGGAAATCCAGGCATATGTTCATATCGAAAGACATGTGGGGCAGCCCCTGTGGCCAGTGGTTTAGCGCCGCCTGCAACCTGGGATGTGATCCTGGAGACCAAGGATGGAATCTCATGTCAGGCTCCCTGCATGGAGCCTGCTCTTCCCTCTGCCCGTGTCTCTGCCTCTCTCTCTCCCTCTCTCTGTGTGTGTGTGTGTCTCTATGAATAAATAAATAAAATCTTTTAAAAAAAAAGACATGTACAAAGTATGTGTGTGTTCTCCTTATTTGTCCTATGGAAAAAGTATCTTGAAAACTAAATGAGAGTTCTGTTTTCCAACTTGGAAGTCATCACTTCCATTCTCCCAAGAAGAATAAAGCTTAAACAAATAGAAAACCAATAACTTCTTCTTAGAATCATCAGAGTTGCATCACAATGCCAACCAATGCCTCCCAAATTGGAGACACAGGTGAATATAGGATGAGGAGCTGACAAGGAGCAAAAGCCCTGGAGAAGCTGCCTGCTGGAGTCTACCATGGTAAGAAAAGTTAAACTATAATCAACAAATTCCTGGAAGATCAATATGCACAAAGATTGAGAGTTAAAAATTAAGAGTAGCCAGTCTTCGGGGGCCCCACACCTTGATAAGTTACCTCTAAGAGCCCACCAGGAGCTCTGAATGAAGATCAGGGAGCTTCCTTCAGGGAAGGGAGAAGTAACCATTTTGAAATAGGCCCAAGGCATTTTGTACTTCTTAACAAAAGCTGGCCCGCAAGGGAAGCCATTTCACCAGAACCCAACCACTTTGGGTTTTACCAGAGACTAACAGTCCTCGGGGAAGAGAGTTTTGCAACTCCAGCTTCCTCTAGCTTTTCTGTCTCACCTAAGCAGAGACTGGAAGTAGCTGAGAAGTACTTGTGAAGGTCCAGGGTCAGGGGCACAGATCACTCAAAGATTGAGACCTAATCATAACACTATAAAATGCTTCTCCTTATCCCACTTCTTCCTACCACATCAATAAGCTTCCTGCACAAGAGATGACAAAGGGAAGAACTATAAGCCTCAGTCCTAATTTAAGAAATTTCAAGGAAAACACAAAGACTGTGAAGGATAAAAAAAAATGACACCAGCTGAAATTTTGGCCTTTAACACTTACTACTACAGCAAATAGCAAATACAGTTCAACTCCTAGCCAGAGAAATGTAAAACCTCCTGCTCATGGCCTATTTACACAGATCCTTTTACCCACTACTTTACGTCCCACTTCCAACAAAGATTTTCAAAGTATGCTGAAAACAATAACAAAAAAAACACCGCCTAAGGAGACAGAGCCATCGGAAATAGACTCAGATTGGCAGAGATTTTGGATTTATCAAACTGTAAATTTAAAATAGCTACAAAAAATTAAAATAGCCATAATTATTATAATAAGGGATTAATGGGGAATAGTGGACAACATGCAAAAACAAATAAGGAATTTATGTAAAGAGATGGACATTCTGCAAAAGAATTCAAAGGAAATAGCAGAAATCAAAATCATTGTGACAGGAATGCAGAATAAATTTCAGGGGCTCATCTTTGGACTAGACATAACCAAGGAAAGAGTCAGTGAACTCAAAGATATGTCAACAGAAATTTCCCAAACTAAAAAGCAAAGAGAAAAAAATGGTGAAAGAAATGGAAGAGAATACTCATGAATTGTGGGAAATTAAAAAAGGAAATAGAACAAATGTATAATGGGAGAATACCAAAAGGAGAAGAAAGAAAGGAACAGAATCATTACTTGAAGTAATGATTCAGAATTTTCCAAAATTAATGACACACAACAATCCACAGACCCAGGAAGCTTGAAGAACACTAAGTAGGCAAATACTAAAAACATCTACATCTGGGAATATCTTATTCAAACTTTAGAAAATCAAAGGCAGGGATCCCTGGGTGGCTCAGCGGTTTGGCGCCTGCCTTTGGCCCAGGGCGCGATCCTGGAGACCAGGGATTGAATCCTACGTCGGGCTCCCGGTGCATGGAGCCTGCTTCTCCCTCTGCCTGTGTCTCTGCCTCTCTCTCTCACTGTGTGCCTATCATAAATAAATAATAATAAAAATTAAAAAAAAAAATCAAAGGCAAAGAGTAAATTTTGAAAGAAGCTGGGAGTGAGGAGGAATGCTTACACAGAGGGACAAGAATAAGAATTACATCAGACTTCACTTCGGAAACCATCCAAGCAGAGACACCTGAATGGCTCAGGCAGTTAAATGTCTGCTTTCTGCTCAGGTTATGATCTTAGGATGGAGCCCCATGTTGGGCTCCCTACTTGGCAGGGAACCTTGCTTCTCCCTCTCCCTCTGCTGCTTCCCTGCTCATGCTTGCTCAGTCTCTCTGTCAGATAAATAAATAAAATCTTTAAAAAAATGAAAGCAAGCATGAAAAAAACCACCAACAGAAAGCTATTTCCAGCAAAATTATTCTTCAAAAGTAAAAAAGAAATAAAAATGTTTTCAGACAAGCAAAAATTGAGGGAATTTTTTTTAGGTTTTATTTATTTATTCATGAGAGACACAGAGAGAGAGAGGCAGAAAGAGAGGGAGAAGCAGGCTCCCTGCAGGGAGCCTGATGAAGGACTCCATCCCAGGACCCCAGGATCATGACCTGAGCCAAAGGCAGTTACTCAACCACTGAGCCACCCAGGGGCCCCCAAAATTGAGGGAATTCTTTGCCAGTAGTTCTACTTGGCAAGAATCATTAAGAAAAGTTCTTCAGAAAGGATAAAAATGATACAGGTCAGATTTTTTTTCTTTTTTAAAAGATTTATTTACTTATTTGAGACAGAACAGGGAGAAGGAGCAGTTAGAGGGAGAAAGAGTCAAGCAGACCGCACAAAGAGCACAGAGCCTTACGCAGGGCTCAATCTCATGACCCTAAGATCAGGAAGTGAGCACAAAACCAAGAGTTGGACACTTAGCCAACTGTGCCACCCAGGCACCCCAGAAACTCCTTTCTACCTAAAAGAGAATATTAGAGAAGAAATGAAGAAGCTTTTCTGTTCCTCCCTGAGGTAATGGTACCATGTCCAACACCAGGACCCTCCTAATATATGCTAGAGCACCATGGATTGTTGACTAAAAGAAAAAAACGCAGGACTCATTCCCTTGACTCATGTAGAAGATACTAAAATGAACATGGTAAGTTCTCTGTCTCATGGAAGAGAAGAATCTACTCCAAAGAAACTTGGTAAAACTGTAAATAAAAAAATGAAAATATAATGAAAGTTATTTTCCCCTCAGCTTTATAAATATGAACAATTTTTGTTTTTTTTGCAACAGAACATTTTGTTATAGTATTATAATGCTAGTTAAATTGTGACATTATTTTGAGATCATTGAGAATTTATTTATTTATTTTAAAGATTTTATTTATTTATTCATGAGAGAGACAGAGAGAGAGAGAGAGAGAGAGACAGAGAGAGGCAGAGACACAGGCAGAGGGAGAAGCAGGCTCCATGCAAGGAGCCCAATGCGGGACTCGATCCCAGGTCTCCAGGATCATGCCCTGGGCAGGCACCAAACCGCTGAGCCACCCAAGCTGCACAATCATTGAGAATTTATTTTTTTTTTTTCATTGAGAATTTAAAGCAAAGGAATTGAATATTTGCACTATATACATTATGAACTCTTTAAAAGTCAAAAAAATATTTTTAAACTGGAAATGAAAAGGCCATGGAAGCATTATCCTACAAGTTTTAATTTCTAATAAGATAAATACTAATCACTATAACCCACATAAACATAAAGCACTTTGGGTCCTCTCCCCACCTCTTCACCCTTTTAAGAGTAAAAGATTCTTGAAACTCAAAAATGAGAAAACCACTTTGATTTATCATCAGTTGTAACAGGTCCTTTTCTTGCTATGATCTCTTAACAAGCCATTGTTACAGAATTCTAAGCAACTACCTAAGTCTCTGGGTGAGCCCAGATTTTTGGTGCTTTTACCTTTGGAAGATGGTTTTGGTTACCTGAGAGACTTGGACCACAGTCAGCCTTTTTTTCTATTTTCTTTTTTCCCACCTTTCTCTACCCCTACTTTCCTCATTTCTTTCTTCTTTTTGTTTTTTCTTCTTTTTGTTTCCTCATTTTCCCCTTTTCTCTATTTATCTTTATTTTTATTTATTTTTTAAAAACATTTTTCCCATTTTTAAATGTTTACTCTTATTTTTCTACATTATTTATCTTTTTCTTTTTTTCTTTTTCTTTATTCGTTTGCTTTTTCTTATTCGTTCTTTATTTTTAAGATTTTGTTTATTTATTCATGAGAGACACAGAGAGAAAGAGAGGCAGAGACACAGGCAGAGGGAGAAACAGGCTCCATGCAGGGAGCCTGACGTGGGACTCCATCCCAGGTCTCCAGGATCATTCCCTGGGAGGAAGGCGGTGCTAAATCGCTGAGCCACCTGGGCTGCCCTTTCTTATTCTTTCTTTTCCTCTATTTTGCCTTTTTCTTATTTTCTTTCCTTTATCTTTTAATTTTTATTTTCTCATTTTTTCTTTATTTTTTTCCTAATTCTTCCTCTTAATTTAGCCTGTTACTATTGTTAGTAATACAAGCAGTAAATCCACCATGCTGAAGGGCCTCTTGCCAATATCTGCTTAAGAGAAGACCCTTATTTGACAACTACTGGCTCCTGAAGACCATTGCCAAGGTCACCTTCACCAAAGTGAAGTTGGCTGGACACATCCTGACCGGCTAAGTAGTGGCCACAAAGATCATTAATAAAAGTCATCAGAACTCCTCTAGATTCCAAGACTATCCCTTGGATAGGTGCTGGACACAAACAACTGTGGATGGGAGCTGTGCAAGTAGTACATGCTGCTGTGTGTGTATGGCTTGATTATTCCATAGGATACATACAGTGGGGGATGAAGGTATGCAAATTGCTGCCTTCTTTCTATGAAGCTCAAATTAAGAAGTTACCTGGCAAACCATTGATTCAAAAGCATTGATTCCCGGGGATCCCTGGGTGGCTCAGCGGTTTAGCACCTGCCTTTGGCCCAGGGCATGATCCCAGTTCCGGGATCGAGTCTCGCGTTGGGCTCCCGGCATGGAGCCTGCTTCTCCCTCTCCCTCTGCCTGTGTCTCTGCCTCTCTCTCTCTCTGTCTATCATGAATAACTAAATAAATAAATCCTAAAAACAAAACAAAACAAAACAAAACAAAAAAAGCATTGATTCCCAAAGAACTGCTAAACCTAAGTTTAAAGAACTTCCAGGAGGCACACCAGGGGTGCTCAGTGGTTGAGCATCTGCCTTTGGCTCAGGTCATGATCCTGGGGTCCTGGGGTTGAGTCCTGCATCAGACTCACTGAAGGGAGCCCACTTCTCCATCTCTCTATTTCTCTGCCTCTCTCTCTCTTTGCCTCTCATGAGTTTAAATTTTTTTTTTAATCTTAAAAAAAAAAAAATACCAGGAACTACTTGGGAGACAAGACAACAGCCAGCCCTACCTGCAAGTCAGTCATTCACCACCACTTGGGTGAAACTTCAGACACTGGACTATTTTTCCCAGGGTACTTCTCCTTTCTCCCAGTCTTCTCTTTTCTTCCCTGTTTATGGGAGAGGGAAGATGGCTTTATAGAAATAAATGCAATAAAATATTTAATAGGAAAGCATTTACTATCTTATTTTCTGAGTTGTTTTTAAGTGATGGATTGTAGGAAGTGATTATTGATTTGATTGATTCTCATTTACATTTGTCTCAGAGAACAGAGGCCATCACTTTCTTGAGCTGGTTTTATAATAGTATTAACATCAACAAATTACAATTTACTATTGTTCAAAGATTTCTATACCATTCCAATTAATTTTAGCCACAAATGGCCATTTATCAGACTGAGAAATGAATGCCAAGTGAAGTTGAGAAGGTTATTGAAAATCACAGCTGGTGAGTGACTGAGCTTAATGTGTGATTGTGCTCTCAACCTCAGTGCTATATTGTCTCCCTCAACTCAGGTGTGGGGACCTCTAGAGTCCTGTTTTGGTATCCCTTTAAGGTTAATAATCATAACGTGTCTCTAAATGGACACTTCAAAGTCACATGACAGATGAGACAGTCATGTCTACAGGCAACTGCCTTGTGTAGCAATTTTTAGTGTTTTTTTATGAATTAATTTGCCTGTAGTCCCCTAAGTCATCCTCTGCACAAGCAGGACATAGCACAAATTGTACTTTGAAAATGTGGGAAAAAAATGCAGCTGTCCAGAGTGCTGGAAATGCTTACAGCGTATGCAACTCCGCATTGCTTACCTTAGAGGCCCTTTGGCACACAACTTGGCCTTCCTGGTAGTACAGTGTTAGCAGAAGCATAATCCAGATCTAAACTAGAGGACGGTGACTAGAAAAATGGTCTCCTTGCTTCCCTCCTACCTCATATCAATTTATTTTGACTTAATTAGCAAAGGTGGAAATAACATCAGGGGGATGAGCATCTCTTATATATTCTCAAATTCATTTATTATACTAGAAGATGCCCCTTTCCCTATACCAATCCTTTCCTATTTATTATACAAATTAAGGGATGTCTGGGTGGCTTAGCAGTTGAGCATCTGCCTTTGGCTCAAGGCATGATCCTGGGGTCCTGGGATTGAGTCCCACATTGGGCTTCCTGCATGAAGTCTGTTTTTCTCTATGCCCATGTCTCTCCCTCTCTCTCTTTCTCTCTGTGTGTGTCTTTCATGCATAAATAAATACAATCTTTAAAAAAATTATATACAAATTAATTTATCCAGGAAATTAATATTTTGACTCTTATGCAGATGTGAGGAGTTGGATATGTATGTAATATGTACAAAAAGTATTTTAAAAACAAATATATTTATTGGGTAGCTACTATTTTCTTGCATGGTGCTAGAACAAGAAATATGAGTAAAGGGACACCTGGGTGGCTCAGTGGTTAAGCATCCGCCTTCAGCTCAGGGCATGATCCTGGGTTCAGGGATTGAGTCCTACATCAGGCTCCCCTTGAGGAGCCTGATTCTCCCTCTGCCTATGTCTCTGCCTATCTCTCTGTGTCTTTCATGAATAAATAAATAAAATCTTTTTTTTTAAAAAGAAATATGAGTAAAATATAATACTTGTCCTTGAGGAGCAAATATATTAGTTGGAGATTTATTCCAAAGTATTTATTGTTACCTTCAAGTACTTAGATCCAAGCAAGTAATACAGAAGTATCCATTTTTATTTATTTGCTGAATGGTGGAGATAAGTGTGGAGGAAGGCCACTTAATCCATCCTGGGGGAGGAGGGAGTTTAGGTTGGTGGGAAGTGAAGAAGGTGAGACTTCCTACAGGACCCAAGGGAAGTGATGACTGAATGGTCTTAAAAGATAAGTGGAAGTTAGTTGGCTAAGGAAAGAGGGCAAACTAGACCTTCAGAGATCTGGAACTGAGAAAGACAGCAGAGTACATTTCAGGGGTGTATTTCGGCAGTGAACACACAGCTGTGTATATGGTGAAAACAACATGCCTATCATTCAGAAAGGTAGAGCAGAAGACATAATTTCTAAGCTGCTGGGGGCTAATAAAATCAGAAAGCCCATTTCACCTTTTTATGGAGTTATCTAAAATATAGATGCTAATTAAGAAGATTTCAAAAAAAAAAAAGATTTCAAATGCATAAACTCAACTCTTTCCAGAAGATGTTCTATAGAATACAGGATGTTTATTGTCAGTCTTAAGAAGGGACACAGTCTGCAGTTTTCCAGAAGGTTTAGGTAGCTTTCCACCTGAGCATCTTGAGAAACTGGTTCTCAGAGTTCATGTTGGAAAATGCCATCTCAGCATATAGATGCTACCTGGCTACTCTAATGGATCCCATTCTCCCTGAAGACATGCTGACTCTCCTGAGATCACACAAGCTAGTAACAGGCTGGAGGGAGGCAGCTGCAGATACATTAATGATGAGAAGACCCAAAAAATGCATAGTGGAAAGTTGTCTAGATAACTGACTTTTGGCTTAACCCACTGCTCATCCACTGTGTGCTGAGTATTAAGCCCTTCACCTCTCCAAAGTGTCAGATTTCTGCTATGGCCAAGAAGCATTTCCTCCTGTTTTCTCTCACTTCTTTTCATTTTTCTGACCTCTTTAGGCAATACAGTGACATAGATATTAAAGTTAACAGCTGTTTTTATAACTAACCTATTAGCTGGGAGAAGTAGGAATTCTTGATAGGGATAGGAAAGTAGGAATTCTTGATTGGGAAATAATTTGATCTATTTTGGTCCCTAAAAACTTGAGATAATTGTGTCTTCTCAAAACTCTAGTTATCAGAGTCAAAAGTAGGTACCTAAAAATTTTAAATGAAAGCTATGTAAGAGTTATCTCTCATCTATATTGGAAACATCAGGGTAATTGGCAAAGTCTGGTCTCTTAGAAAGGATCTGACCTACTTTTGGACATCAAAGGGAAAAAAAAGTAATAAATTTGTCCTCATTCCACAAAACCTTTAGTCTTGATCACCTGCATAAAGTGCCCCACTTACTCTCCTGATATCAGTATGTATCTCCCAAATGTTAATTTCAATAGGCTTTTCATATTTTTTCTTATGCTCATAGACTTTTTCTTATGCTCAAAGACCTATCTTTAAAAAGGTCTTTACAGATCACATAGGATAGTGCATTCAGCTTGATTATGTTCTTCCATTGTTTGTAGCCTTTATAGGGCAGCCTTTCTAGGGCAGCCCAGGTGGCTCAGGGGTTTAGCGCTGCCTTCAGCCCAGGGCCTGATCCTGAAGACCTGGGATGGAGTCCCGCGTCAGGCACCCTGCATGGAGCCTGCTTCTCCCTCTGCCTGTGTCTCTGCCTCTCTCTCTCTCTCTCTCTCTCTCTCTGTCTCTCATGAATAAATAAATAAAACTTGAAGAAAAAAAAAAACTAAAAAAAAAAACAAGTAGCCTTTATAGTGCATCTACAAGGATGGGGAGGATCTATATTTAAGAGAAGGAACTGGTAGGCAAAGATGGAGATACATGGGATATCTTAAGGGGAATTTTTCTTGTGTTTGCCTTTCATGATTGACCATGACCTCCATGTATAGGAGATTATGTAAGACAGTGCAGCAGTGATAGAATGAGAACATTCACACAGGAAAATGTATAGAGAACAAAATTTTGTATTAAGCATGTTATGTATATTTCACACCCATTGCACTAGGCGTCAGCTATGTCTAGCTTATACTCTTAGCATCATTTTTCATCCACCTAGAAATCTATCATATAAATGCTTAACTTGTGAAAGTCACATTGTCTCTAAAATGAAATCTGAATGGATGTTGAAACCTTCAGCTACCATCCTTTCCTGCTTTGTCCCCTAAAATTCCTCACATATATTGAGTTATCCTTGAAAGTAAAGTAACATCTTCCTGGAATTGTTAGTAAAGATCAATTAGGTACTTCCTTGCTTGCTCAGATGTGAATTAAGATACAAAAAAAAAACAGAGCTACTCAGCATTTATGGCATAAAGAAATGTCTTGCATTATTTTCAAGTAACTTGGTGTTGAAGCATTGCAGTTTTTGTGTTTCCCAGATGTGAAGTAAAGAATCTGAGACATTCATTAGTTTTACAAGTGTCATTTAAAGGGGAAGAAAATAGAGACTCTGCACACTTAAGAGAGTGATAATTCACACATATATTTCTGGCTCGTAATTTTAGGGGATGGGAACAATGTCTTTATTTGGGGCATGTACTTCTAAGAATAAGTACAATATGTTAACAAGGCAAGAGAGTCTCAGAATACTACTTTCTCCTCCTTTTCTCTGGAATAGTCTAATGGCTTATCATTTAGGGGCTGTCTCCTTTGCATTTTCCCCTTTCTTTGCATATGTCACAAAGTTCCACTCACCCCCTCTTTGAAAATCAGAGCCGTTTAGATGTCACTTGCAGACATCCACTCCTGAGTTGCTGGCTCACCTTCCCTGCCCAGAGTTCAGCCACTACAGTAGATCCCCTAAGCTAAAGTGTGTTCCAGGCTTCTCTCCTCTCAGACAGTCCCCAGATGTAGGGCACAGAGATCTCACTTAGCATGGGACTTTTGAACTTTTTCAAGAGTCAGACTGCTTGGTGAAGTCACTGAACAGTCCTGGAGGGGTCTGTGATTGAAAATTTTGTGGTATATTTTCTTTTCACATGTCTTCTAGACAAATGAGCAACCCTTTTGACATGGATTTTCCTCTCAAATATGTCTAACACCGTGTCTGGCATGTAATAGGATTTAATAAATAGTATTTTTCCTCTTTTTTCTATAAGAGGCTTACAAAAAAAAAATTTTTAGAAAGGGGATGGTCTATGTCCAGCTGAGGTGAGGCTGAGAAATGTTGTGTGGATGAGGCTGATTTGTGAGCCAAGAACTGAAGAAGAGATTCACTTACTAATTTGATAGATATGAGAGCCAACCTACTATATTTCAAGTACTGCTACAAATGAGAATATGATGGTGTCCGAAAACAAAGACAAGGGTTTACAATCTGGGGAGGCAAACAAACACAAATGAGCAAATGAGCACATAAATAAATATAAATTTACATGGCAAGCAACCTAAATGACCAACCTAAATGCCAACCTAAATGGTGAAATAAATTATATTCCTTTGATTTGATCTAAGAAGCCACTGAAATTTTCGTTTCAAATAATGTAAAATGACTATAGTACACTGGATATTTAAAAAGTGGGACATAAAAGTTGAGGGTATAATCACTATTTTATAAAAACAAATGCATGCTTGCCTATGCATAGGAAAGCTGATTATATACCACATTGAACAGTTGTTATCCCTGGTGATGAGATTTTGAAACAGAGCATGTTCTCATTAAAGAGTAATGTTTTTGCCAGGAGGCAAGTAGATTTGTTTTTCCATTGTTTGAATTTACAATTAGAGCCTCTGCATGCTTAAATGAGGAACAAAAGTTTTAACATGTATTCTTTCTCTTTTGGTTGCTTCTCCTAGGTTTTGATGAGGTGAGAGTAAGGTGAAGGTCTCTGAGAAAATTAAGTTTAAAATTATAAATACAGATTCAAAGGGGTACATGCACCACAGGTCTATAGCAGCGTTATCAAGAATAGCCAAGCTATGGAGAAAGCCCAAATGTCCACTGACTGATGAATGGATAAGGAAGATGTAATATATGTAGATATATAATGGAATATTACTCAGCCATCAAAAAATGAAATCTTGTCATCTGCAATGATGTGGATGGAGCTAGAGTATATTATGCGAAGTGAAATAAGTCAGTCAGAGAAAGACAAATACCAGATGATCTCACTCATATGTGGAATTTGAGAAAGAAAACAGATGAACATATGGAAAGTGGGAAAAGAATAAAAGGAGAGAGGGAAACAAGCCAAAGTGACTCTTAACGACAGAAAACAAACTGAGGGTTGACAGAGGGAGACAGGTAGGAGAGGATAAAAGGGTGATGGATATTAAAGAGGGTACTTGTGTGATGAGCACTGGGAATTGTGTATAAGTGAGGAAACAATTTTACTCCAGAAACCAATATCATACTATATGTTAACTAACAAAATTTAAATGAAAATAAATAAATAAGAACTAATGAACAAATTTAATAAAGTTGCAGGACACAAAGCCAACATTGAGGGGAAAAAATTTTTTAATAAAAAATAAAATTGTAAATAAAACATGCTTTCAATGGTCTTACCTGTGTAATAATGAATTAATAAATTATTACCTAGCATTTTGTCTGAGAAAAAATGTTTGATTTTACCTTAGGAAGATATCCAGCTTCAAGGAAATTCAGTTTTGGTGATTTTTTTTCCTTTGAGGCTAGAATGGATGTGACATATGACTAATGTTCTGGTTCCATTCTCTTTCTGGAACACACTCAAGGGACCATTGTTTCCTGACTTCTTATAGGTAGGTGTATCTCTAAGACTAGTTCTGGCCAGTGCTGAGGATCTTTTCTGATTCAGATTTTAGAAATGCCAGTAAGAGACCCACTAGCTCCACTCTTCCTTGTGAGGCAAATGTAGAAATACATGCTGACATAAGACTCCGTCAACTCAGGTCCCTGAGGGACTACTCAGTAGAAACTCTTCAATCCATCCTACTGCCTCTACCCCAGGCCCATGCTGAACCTGTGAACATAAATGAAAGATAAACCTTGGGCATGGTCCAGGAGACCCAGGATCGAGTCCCATGTCAGGCTCCCTGCATGGAGCTTGCTTCTCCCTCTGCCTGTGTCTCTGCCTCTCTCTCTGTGTGTGTCTCTACGAATAAATAAATAAAATCTTAAAAAAAAAACAAAAAACAAAGATAAACCTTTGTTGTTTAAGTCACTGAGATTTGGAGCATTAGAAGTTACTGATGTAGTTTTGGAATGGAGGTGAGTTTTGCTGGGGGTGAGGTCTGGAGCTAATGACCAAGAAAGAATTCTTGAGACGTCTTTAGGGCAAAATAGTGGTTTTATTAAAGCACAGGAACAGGACTCAAGGGCAGGAAGAGCTGCAGCCCCAAGCGTGTGAGGTGGGCTGATTATATACTTGCAGAGTTGGGAGAGGAAGGAAAAGGAGGTTTTAAAAGGATTTTCATATGCTAAAGAGGACCTACAAGATACTGTAGGCCTTGCCATTGTCAAGTTAAAAGTTGGTTTTTTCCCTCTAGCAAAGTATTAATATTAAGACAGTTGGAAACTTCCTGAGGAATGTCACACATATCCCACCCTGGGAGGGGGGAGCTTTGTGGGGTGTCAGCTTGTGCTTTGTCCTCAGCTAGCCCTCTGTTCCCCATCAGTTACCACAGCTAGCCTATCCCAAAAGACAGGGGCAGCAACTTTAGCTCCTTACTGGTACTGGCTTGCCCAAAGATCAAAAGAGCCTTCTAAATATCCAAGTTTTCTATTATGACAGATTTCCATGATGCTGCCACTTTCAGTGGACAGTGGAGCTTTCTTTTAGAACAGAAGACAACATTGTAGAGAAGATTACATGAAATGCTTGGAGAATGGTTTCCTTCTGTGATTTCTAAAGACTATGTGTATTTAGTGCCAAGTGAAAAATTGCCAGATGACAAATGAAAAATTAAATCAAACATCTATGTGTTCTCAAATAGTATCTGAATCCTTCATATCAGAAAAAACATCTGGCTGACTGCTGGAACTGGAAAGTTTTGCAGTGGATATTTAGCACTGTCCATAAATAGGACTAAAGTCAATAATGCAATATGAATTTGGGCATAGAAATCCTCTGTTTGGTGAAGTGGACCAGAAATAGATTTATGCAGAAGCAGACTAGATATTTTGTTAAATGCTTTGTAGCTCTAAAAGTTCGAGACTTATTCACCTACTAAAAGATATCCCTTAAAAGTCCACTGTTAGTAATAAACCAGTTTCTTTTTTTAAAATACAAATTTCCTCTCTCTTAAAACGCTAATATGGCAGAGGTGGTGACAACACTTCGTCAAATATACATGCAAATCATGGAAGGAAAGGTTGTTGGGTGTTTAGCCTAGGCAACCTGTGTAGTAGGAAATGGTTAATTAGAGAAAAATATGAAGAGAGAAGAAGCAATGTCAGGGAATAAGCAAGAGCTACTCAAATTAAGTGACACAGAGATTTCTCAAAATTCTATTCTTCCTATATAGATGGAAACTTATAGGAAACTTATCTCTTTTTCTCCTAAAGTGAGGTTTTCATATAAAACGTACAAATGGATTCTGGAATTCCTGAGAGAGGCAGACACACACATGCAAAGAGATAGAGACAGAGACAAAAAGAGGAGAGTTTTTTTCATAATCAAAGACCTAGCATATATGCTATGAATAAGAAAGTTGATCAACAGTACTTTTGGAAAAAAAAAAAAAAAGCATTGATTTTCACAGTGTATTTGGGCCACTTTTCCACATTAAAAAGTATTTTAGTGCTAGCCAATGATTTCTACTTTTTAATGTACTATATTTCATGAATTGATACAGTTTAGACAGGCAGGGATTGTAAACAGGGCTCCATCTCTCCAAAGCAAGGAGTACTGGTCGCTTCATAACTGTTGGTCTTGTGTCTGCCTGATATCAGCTACATTTGTTCTGGGAAATTTGCTGCTTCATTGCTGTTGGCCTCACAACAGGATCACAAAATACTTCAAGGTCATGTACAGTGTCCTCTGGAACCAAGTGGAGGAAACCCCATTTCCTGCTAGAATCAATTGAGTTTCTGGTACAAAAGGTCACTATTGGCTACAACCTCTTGTGTGGCTCTGGAACTCGGTGAGGGAACTGGTCCAAGCAGACATGGGTGTGGAGCAGGAATTGGCCTGCCATTAATTTACTTGGCCTCATGCTGATGAATAATAATGACTTACATGTCACAGATTTTTATCTAATGGGAGCATAAAGGGTTTTAAATCCCCATACTCCCATCAAGTGCTATGCAACTAA
Organism: Canis lupus dingo; assembly: GCF_003254725.2. NCBI lineage: Eukaryota > Metazoa > Chordata > Mammalia > Carnivora > Canidae > Canis > Canis lupus. The sequence goes on from NC_064271.1 coordinate 17,554,153, forward strand.
TTAAAACTTAAAACACTGGCATTTTTTCCCTATTGTTGCTTAGGACAGCTATTTAATAGAAAATATGTAGAAATGTCTGGATAGAGATAACACTTCAACTGACTTGATTATAATCAGATTCCTGCATCCCTTCCCTCAAATAACTGAGGACGATTGTTCACAATGATAGTTTTACATTGTATATCTCAATGTAGTTAACCCAATCTCATTATTGTTATTAAGTATGAAAACTCTCAAAGGCCCATTCCTCCTCCTCCAACCTCTTCCTGCTTTGCTTTTCCTTCTAAGCAACCCCCTGCTGCCTGTAGAGTTAAGCTGGTAAGAAATATGGTACTGTAGCCAGCAATCATTTTTGTTTTTTTTTTTTTTTTATTGCCAATGTCAGTATCAATTCTTCACCTTAGGTCATGAGTGTCTTGTTACTTCTGATCTCTAAACTTCAGGGTGCTATCACCTATATTGATCACTTGACTTTCTGCCTATGTTGGGAGATAGTCTTATTTGAGCTTCTTGAGTTCCTGCATGTCTTACTGGGTATGCCAAGGCTTCGAGGTTCTATCGCCCAGGCCATTTCTCATGTTTCTTTATGCAGCTGGTAACCTGTGAGGTGAGGTAATATTTGGGGATAGACCATGTTAGCGTGCCTCTAGCTAGAGAAGCAATGGATTCCCCAAACTCCACTGATGCTTGCTGTGCTGTGAATAATAAAGGCCTTTGTTTCTGACCCAAGATCTTCTGCTAAGTATTCACAAAACTGTTATAGGCTAACTTTGCAGCTTATAAGTAGAATAAAATCAAATCCAGATCCAGCAGTCTATATAAACTGGATTGCTTTTATATATGTGCTTTTGCCCCCAAACTGTAAGCCCTTTGAGATCAAGGGTCTGAGACCTCTTTTTACTGCTTTTCGTAAACTTATAATAAACATTCAGGAAGTATTCACAGCCCATGATGATATCAACTTATACCATGAGGGAGTGGAATTTTGATATCAAGACAACAAGGATATCATTATGGCAACTTGTAAGGCCATAATAGGATGCCATTCCTTGCTTACTTCTTACTCATCCTAACTCACAAAGTAGATGATACCATGCTGTGGAGAAATTTTCCTGTAGGAAACAGATGTGAAGAATTAGGGTATATGGAAAGATGCTGAGAATATCACAGACATGGTTACTCCACCCTTCTGTCCCAACCATAGAGACAAACAGCTTGGGCAGAGTAGTCATTTGCCATGAAGAAGAAAAGCTCACTTCAGTAAAAGAAGAAAGAAGAGGAAGAAGAAGAAGAAGAAGAAGAAGAAGAAGAAGAAGAAGAAGGAGAAGGAGAAGGAGAAGCAGAAGGAGAAGGAGAAGGAGAAGGAGAAGGAGAAGAAGAAGAAGAGGAGGAAGGAGGAGGAGGAACAGAGCTACTACTCCTCTATATTAGTTCAATAGCAAATCTTTGTCTCCCCTCATTACCATTTATGAGGGGGAAGTGACAGCTTTCTTTGAACTAAAAACTATCACATGGCTGTCAAAGGAGCCTGACAGTTAACAAAGATTCTCTGAATAATAAGTTACTTATCTTTTTAAGGTAGGAAAGCACTTATTTCTTTATCAAGTAAATATACCAACTAAGTTCCTTCTCATTTAAACAGACATACTTGCAATGCTAAATGATGCACCAATATATATGTGCTGTACTGATTTTGTGTCTTGGAAGGTGTTCCCCGGAAAGCAGACTCATTGGCATGACCACCATGAGATTTTGTGTCTCATATCTCCCATGGCAAGGAGCATCACTGACCTAAAGCCCCAACAACCTTGCTTTGAAATCCATTACCATGTTGGCACAAAGCTCATGCTTCTCAGGTGCGGCTCTTGGTCACTGAGTGTTGGAGGAATACAATAGCAGGTCCATTCCTGAGACATATGGGACTCTTCTGCTGGGTCACTTTAGTTCAGAATGTCCCAACAGCCTTGTGGGACTCCCCTTGCAAGTGAACTTCGACATGACCTTCCTTTCTTGTTTCTGTTCTTCTCTTGGGGGTCAGACTTGCACCACAGTCTAATGGCTCTCCTACACTCCCTCTGTTCCCTCCTCATTTTCTCCCAGGGGCATTAGCCCTGATAAATTTCTAGCATGTTCATCCCTGAGTTGGAATTGGCCTCTTATAAGACATAAGACATAAGTTCTCTTATAAGAACTAACTAAAGTGCCTTAGAAATTACCAATGATGTTTGTTGAAAGCATGGAGATTCTTAGAGTGGTTTGAGATGAGCATATTGTAATCTAAAATTATGAGTATTGAGCTCATTCATAATAATAAAACTCTGAAAGTTCAAGGAATTATGGAGGAAAATATAATAAAATAGTATTTATACTGTGTACTTAATATTGTAGCAATTTTATTTTAATTTTTTATTCTAACTCCAGTTACATTTATCAGGAGAGTGGTCTCCCAAGTGCATCCTCAGTTTCTAAGACTGTCCTTTTGCTTACAGAGCTTGTGTGCCCAAAATGTGCTTGCTTTCTCTTCCTACAGTGTTCATCCCTTATTGTCTTATTCATCCTTCAAGATTGGTTCCACCTGGTTCTGTGAGGCTTTTGCAGTATCTTGCCAAGCAGAATATTTCTCTGTTCTTGCTTGCTTACAAAGGATTTTTATTTAATATATTACCGATCATGGTCAATTGTTATCATATTTGTTATATTGCCAAATATATTGGTGTTACCTCTCCTGTGGTGGAAGTTTCTTATGGACGGGTTGCCTTTGATGACTATGTGGGTCCCTCTTTCCTTTCAAAGAGACAGATCAGTGCCCCATTCATGGTACACACTCTGAGCACACTTATGGAGCTGAATGCAGCTACTTTCTCAGCCATGGCTACTTAATAGGGAAGCACTTGAGAGTTTCCCAAGTTAGAGCCCACAGGGGGGACTGTTTTTGCTTTTGTTAAATTTTTTTTTTTGCCTATCTCTTGACTGCTGAGAAATAGTGTTAATTATAAAGCTATATAATGTTCTTTATCAATACTTTTAAAGAAGACAAACGGGGTGCCTGGGTGGCTCAGTTAGTTGAGCATTTGCCTTTGGCTCAGGTCATGATTCCGGGGTCCTGGGATAGATCCCTGTGGTGGGCAACCTGCTCAGCGGGAGTTTGCTTCTCCCTCCCCCTTTGTCTGCTGCTCTCTCTGCTTGTGCTCTCTTTCTCTCTCTCTGTCAAATAAATAAATAAATCTTTAAAAAATAAAATAAAACAAAGAAGACAAACAATAATGATTAAAGACCAGTCAATTGAATCTTTGAATTTGAAACTATAACTACTTTCTTCAAGCAGGACAGATCCCACCTCTGACTTTTCCCTTAAATTCCTTACAAAGGAATGCTCAACTCCATATTCTATCCTCCTCCTCAATATGCTGCAGCATTTTGGGGGCACCTACATGGCTCAGTTTAGTACCTGACTCTTGATTTCAGCTCAGGTCAAGATCCTGGAATCAAGCCCCATATCAGGCTGAGCAGGGAGCTGGCTTCAGGATTCTCTCTCTTCCTCTGCCACTCCCCCTGCTTTCTCTCTCTCTCTCTCTCTCTCTCTCTCAAATAAATAAATAAATAAATAAATAAATAAATATTTCTTAAAAATGTTGCAGCATTTTCTACATTATCTCAACATATTGCCCCTCATACTGAACTTGTTAGAAACTATCAGAATGATTTGTGGTTCTGTGGAGAAAATCACCTTTTCCTCCCCTGGGATACACATCCATTTCCCCTGTATTTCATGAGCCTTCTGCTAAAGGCCTGAGACTCTTAGAGATTCAATATCTGGAGCCTTTTGAAGTCACAGCAGAGATCAGGTCTTGTCCTTTCATCTGGACACCTATAAAGCTGTGACGTGAGGGGAGAGACTTCTGTTATCAGATTTTTGTTATTCTCCAGTCTTTTCTCTCTTGCTTGCATCTGTGTGTCACATTGCACTGGAGATACAGAAGCAGATTAGAAAATTTATTTACATACTACATTGTCTCAAAAGACCATTTTATTTTACAGCTTTGTAAAAGCATCATATGAAAATACTGGTGTTCTTTTAAAATATCATGATATAATCCTCTGTGAATGTATTCAACTGTCCAATTTGAATTATTCTACACCAGTTGCTGACTGGTGTAGAATAATTCAAATTGGACTAATCCTCCAAATTAGGGAATGGTGAAATTTGGTAAGAAACTTCCAGCCAGGGACACCTGGATGGCTCAGCGATTGAGCGTCTGCCTTCAGCTCAGGTCCTAATCCCGGGATCCAGGATCGAGTCCCACATCGGGCTCCTTGCAGGGGGCCTGCTTCTCTATGTCTCTGCCTCTCTCTCTCTCTCTCTCTCTCTCTCTGTCTTTCATGAATAAATAAATAAAATCTTTATTAAAAAAAAAGAAAGAAAAAAAATGAAATAAATAAAAAATAAAAATAAATAAAAAGAAACTTCCAGCCACAAGGTAAAGCAAGATAATTACAAACTTCACAACTGTGTCTTCTCTATTCCTGCAAAATGTAATAGCTCTCTGTTGGATGTATAAAATTTTATTATATGTAATTGAATATGTTTTGAGCTTGATTTTAAATTCATTCATTGAAATAGAAACTCTATATATTTTTAGTGTGATTTGCAATGTTTCATATAAGAAGTTCAGCAGTAACCCAGACTCTGTGGAAGGGAGGCTCACCAAATATTTCTGAGGTTCTTCTCTGGCCCACATGTCTGTATATATGGTACCCTATATAGCCACCTACTCTACTATTTTTCATCATGAAAATGCATGAAATTTCAGTGAGTTTTGTAGCCATAATGAGTAGTGATATAGGAAGCATAATGCTCATCCCTCTGATTTCAGATGCCCAAATTATAGAATTCTATCTGTCTTTGGCTAGGAATTAGCCTGGAGGTAAGCTTAGATTTCCCTTCTCTGAGACCCTCCCTGATCTAAAATCTCCTTTTAATTTCCTTCCTCCATTGAGCTAGAAGCATTTTTTTTTTTTTAGAAGCATTTTATCAAGTGTGGAGAAATGGTTTGTTGTAGATGACAGGCAATATAAGCTTTACCTAACTGAAACTTCTAATTTATTTTCTTCTTTTCATCTGAATTTAGATTTCTGCACTAAATAGCCAGAAATATTGCTAATTTTTTTCCCCATTTCCTTTATTACTCTTCCCAATTTAGAGCAATCATTGGTAGCTCATTGAACAGAGATGAATTTGTGTCTTTGGAGAATTCCTACAATAATCTACATGTCACCTTGTCTATGTCAAGATATATTCTTCAAAAATAAATAGGTAGGGGCAGCCCAGGTGGCACAATGGTTTAGTGCCTGGCTTCAGCCTGGGACGTGATCCTGGAGTTCTGGGATCGAGTCCCACATCAGGCTCCCTGCATGGAGCCTGCTTCTCCCTCTGCCTGTGTCTCTGCCTCTCTCTCTCTCTCTCTCTCTGTGTCTTTCATGAATAAATAAATAAAATCTTAAAAAAATAAATACATAAACAAATAAATAGGTAATTCACACCATATGCAAAAATTAACTCAAAACAGATCAACAACATAAATATAAGAGCTAAAACCATAAAAGTATTAGAAGAAAACACAGTGACAAATATTCATGACCTTAGATTTTGGCAATGGATTCTTAGATCTGACACCAAAAGCACAAACAGTAAAAAAAAAAAAAAAAAAACAGATAAATTGATAAATTGGACTTCAACAAAATTCAAAAATTGATGCATCAAAGGACATTATTTAAAAGTAAAAATATAACCTCTAGAATGGGAGAAAATATTTACAATCATTTATCTGGTAAGGGTTTAATATCCAGAATATGTAAAGAACTCCCAAAACTCAAGAGAAAAAAAAAAAAAAAAAAAAAGAACAATTAAAAAATGGGCAAGGGCTTGAATAGACATTTCTTCAAAGAATATTTACAAACAACCAGTAAACATATGAACACACACTCAAACATCACTAATCATTAGGAAAATGCAAATCAAAACCATAATCAGATACCACTGCACACCTACTAGGGCATACTACTTTAAAAAAATGGAAAAATAACAAGTGTTGGGGGAATTGAAACCCTCATCCATTGCTGGTGAGAATGTAAATGGTGCAGGCTCTGTGAAAAAGAGTTTGATAGTTCCTCAAAATGCTAGATATAGAATTACATAAGATCCAGGAATTACACTCCTATGTACATACCTCACATCATTGAAAACAGGGGCTCAAATAGATATTTGTATGCCAATGTTCATTGGACCATTATTCCTGATAACTGAGAGGTGGAAACTAGCCAAGTGTCTATCAACAGATAAATGGATCAACAAAATAAGTACATACATAAAATGAAATATTATTAAGCCATAAAAAGGAATGAAATTCTGATACATGATACAGCATAGGTGAACCTTAAAAATATTCTGTTTAGTGACATTAAAGCATATGCAAAAGGACAAATATTATATGACTCCATTTACACAAAATATCTACAATAAGCAAATTCATATGCAGAAAGTTTACCAGGAGCTGGGAGGAGAGGAGATTATATAATCTCTATTTGAGGTGATGAAAAGGTTTTGGAAATAGATGGTGCTAATAGTTGCATAACATTGTGAATGTAACTAACACTGCCAAATCATAAACTTAAAAATGATTAAAATGGCAATAAATAAATAAACGCATGGCTTTGTTCCCCTATACTAAAATAGACAAGCCAAATTTGGTAGATGAGTTTAAACATTAGTTTGAAGCTAGTGAAAATTGATATTTATTTCCAGGAAGGCAATTTAGAGTAGAAACATCAGTGTTTCATAAGAACCATGAAAAGAAGTATTTCACCCTTTGTTCAATAGACTTCCTGTTTCTAGAAGAGAATTCTCTGAAAGAGGGACAGAAGGTTCACTGAGCCTTGACATTGACAGCTGATTAAGACCATCTACATCAGAGGATATTTGGGTTGGTAGAGCTTTCTATTAACTTCATGTGAGTTTTTCCATAGGAATTTAAGAATTTTCCTTTAAAAATTTTATATATGCTTATCTTAGTTACTAAATCTTATAGTCTGTCAATATCAACAAAACATAATAGCTCTCAAAAAGGCAAAAAGTCTTTAGTCAACTTATTTTTTCCTGCATGAAGTTGGTAATAGGATCTAATAATACCTTTAAATACTTTGTTTCTACTTGGATGACCACTTGGATTAAGAATAAAACTTCATAACTGTATAACACCTTTCTTTGGGGGAAATTTGAAATCTTTGGACTTATTTCCACTCTTTTTTTTTTTTTTTTGACTTATTTCCATTCTAATTTGTTTTATAATCTTAACCTTTTTGGAGGATAAGGAAGATGACGGAAGTAAAGACAAATAGTAATAAGTAGCCAATAACTAACTTTTTATCCTCTTACGTGGCAACTGACCAATACATTAAAAAATTTTCCAGAATTGTACTTCTTGATGTTAATATAACCTTATCTGGGATTTGCAATAAGATTTTTGCTGGAAGTAAAAAATTATTTGTAAGCTCAAATCTGTGTAATCATATAAAAGCTTCACAATATAAAGTGGTATACTAGAGAGAAAAATATACACACAGAAACAAATATAGGCACATCACAATTCCAGATTTTCTCTCAAACTTGTGCTCCTGCTATAGCCTTTGAAGGGGACATGATAAGGGCCTGAAGGAAAGAGAGGGAGAGGGAGACATATGTTAAACACAAAGGATACTTCAGTAAATTAAGGATAAAGTATTTATTAGGTCAGAAATTGCATGAGGATAAATAGAACACAGTGACTTTGATTAGTCTGAGAAAGAAGACAGCTATGGTGACCATAAAAGAAGGATGGGTAAAGAAACATGAGTACAAAAAATGGAAATTCGTGGAAGAACTACGTAAAACAAATGGGAGTGGGGACACTGATGTCTTTCTCATACACTTTAAGTGGCCACGGTTGTTGTAGTGTTAGATTACCTGGGTCTTTTGCTTTTCGGGACTGTTTCTTCATTCTGTTACCCCTGTAGGTTCATTTTTTTTTTTATTTAAGATTTTATTTATTCATCCATGAGAGACACACAGAGAGAGACAGAGACAGAGACACAGGCAGAGGCAGAAGCAGGCTCCATGCAGGGACCCCGACATGGCACTCGATCCCAGACCCCAGGATCACACCCCGGGCTGATGGCGGCGCTAAACCGCTGGGCCACCGGGGCTGCCCAACCCCTGTAGGTTCAGAAGCTTTGTCACCCTTCAAATGTATAGGTGTTCATGTTCATGCTGTCCAAGCTTCTGCTGCAAAATTGTTGAAAACAAGAGTGAGGGCTCCACCATATTCTAAGAAATGAAAAACACCTCAGATACCTGGGGATACATAGCCTCTGCAGCAAGTTAAATATTTCAAAGACATTTTTATAGTTGCAGTCAAAATGACTTCTCCATCAGAAGCACCTGACCAGTTTGACCACTGCTTTATATGGTTTTCTAATAGGCTGTTATGGGAATAGTGTTTTATCCTGACTCATCCATTCATTGATACTACCATGTACCCATACCTCATCTTATGAGTGCTTAGTTAGTGATTTTTTTTAAATTTTTATTTATTATTTATTTATGATAGTCACAGAATGAGAGAGAGAGAGAGAGAGAGAGAGAGAGAGGCAGAGATACAGGCAGAGGGAGAAGCAGGCTCCATGCACCGGGAGCCCGATGTAGGATTCGATCCCGGGTCTCCGGGATCGCGCCCTGGGCCAAAGGCAGGCGCCAAACCGCTGCGCCACCCAGAGATCCCGATTTTTTTTTTTTTTAAGTAGACTCCATACCAAGCATAGAGCCCAATGCAGGGCCCAAACTCACAAGCCTGAGATCAAGACCTGAACTGAAATCAAGAGTTGGACATTTAACCAAATGAGCCACCCAGGCACTCCTAATTGGTGACTTTTTGACATAACATATCTTAGAAAGTTATACTACTTTTCAGACAATGACTCTCCCCCCACCCAAATAGCAAGATTTTTTACCATAAAGCACATCGAATAAACATGATATAAAAAGTGATATTTCAACATTATGATTTCAGGCAAAGACATGCATACCAATTCACTCAAAACAAGTTTTTAGTCAGAGTACAGCATGTGGAACAAATTTAAATTGCACACTGTGAAGGATGCACCCAAAATGTTTTCCTCTGTGTACACATGACAAGCGAAAGAGATGAAAATGGAGCATCTTCAGCTACTTATCCACATGGACTATTCTGAAGTGTTTTAAAGTATTCTCATGGTTATTTAGTCTTTATTTTGCCCTGAAGGTATGTGTCTGTCCTTTAACTTGAGTGTAGATTTGAGTGCTAGACAATTATGCACCCCAGAATGGCTGAAAAATTGGCAAAGAGAACGATGAAGAAAGAACAAACCCTCCAAAGAATATGTTTCTTACAGCCCTTCTCTACAACCCACCGTCCACTCTAGTCTTTTATTACATTTTAGTATAAACTGTATTTACTTCAAACTACTTATTAATTACAAGAAGTTGCTTTCATCATTCAATTCATGTATTTTTCTAAGAAGATTGTTTGGGTACCTTGGGCTTTGGTATTGATAAAAGCATCATAAATTTCCTCATTAAATTTAATGGATTTTTATTGACTAGTCAAGTTGCTTTACTTCTCTGAGCCTTCCTTTCCTTGTCATAAAGTGAGGCTAATAAAACTGGCCCTGGGGGTGCTGTGGGAATGTTAAATAAATAAATGATTTAATTTATAAATAAATGTCACGAGTAAACAGTTTCAAGCACTTTAACACCATTTATTTATTTACTGGTAAATGTTGTGTTAATAATAAACACAACTTTTGAGGCACCTGGGTGGCTCAGTTGGTTAAGTGTCTGACTCTTGGTTTCAGCTCAGGTCATGATCTCATGGGTCATGAGATCGTGCCCCAAGTAGGGGGTCCATGCTCAGTGGGAAGTCCACTTGAGGATTCTCGCCCTCTGCCCCTCCCCCACCTCTCTAAAATGAATAAATAAATCTTTTAAAATAGTAATAAATCACTCTTATTTATGCATTAAAACAGTTATTAAGTATCTGAGGTATTAAAACTTCATTCTTTGAAAATAAAAAAATAAATTTAATGGATTTCTTTTTTTCATTTAATGGCTCTTCACTTGGTGGCAGCATTTCACAAATGAAGTAATATCATTAAGCAAAGGAATACACTAATGGGCTAAAAGAGATGAGTAAATTATAGCCCCAGCTTTGAAAGAACTTGCAATTTTTTAGAGAAGATGAATAGATCTGTATACAAGAATGTGCAGTATGTAAAAATTCATGTAAACTATAAAGAAATAGGACCACATTTTTAAATAAATAAGCATATCTGGGCTTCTACACCAAAACTACAATTACCTCCTTTAAAAATTTCCCCTGGAAAGTATACCTTGACATTTCCCAAAAATTTATTTGATTAAAAGATGAGTTGTGATGATAAAGTAATAGGAATGGTGTCACAGAGAAGTACTGGCATGTAAAATGCTCAGAACATAAATAATTGATTTTTCTCAAAGGCTGAGTATCCTTAAAGATCTTTACCTAATCTATTTAAAGAACAATATTTTCCTTTCAACATTTTCTTTATATATATATATATATTTTAATTATATATAATTAAGTTATATATGTGGTTTTTAAAAAAATTTTTTAAGTAGGCTCCATGCCCACCATGAGGCTTGAACTCATGATGCTGAGCTCAAGAGTCCCATGCTCTATAGACTAAGCCAACTAGGTGCACTTCAATATTTTCTATATAAGACTATAATGACAAAGTTCAGAATAGCTGATACAAAGGGGCATTCGACTGCTAACGTCCCGTTCAGGAAGGTAGGTAAAGCTCAAATCCCACAGTGTGGATATTTTTGCAATGGGAAACAACCAATCACAAAAGTATGTGACTTTGAATAATGAGTGAATAGACTCATTCTAGAAGATATTCCTTTTCTTGCTTAAAACTATTGTCAGAGGGCAATGGTGGGAGTAAGGGATAGTCTCATACCTTCCTATTCAGCAGAAACAACAAACAAGCATTTTCAGAAGATATTCATGGACATGCAAGAATGTTCAAAAGGAATTTACATGGCAATAGCAGTAAAGCTAATGTGTGTCTGGGAGGGGTCTGCAATCAACCATAAGCATTGATACAAGTAAACAGTCACCCCCTACAAACCAGGTCAAGATTCTAATTAAGTGAGATTGAGGGTAACACTGAATCAGGACACAAAAAGTTTCTGATCGTCATTCTAGAGGCTTCTTACCAGGCTCTTCAGCACTTGCCCTATGATAATGCTTTGGTAGTTAGCATCAGTGCCATCAAAACCACTCATATAAAACTTGCATATTTTGGTGTGTTTATTCCATAATGTGAGTTTATTTCTGTTCAACCAATTCTTTTTTGTCCCAAGTTAAAAAAAAAAAAAAAAAAAAAAACCTGAAGGTTTTATTAAAGGGAGATTCTTGAACTGAATGGACATTGTATTTCTGACCCAAATAGACTTTGTATACTTTTAACATCCTGATTTGATAACAAGCAGATATAGTATTGGTCCGTTATAGAATGAACAGGCCGTTGAGTAAACATCCTTATATTAACCAAGTATTATGACACCAAAGATTGTATATAGTTGGTGCTTAAATTTTTTCCCTCAAAATAGACACGTAGAGGTTTCTTTAGCACTATACTGACGGATACTTCTATTTCAACAGAATCATCATACCTAAGTGGGTCACAGCAGGGGAACTCGGACTTTGTAAAGTTCCTGCTGATGCTGGTTATTCTCTCCATGCTTCTTGTGATATAGTCTTTGCTCTTCTCCATCCTGCTCCATACCCCAAGAAGCTGACCTCTTAGGACTGCATTATCCAGGCTCATATGCCCTCTGGCTTTTGATTGGGTTTGGCAAATGCAATGCAAGATATTGGAGAGTAAGAGGAGGAAGAGGTCAGGGTATTTATTCCCGCTGCTCTCTGCCTGGTTTGGCAGCATTCCTTTACAGATGGCCTTGGCTCTTGTCAGGTGGCTTCTCTCCCAGGGTTACAGCTCTTACCATGCTCCAGTACAGTCTCCTTCAAGACTTCCTGCTGTCACCTCAACATCCTCTGTTGGTTTCTTATCCTCAATCAATCTCTACATCAAACCCTCTTTGATTTCCCCGTTTGAGTGGTTTCCTGCCTGAAACATATATCTTCCATGTGTTTATTTTCTCATACATTATTTTTTTCTCATTAACACAAATATTTATTGATGCTATTTATATATAGCAAATTATATTGAATGTGATGATTATATAAGTTGAATTCACCATTTGTTTGTGCATAAAGGTATTCTCCTATTTATAAATGAACATTTCTCTTTGCTGTCCATTAGTTTTTGTCCAGATATTGGCCTCTGTCAAATATTTAAAAATCAACTTAGTTTCTATTAAACAAAACAAAAAGTGATTTCATGGACAGTGACTGTATGGTGAACAAAAACATCTGATGTTAAATGCTATTTAAAGCTGCTTCTTGGGGATCCCTGGGTGGCTCAGCGGTTTAGCGCCTGCCTTCAGGGCAGGGCGTGATCCTTGAGTCCCGGGATCAAGTCCCACGTCGGGCTCCCTGCATGGAGCCTGCTTCTCCCTCTGCCTGTGTCTCTGCCTCTCTCTCTCTCTCTGTCTCTCATGAATAAATAAATAAAATCTTAAAAAAAGCAAAACAAACAAACAAAAAAAACCTGCTTCTTGGGATGCCTGAGTGGCTCAGAGGTTGAGTTTCTGCCTTTGGCTCAGGGCTTGATTCTGGATCAAGACTCCTGGGTTCGAGTCTTGTATCCGGCTCCCCCAGGGAGCCTGCTTCTCGTTCTGTGTCTCTGCCTCTCCGTGTGTGTGTCTCATGAATAAATCAATAAAATCTTTTAAAAAAAACAAATAAATGAGGGCCGCCCGGGGGGGCTCAGGGGTTTAGCGCCTCCTTCAGCCCGGGGCGTGATCCTGGAGACCCGGGATGGAGTCCCACATCAGGCTCCCTGCATGGGGCCTGCTTCTCCCTCTGCCTGTGTCTCTGCCTGCCTCTCTCTCTCTCTCTCTGTGTCTCTCATGAATAAATAAATAAAATATTTATTAAATAAATAAATAAATAAAGCTATTTCTTTTTATTTTTATCTTTATTTTTTTAATAAAGCTATTTCTTGACTGGGGCCCCTGGGTAGCTCAGTTATGATCTCAGGATCCTAGGATCCAGCACCCCATTGGGCTCCCTACTGAGTGACGAGTCTTCTTCTCCCTCTGCCCCTCTCCCCCCAACTCATTCTTGTTCTCTTTCTCTCTTCTCTCAAATAAATAAAATCTTAAAACAAAAACAACAACAACAACAACCCTGCTTCTTGATCATCTCTCAGTTCATGCTACTTAAGACAGAAAGGGCTGGGATTTCATAAATTCCAAAAGTCTTATCTGAACAGTCTGCATACAAAAGTTGTCTTTTATGGAATATTACTCAGTCATCAGAAAGGATAAATACCATTTACACTGACATGGATGGAACTGAAGGGTATTATGCTTAGTGAAAGAAGTCAAAGGGAGAAAGACAATTATCAAATGGTTTCACTCATATGTGAAATATAAGAATTTGAGTGGTGGATCATAGGGGAAGGAAGGGAAAACTGAATGGGAAGAAATCAGAGAGGGAGACAAACCATGAGAGACTCTTAACTATAGGAAAAAAACTGAGGGTTGCTGGAAGGGAAGTGGGTGGATGGATGGAGTAACTGGGTGATGGACATTAAGGAGGGCATGTGATGTAATGACCACTGGGTGTTATACACAACTGATAAATTATTGAACACTACATCTGAAACTAAGGGTGTACTACTTACTGTATATTGGCTAATTGAATTTAAATTAAAAAAATACTTCTCTTTTAGTTTAGTGAAGGGGTATCCATGAAGCTGAGGACCTCTGCATTCTTGTTTTTGCTGAGCTAAACTTCCAACTGTCCTCTTTCAGGCAACCATGGGTTTTAGGAGGGGGGCAAGGATCTGTAAAAAGGCTATGCAAGTATGCTGTGAGGCACTGGTATATCCTCAGCAGAAGGGGAAGTGGGGCTTGGCAAGCCACTTCTCACTGTGGTTGTTTCTGCAAATCTGGTTGAAGTAATGCTATTGCTATTGTTGGGAGGATTTGTTGTGACTGTGCTCTTGACCATGGAGGCCTGGGTGAGGAGGTGGTTTCTATGAGCTGTGTTGTTTCTTTGCTACTGGGAGAACTAGAGCCATGATTATTAAATGCTTTTATTGGTTGCTGGAAAGCCAAAGGAAATAGTACCGCAGGGAAGCAGAATTTGCCTAGAGAACGTATGGTTGAAGCCTGAGATTACATGTGAGGTAGTCTTCACTTGGGAACTTGAAAATTTAAGTCACTTCTGCTGCTTTTCACTGAGTCAACTTGCATATTAGATGTTTGGGACTCTCATACATGATTTAATTTAATTCTCACAATGCCACTGTTAGAATTATCACTCTAAAGATCACAAAACAGAATCATACCACAAAGTTGTAACTTAGATTTAAATCTGGATTTGACCGACTCTGAGCCTTTGCTCCTTCCACTTTATATAGTTTCCTTCTAGAAGGTTTGTTAGGACAATCATCCATAAACTTACTATTATTACTACCATTTTGCAAATGAGAAACTAAGAATCAAAGCCATCTACTCGCCCCACCTCACAAGCATACCTGACTGTTCACATTATCATGATTTTACTCTGCCACTGTCTTTATCACAATGTCTTAACTATTGCAGGAAATTTTTGTCCAGGGAGATAAAAGTTAAAAATAACTTCAATGTTCCTTTCAGGAACTTCCTGAAAAATCCATTTTTAATGAACATAAGACTGTTTGCCTTTTCAATAGATAGCATCAAACAATTCTTTGCTTTCTTTGATTCTTCTATTTCTGTACCCACTAATCCTAAAGTGTTCTGCTGTGATCTTTATTCAATCCTATTTAAGACTCATCCCTTGCCTTGAAAGAGTTATCTTAAACCAAATCCCAAACCTCATTTCACTACTTTGCTCTCTTCCCTCTAAGATGCTACTAATTCATGGTCAAAGCAGTGTTCTCTCTTACTGAGGTAAGTAATAAACTCAGATTCACCTTTTCAACAGGTTTTTTTGGTGGTATTTTTGAGGATTCAGCATTTGGCAACACTAACATTTATAGAGTTAAATAATCCCTGAAATTCATCAAGATAGGAAGAGGTGGAACGGAGATTCAAGCCAAGGCATCTGACTGTGGAGCCCTCTCATAAATAACACACTGTTTTGCCTCCAACAGGCTATAATAGCAAAATAAAATGTGACAAAGTACTTAGCACAGATGTTACTACTTGGTCACTAGAGTGTTTAACATAGTCCCCAAAGGCTTAGTATAACAGAATATTATCTTTTCTGGTATTCAGATATAAAATTATTAATAATTAGACTTTTTAATCATCTTCCAAAGCTTAGCTAAACTTTTATCACTTAGATTTACAAATATGTCATAGAAGTAATTAGCAAAGGAATAGCATTTTTTTTTAATATATCAACCTGTGGTAAGAAAATGTTAAATTGTGTTTTATCATTACATAGGAGTATAAAAAGGACTTGCCTTTACATGGTATTATGTATGAGTCAAAGTACTGATTTCTGAGTTGTCCTCACTGTGCAGATAAAATTATTTTATCACCTAGATGAAATAGAGTCAAATTTTACTTGTTCTAAAAAAAAAAAACTTGTTACAATAAACAAGTGGACATTTCAATAAAACAGCCTATGATTTTACTCTTGAGAAACCAAAGGGAGTATCTTAGAGAGACTGGAGTGAGAATTAACATTTTAAATTACATATTTGAAGGCAATCATGAAAATAGGAGCTGATGAATAAATCAAAAGATTCAAGGAAGTTCCTAGAAAATTCTAGAAATAGATTCTCTTCCTCTTGTTTATTTTATTTTTCATGGTGACCTGTGTCCTTTGGGGATTCCTAAATAAATCTGATGCAAACAGATGTTAATGTTTAATGTCTTTTTAGCCTGACGATATGGGGAGCAATTCACTAAGCAGGCTTCCACTGAGCTGACTCTTGGGATTAACTAACTCTGTTCTCTCGATGAATCACACTGGCTGATTCCACAGTAAATTGACCCTCAGCACTGCCACACTACTTTCCATTCTGCCCTTTACCTGCTCCCACCAGCTGAGTTGTCTGCTTCCCTAGACTCACTTGTGTTTGATCCCAAACCTTGTCATTGTAATAATATAACAACTACATGTTATACAATTTGACAACTACATATTACTCAAGATGACAGGTTGTAAAAGAAAAATGGTGCTGCCGTGAAAACTAAATTAAATACTTCAGAAAGCAAATTGCTTTTTAAAAGGAGATCAAATCAAATAATTATAAAGAATTAGGGAAAAAAAACCTTTAAAGGCCTAGAAAAAATTTGTTTTTAGATTTAAGATCTTTTTCTTTGAAATACACTGGGAGGGCAGCCCCTGTGGCTCAGCGGTTTAGCGCTGCCTTCAGCCCACGGCATGATCCTGGAGTCCCGGGATCGAGTCCCACATCCGGCTCCCTGCATGGAGCCTGCTTCTCCCTCTGCCTGTGTCTCTGCCTTTCTCTCTCTTTGTCTGTCTCTCATGAATAAATAAATAAATACTTCGTTTTTAAAAAAAGAAATACACTAGGAAATGTAGATGAATTATGAGTATGGTTTGTGAAAAAGAACATCTGGAACTTCAATCACCAGATTAATACAAAAAAAAAAACAAAACTAAATTAAAAAAAAAAGCCTTAGGTCTACTATTAAAGATAAGTAAGTAAATGCAAATTTACATGTTTGGTATAAAAGTTCCAGTACACTATTATGTACACCTTTTATGATTATCTAATATGACTGACATTTTTTGATTAACCAACTGTGATGGTTCATTTTATATGTCAATTTGACTAGGCAATGAAGTTCTTAGATATCTGGTCAAACACTATTCTGACTGTGAGGGCATTTTTGGGTGAGATTAGTATTTGATTAGGTAGACTGAAAACAGGTTGCCCTTCATAATGTGGGTGGGCCTTCCCCAATTAGTTGAAGGCTTAAATAGAATAAAAAGGCTCACTCTCCCATGAATAAGAGGAGATTCCTCTTGCATGATTACTTTAGCTGGAGCAGCAGTCTTTTACTTCCTTTATACTCAGACTGAAACATCAACTTTCATTGTGTCTCTTTCATTGTGTCTCATTGTGCCAGATTTCAGACCAGAGGATACCATCAGCTCTCCTGGACTCACACTGGAACTGTACCATAGACTCTTCTGAGTCTCCAACTTGTGGACTACAGATCTGGTGACTTGTACTTGAACATTTAAAGGTGATGGCAAAAAGAGGAAGAGCAAGCAAGACTGAGAACCAGATGAGGAAGTAAGAGAAAAACCAGGAGAATGTGGTATCATTCAACCCCTAAAAGGAGAATTCCAAGAAGTGACCAGTTGTATTAAATGCCAAAATATTAAGGAGTGTGAGACCAAGACAATCCCCAATGTATATAGCAATATAATATAGTTGGTTGTGGCCTTTATGGAAGTAATTTCACTGGAATGATAAGAATGAAGTAAGATTATAAGGAGTGAAGAGAAAATTGTATTTCTACTTAATGAAGTATATTGGACACAAGTGGTTACTTCTGTCCCTTTTATAACACCATTGAAAAGATAATGGGCATCTGGGAGACTCAGGTGGTTAAGTGTCTGCCTTTGGCTCAGGTCATGATCTCAGGGTCCTGGAATTGAGCCTCACATCAGGCTCCTTGCTCAGTGGGGAGGAGTCTGCTTCTCCCTTTCCTTCTGCCTCTCCTTTAATAAATTTTTTTTAAAAATTTAAAAGATAGTGAAAGAAGTTTTTTCTAAAAAGTGATAAACTGGGGCAGCCCAGATGGCTCAGTGGTTTAGTGCCACCTTTATCCCAGGGCCTGATCCTGGAGACCGGGGATCAAGTCCCATGTTGGGCTCTCTGCATGGAGTCTGCTTCTCCTTCTGCCTCTGTCTCTGCCTCTGTGTGTCTCTCATGAATAAATAAATAAAATTTAAAAATTAATTAATTAATTAATTAATTAAAAGTGATAAACCCAGAAGACCACAAAAACTAAATGATGAGATTTCAACAAGCTTTTGAAAGATGAGAAATGGATGAACTGGGGTAATTGACTTATCAGTCTAGAAAAAGGTAAAATGAAGGTAATAGTGTGAAGCAGACAAAGAACAAGATGATTCATGTCTCAGAACCCTGGAAGAACCTGGGAACCTCAAGTACTGGGGGCCTTTGAAAGATCAGTTGGCAATTTGTTTATGAAACAGCTTTTCACATCAGAAGACTGAAACCTCCCTCTCTAGGAAGGTTGAATCTTTCTCCAAACAGTATGAGAATTCTCCCAGCTTCATTTGTACACACCAGGTGGGAGAAAGAGAATCACCTTAAGGTAAAACATTCCTGCAGTCAAAAAAAAAAAAAAAAAAAAAAAAAAAAAACAACCATAGAGAGACTGATATTTGTGTGCCTTTAAATGAAAAAGCCGGCTTACTGTTAACTGATATCCACCAATGACAAATTCTGCTCATACAACTAGAGCTCTGAACATGAAATACAGCAAGAAAAAAAAGCAAACAATTTTAAAAATTCGAAAATGCAAGGATCAAGAAACCTCAAAAAGTATTTTAATAGGATCTTCACAGAGATGCAAGGTGATATTGCATCCACAAAACAGAAACAGGAATTTTATAAAAAGTGAATTACCAAGCCTAAGAATGGGCTTTTGGACCTTGAAATCATATGAAAATTCAAGAATCAATAGGAATGGTGAAAGGTTAAATCAGGAAAATCATTTTGAAAGTGGATAAAATGGAAGTGGGTAACACAAGAAAGTTAAAACAAATTTAAAGGATCTGTGTAGGAGGTCCAATATCTGAATGATGAGTCATAGAAAGAAAATACAGAGGAAAGTATTAAAATGCCTTACACTGAAAAAATTCCTAGAACTGAGGGACACAGATTTCCAGATTAAAATGACCTATTGGGAGCATCTGCATGGCTCAGTCACTTAAGTGTCTAACTCTTGATTTCAGCTCAGGACATGATCTCAGGATCATGAGATCGAGCCCTGAGTCAGGCTCAGCACTGGCCATGGAGTCTGTTTGAGATTCTCTCTCCCTATTCCTCTACCCCCCGACCCCCTCTTAAAAAAAAAAAAAGCTATTGAATATCCAACCATCCAAATAAAGAGAGGTAAATAAAGACCAAAAAAATCTTTTTTTTTTTTTTTTAAAAGATCTCACTCATCTATTCATGAGAGGCAGAGAGAGAGGCAGAGACACAGGCAGAGGGAGAAGCAGGCTCCATGCAGGGAGCCTGATGTGGGACTCGATTCCAGGACCCCGGGATCATGACCTGAGCCGATGGCAGGCACTCAACCACTGAGCCACCCAGGTGTCCCAACAATAAAATCTTAAAAGATTCTAGAGAGAAAAAAAGTCAGGTCATATACAAAAGCTAGATTCTGAATGTCATTCACAGGAATTGAGAACAGCATTGGGAAGCCTTGGGATCTAAGGAAGAGCACATCCAACACAGGGGAAAGATGAAGAGCATTTCCAAATGACAAGGGAAATCTCTTCACGGAGGCTGTGTAGCAAGGAAAGAAAGCATGTTGAATGTGTCAGGAGTCTTGATTGCTGTGAAATCTGAGGTAAACAGGATTAAAAGGCATGAGAACTCATGACCAGCAGTAGGATGGGCAATCAGCCTGGTCCTGATTTAGCCCCCGGTGCAGGGGCTTTGGCCAGCTGCTGTTTGTTCCTGCATCTCTACTGAGGCAGACAGAAGGGGACTCTACGCTGATGAACGTGTATGCTCAGGCTACACAGTGGAAGTTATCCCAACCAGGAAATACAATCTTCTGGCAAGTCTTTATTTTTGAAAGGTTTCTTATACGTGATCGCCAGTTCCATTGAGAATTTCCTAAAGTGGGAAGATTCCCTCATAGGGGCTACCTATTCTACAACTGACTTTAGTCCCCATAATTACAGGTTACAATGAATATTACATGTTATATGACATGTGCTTTTCAAGCAATTGGTTGTTTGCCTTTGTGACAAAGGCACTCTTTTGAAGTACTAGTGTAATTTAGCTATTGGATTTATTTTCTTAACAATTGGCACCAGAATGCCTTTTGGGGAGGAAACTACCTTTGAGGAAATGACTTGATTAGCCACTGGGTAGAAGGTAGGGCCCTGTGGGGTGTGGTGTTCGGCAAAATGAAAGCCACGAAAGAGACTGGTTAAATTGCTCTTATGAGAATTACAGAGGAATTTCTTTTGTTTCTGAGAGGGAGAGGTGGGGAAGATAGGGAAGCAAAGAAGGAGGGAGGAGAACAGAGAGTAGAAAGAGGAAACTGTGATATGTGCTGGATAATTGGAAGTAAAACAGCTAGCAGAAAAATGAGAGTGGCGGAAGGATTTTCTGTGAAAACTCAACATAAACTCTGTGCATTTCTACAATTAAAGACACTCTTTTTCTTGCCCATACCATACCAAGTCTAAAAGCATACCCCACTCACAAATGGATGGGCAAATTGCCTTGAGGATAGAGATAATTTTTATGCCTCAGTCAATTTGATGTTAAATAGAGGCAGCAGGCCCAGAAACGGATCTGACCTCCAAGAAATGGGAAGAGTTTGGATTTTCATACTGTGCAATATGAGAGTTCAGGCCTAGACCTGTTTGGATCTCAAGAGTAGACGACTCCAGCTGTCAGGTAGTTTATTATATTCCTATAGTGAGTCCTTACTATCCTGACAGTCTTAAATGTGACTTTCTTTTCTTTAATGGCTGGTTTCCTCTTGTATTATTTTAACCTAAAACAAGCCACAGCTTGGTTTTCATTTAGTTCCTTTCAGAAAACCCTGTGTGAAGTTAATTACATCTAATGAATGGTATGTTTTTGTGTGTGTGTGTGTGAGTTTCCCAGGCTTCAAAAATGAGGCCAGTTTCTTATTAAATAAGGTTTTTGAAAAATCTGATCTCATTATGTACAGTTGTTCATTGTTTCCCTTATTTTGTGATGCTTAGTATTACTTTAAAAACCCTGTAATGATGTTGTACATATGTGCCAGATGTGTTCCTCTGTCCCCCCTAAACCCTCTCTGCATAGATGGATAGATTTCTTTTTCCTATTACCTGCCCATTATCCAGTTTCTCTTCTTCATAGCTAGAAATTTTGCCCCTTGGCAGCTCGCCCTCATAACACAGAAGTGAAAGTAGAGCTTAACAGATCTTCCATTTCCTTTTCCTACTTGTTCTTCACTGGCATTCTTCTACCAGACGAATTTTCGTTTTTGCTGACCCTCCCAGATTAATTTCAAAGGCTCCTCTCTGTAAGTTCAAAGATTTTCCATAGCTAACATCGCTTCCCTGTGCTTATGATTAAATCGGTCTCCATAATGAAACTCATCTCTGATAATTAGCTGATTTTTAAACATACCAGAAGGCATCATTTTACTTTTCTTTAATTCTAATATCAGGGCACGTTCTCTTAACAAGTTGATACGTACTGCACTTACCAGAAAATGCTTGTGATAACAGAGATCTGCTCCTGACTAACCTACTATTTATTTGGAAGATCCCTGCCTGCCTTCTTCCTTTTTTTTCTTTTTAAGATTTTATTTATTTTATGAGACAGAGAGAGAGAGACAGAGAGACAGAGAGAGAGGCAGAGACAGGTAGAGGGAAAAGCAGGCTCCATGCAGGGAGCCTGACGTGGGGTTCGATCCCAGGACTCCAGGATCACGCCCTGGGCTGAAGGCGACGCTAAACCACTGAGCCACCTGGGCTGCCCCCTGACTGCCTTCTTAACTTGAAAATTAAACACAGTGAATCTACTCCTAAAGCAGAATGAGCGATGTCATGCATAGTTTCTAATCTCCTATTTCAAGGTTTAGTTCGTTTGCAAGACAGGGCACAAAAATCCCATTAGACCGTTACCAGGTTATGCTGTTATATAGTACAGTTAATTATTAGAATCTGCACATTGCTGGGGTAATCAATGAGAAAGGATACAGAAAAAAGAAGAATACTGCTACGTCTCTAGTTCTTGCATCATCAACAATACACTTAACTCTGTTTTCTTTAAAAAAGAAAATTGAAGCCACCAGAAGAAACACCTTCATTTCCCTATGTGACCATTAGAATGGCCAGCCTCTTCACTCAGCCTCTTCTTGTTCCCAGCTGCTTTCCTTTCTTCAAGGGCCAGCATCTCCAGGTGTACTTGATATCCCATCCTCTTCCACTTTCTAAAAAATAAATAAATAAATAAATAAAAAATTTACCCTATGGATTATTTCCTCCTACAACATTTTTGGTTTTGATCTATCCCCTCAGCACTTAAATATGTCCTAATCTCTCCCACCTTATACAAAATTTCAAGCTTGTACTCCATTCCCACAACCATTTTAGCATTTTTCCTCCTTTTTACAGCCAAACTTCTCAAAAACTTTCTTTATGTTCACTGCCTCAGCTTTGTCATATCCCCTTTGTCCCTCCACACTCTCCATCTGGCTTCCAGCCCCATGATTCCAACCAAAATGACTCTCTCTAAAATCACCAGAGACATTTTCTATTAAGATAAACAAATGCATAGTCTGCCCCTTTCATTCCACCTGGTTTCTCCTTGACACTGTTTACCAAATTTCCTTCTTTTTTCTTTTTTTTTAAAGATTTTATTTTTATTTATTTATTTATTTATTTATTTATTTATTTATTTATTTATTTATTCATGAGAGACACAGAGAGAAAGAGAGGTAGACATAGGCAGAGGAAGAAGCAGGCTCCATGCAGGAAGCCCAAAGTGGGACTCAGTCCTGGGACTCCAGGATCACGCCCTGATCCAAAGGCAGATGCTCAACCACTGAGCCACCCAGGCATCCCCCAAATTTCCTTCTATAAAACATGACACCTGTGGCTTCCATCACCACCCACTCCTCTGATTTTATACTTTTCTCTGACCATTGCTTCTCAGCCTCCTTTTCTGGATCTTTCTTCTACTTTTTTATTTAAACTACTGTTGTAGCTGCTCAGGGCCTAGTCTAACTTCTTCCCCTCCTAATCCTACATTCTTCCTCATGTGCTCATATATTTGCAAAGGTTTCCCTTCCCATCTTTTCTCCAAAATATTAATTTAAATGTCAATGAATATAAGGAAGATTCTGGTGATTCCTACTTCTCTGGAGACTCTTTTTCTCTAAAGTTAGGGAAACATTCACAGAGATGAGTATGTGTGAAAGCTGACATTTTGCCATCCCCACATGAACAAATAATTTAAAAGAGGACTTCTTTAACAGATCATGAGCTCTTTGGGGAATTTTGATAGGTCCATAATTCTGTCCTTCCTCAGGTCTCAGTTTGGTAACACTCAAAGGATCTTTGTTTTTAAAGTTCTTATTTTAGCTTTAAAAAGGCTATTTCTTACATTGGATCATTGCTTATTTCCTCCCAAGGAGAGCACATATTTCTTGGCTTTTGATAATAGGACTTATTTTTATGACCATGGTACTTGATAATCATCTTACTTCTTTCAGACATAACTTTATCAAGATTAGTTCTCCGTTGGAAGAACTATTTCAAATATTTACTCTAGAAAATGCCTTAAACCTTTTTAGTACAGTGTAATATTTTATAGTTGAATGAACTAGGAAAATGGTTACTTCAGGCAGCATGGTTACTTCAATTACTTCAGAAAACTTCACCTAACTAGGAACTTTGTTTAGAACCCTATGTATTGGGGCAGCCCCGGTGGCCCAGTGGTTTAGTGCCGCCTTCAGCCCAGGGTGTGATCCTGGAGACCCAGGATGGAGTCCCACATCGGGCTCCTTGCATGGAGCCTGCTTCTCCCTCTGCCTGTCTCCCTCTGCCTCTCTCTCTCTCTCTCTCTCTCTCTCATGAATAAATAAATAAAATATTTAAAAAAAAAAAAAGAACCCTATGTATTTGAGTATTGAGAAATGTCAGCACAGTGAGAGTCCTTCTCTATGGGAACGATTTGAGGCTGAATCAATCAGGCTGAAAGTCCTAGTTTTATGAAATGCTAACTATATATCTTATTTAACCCTTGACAGGAGATTTCTTTAAGGAATAGTGACTTCCTCAATTAACTAGCTCAAAATCTTTCATTATAATGAGCAATTATGTAGAATAGCAGAAAGGTATGTGTTCGTTTGCTTGTTTAAAGATTTTATTTATTTATTCAAAAGAGACACAGAGAGAGAGGCAGAGACACAGGCAGAGGGAGAAGCAGGCTGCATGCAAGGAACCCGGCTTGGGACTCGATCCCGGGTCTCCAGGATCACTCCCTGGGCTGAAGGCGGTGCTAAACCGCTGAGCCACCCAGACTGCCCAAGGTATGTGTTTTGATACTAGGCCGGCCTGGGTTCAAATGCTGACTCAGCCACTCATTACCTGTGATATTTATTAGGAGATTATTTAACTTTCCTGATTCTCACTTTATCACCTATAAATTAGTTTCTTTTTAAGACTTCCTTTTTTTCATGTTTAGGTTTACAACAAAACAAGGGAAGATGTAGAGATTTCCCATAAACTTCCTCTCCCTACACAAGCCTACTGTCCCCCCATTACTAATACCATTCATCAGAATGGCACATTTTACCAAGGATGAGCCTACATTGACACATCAAGCCCATAGTTTACTTTAAGATTCCTTCTGGGAGTTATATATTCTATGGGATTGATCAAATATATAATGACTTATATCCATCATTTCAATATCATACAGAGTATTTTCACTGCCCTAAAAATCCTTTGTGCTCTGCCTATCCACCCCTTCTCCCTTCTCCCTCCCTGGCTACCATTACCATTGATCTTTGTATTATCTCTATTGTTTTGCCTTTTTTTACAATGTCATGTAGTTTAAATTAAACAGTATGTGTGAAGCCTTTTCAGATTGGCTTCTTTCACTTAGTAATATGCATTTAAAGTTCCTCTGTGTTTTTTCATGGCTTGATAACTATTTTTAGTGCAGAATAATATTCCACTGTTAATATTTCACAGATGTATCACTGTTTATTTATCCATTCACCTACTGAAGGATATCTGGGTTGCTTCCCAGTATTATCAAATATGAACAAAGCTGATATAATTAGCCATTACACATTTGTGCGTGTATCTTCAATTCCCTTTGGGTAAATACTGAGGAGTATGATTGCTGGATCATATGGTAAGAATATCTTTAGTGTTATAAGATACTGCCAAATGGTCTTCCAAAGTGACTATGCCGTTCTGCACTCCTAACAACAATGTATAAGAGTTCCTGTTGCACCATACCTTCACCAGCATTTGGTGTTGTCAGTGTTCTGGATTACGGGCATTTTAAAGTGTTAGAGTGATATCTTATTGCTGTTTTGATTTCCATTTCTGTGGGACACCTGGGTGGCTCAGTGGTTGGGCATCTGCCTTTGACTCAGGGTGTGGTCCCAGAGTCTCAGGATCCAGTCTCACATCGGGCTCCCTGCTTGAAGCCTGCTTCTTCCTCTACCTGTGTCTCTGCCTTTCTCTCTCTCTCTGTCTTATGAATAAATAAATAAAATATATTTTTTAAAAAGTGCATTTCCTTGATGATGAGCATCTTTTCATATTCTTATTTGCCATCTGTATATCATCTTTGGTGAAGTGTCTTTTAAGGTCTTTGGCCCATTTTCTAATTTCTAGTTAGGTAGTTTGTTCTTCTACTGCTGAGTCTTAGGAGTTCTTTGCCTACTTTCTATAATAATCATTTATTACATGTGTCTTTTGCAAAAATTTCCTTGCAGTAGGTAACTGTCTTTTAATTCTTTTGAAATTGTCTTTCACAGAGCAGAAGCTTTCAATTTTAATGAAGTCCAGCTTATCAATTATTTCTTTCCTGGATCATGTCTTTGGTACTATATCTAAAAAGGCACTAAAGTCATTTAGGTTTTCTCCTATGTTGTCTTCTAGAAACTTCACAGTTTTTCATCTTACATTTAGGTCTGCGATCCATGTTGTGATAATTTTTGTGAAGGGTACAAAAGTTTGTGTCTAGGTAAGTTTCTTTGCATGTGGATGTTCAGTTTTCCCACTTCATTTGTTGAGGAAACTTTCTCCATCCTATTGCCTTTGCTCCTTTGTCAAAGACCAGCTGACTTGACATTGGTATATTTCTGAGCTCTCTTTTCTTTTCCATTATCTATTTGCCTATTGCTTCACTAATACCACATTGTCTTTTTTTTCACATTCCATTTAATATTCCATTTAATACCACATTGTCTTGGGACACCTGGGTGGCTCAGTGGTTGAGCATCTGCCTTCTGCTCAGGACATGATCCTGGAGTTCCGGGATTGAGTCCTGCATCGGACTCCTGCATGGATCCTGCTTCTCCCTCTGCCTATGTCTCTGCCTATCTCTGTGTCTCTCATAAATAAATAAATAAAATCTTTTAAAAAAAGACCACATTGTCTTGATTACTGTTACTTTAGAGTAACTACTGAAGTTGGATAACATCAGTCCTCCATATTTGTTCTTATTTCCTTCAGTATTTTTGTTGGCTATTCCAGATCATTTGCCTCTCCATATAAATTTTAGAATCAGTTTGTTGATGTCCATAAATAATTTGCTGCGATTTTGAATGAGATTGCATTGAATCTCATTGAATTGAATTGCATAGATTAAGTTGGGAAGAACAGACATTTTGAAAATGTTGATTGTTCCCATTCATGAACATGGAATATCTCTGAATTTATTTAGCTTTTTTTTTTTTTTTTTAATAATTTTTTTTAATTTATTTATGATAGGCACACAGTGAGAGAGAGAGAGGCAGAGACACACACAGGCAGAGGGAGAAGCAGGCTCCATGCACCGGGAGCTCGACGTGGGATTCGATCCCGGGTCTCCAGGATCGTGCCCTGGGCCAAAGACAGGCGCCAAACCGCTGCGCCACCCAGGGATCCCTTATTTAGCTTTTTTAAAAAAGTTTTTTTTTCATTTGCCTCATATAGACATGTAACATATTTTGTTAAATTTATACTGAAGTATTTCATTTTCTTGAGTGCCAATATAAATGGTGTTATATTTTTAATTTCAAATTCTACTTGTTCATTTTTGGCATATAGGAATTCAATTGACTTTTGTACATTGACCTGGTATCCTACAACCTTGCTATAATTGTTTACTAGTTCCAGGAAACTTTTGTCAATTCTTTTGAATTTTCAGTATAGATAATCATGTCATTTGTGAGCAACAATAATTTTATGTCTTCCTTCCCAATCTATATATGTTTTATTTCCTTTTCTTATATTACATTAGAAAGGGTTTCCAGGGGCACCTGGGTGGCTCAGTCAATTAAATGGCTGCCTTCAGTTTAGGTCATGATCCCGGGGTCCTGGGATCGAGTCCTGTGTCGGGCTCCCTGTTCAGTGGGGTGTCTGCTTCTCCCTCTCCCTATAATCTTCCCCCCTGACTGTGCATGTACTCTTTCTCTCTAATGAATTAAAAAAAAAAAAAAGAAGAAGAACAGGTTTCCAATATGAAGTTGAAAAGGAGTGATAAGAAGGGACATCCTTGCTTCATACCTGATTTTAATGGGAAAGCTTCTAATTTCTCACCATTAAGTATAATGTTAGCCAGAGGTGTTTTGTTTTGTTTTGTTTTGTGTTTTGTAGATAGTCTTTATCAAGTTGAGAAAGTTCTTTTCTATTCCTTTCTTTTTAAAGACTTATTTATTTATTTATTTATTTATTCATGAATGATAGACACAGAGATTGAGAGAGAGGCAGAGACACAGGAGGAAAGAGAAGTGGGCTCAATGCCGGGAGCCCGATGTGGGACTCGATCCTGGGACTCCAGGATCGCGCCCTGGGCCAAAGGCAGGCGCCAAACAGCTCAGCCACCCAGGGATCCCTCTATTCCTAATATCCTGAGAGATTTAAAAAAATTTTTAAAACTCACAAATGGGTATTGGATTTTGTCAAATGCTTTTTCTGCATCTATTGATATGATCATGTGACTTTTTTCTAATTTAGTCCATTTATGTGATGGATTGCATTAACTGATTTTCAAATGTTGACTCAGCCTTGGATATCTGGGAACAATCCCACTTTGTCATAGTGTGTAATTGTTTTCACTTTTTTTAGATTGGATTTACTATTATTTTTAGGAATTTGCATTTATGTTCATGAGAGATATAAGGTCAGTAGTTTTCTTTTCTTTTTTTTTTTTTTTAAGATTTATGTATTTATTCATGAGAGGCACAAAGAGAGAGAGAGAGAGGGAGAGACAGAGAGAGGTAGAGATATAGGCAGAGGGAGAAGCAGGCTCCTCGCAGGAGCCTGATGTGGGACTTGATCCCAGATCCGGGGATCAGGACCCAAGCCAAAGGTAGCCACCCTACTGCTGAGCCACCCAGGTGTCCCCATAGTTTTCTTTTCTTGTATTATATGATTTTGGTGTTAAGGTAAGAAGCTGTCTTCACAGAATGAGTTAGGAAGCATTCCCTCTGCTTCTGTCTTCTGAAAAAGGTTATAGAAAATTGGTATAATTTCTTCCTTAACTATTTAGTACAGTTCACTAGTGAAACCATCTGGTTCTGATGGTTTCTGTTTTGGATAAATTGGTTTTAATTATGCTCATGTCATAGGGTTATTGTGATCATTAGATGAAATAATGTATGGAAAATATCTGGTAGTGATAATAATTATAGTAATAATAATTAAGTCCCCAGTTAGGATCAAAAGCTTCCTCTAGATATCTATGTGTTTCTGAAATGGACATATTTCTAGTTAGATATTATAATAATTAAAATGTGGACAAGATTTTGAGACTCTTTGTACATATATTATGTAGTTTTATTCCTTAAAATAACCACCTGCTTGACAGGACTTATCCCTATTTTGGATGAAGAGGTAGGGTGTGGGAATTGCTAGATGCTTTCTTCATGCTTGTCTTCGTAGGTTAGTGCCAGAGCCAGGTGGCAAAATCAGAGTATCACATTACCTTACAGTGTATTGGCAGAGCTAGACCTAGGTAGAATGAAGTAACTCTTAGATAAGCTATAATATTATTCAGCATGATATGTTACAAATAATACATTTTTCATTATTTTCAAATAAGTCCAACAAGAGATACTACAAAGTATGGCAGAAACCTAATACTTCTTTTACTTTTTTATTTATGATAGTCAAAATAATTAAATACTAAACCTATTTGCAATACAAACTAAAGAAAAACTAGAATATACTTAGAGTGTTAAACCACTTTATTAGAGTTGGAAATAACTTCTTTTAAGATAACCAAGAGAGTTTTATATTATGTTTCATGTGTGAGTATTTCAATCTAACTTAGCATTTCTGATACTCCAGATGGAGTGTTTTAGAATTTTGATCATTGCAATATGCCAACTTCACATCCTATTCCTATGTTAATGTTTTTAATACCTAGTGTGCAATCTATTTCTTATTTTTTACTCCCAGTGCGCACACACACACACACACACACACACAGTCAGACCTTAATTTCTCCTTAACTACTTAGTGGAGCTTTAAACTTTTTGTTCAGTACATACACCATATGAGAACATAACTGAAATTAAAAGCTTTTTGACCAATTAGACAGTTAATTAACTACACTATTTTTAACTACTATTGCAGTCTGAAGAAAATAACACAAGTAGAAATAAAGGATTTGATTCAGTTGCCATAATCTGGAATTATTTTAAAAATCATAGTGTTGTGCTAGAGAATAATTTTTTGAAAGGTGAAATCATGCTTTTCTTACAAATATAAGATGAACATATGTCAAAGATTTTGTCTTATTAATTAAATGAGGAAACAAAAAAGATGTTACCACAAGTTCAAACATCAAAAAGCAGAAACATTTACAGATCAGAAATACTGAATAAATGTGCAAATGGATGCAACACAGCCTTCCTCTCCCTTCTTCCTCCTCTCTTCTCTGGGAGTGAGATGTGGGGGTGGGGCCTCCCTTCACTGGACACACTGGGATGTGTGGCTTCCCTCCACTGGACAGAATTTCTTTGTATATCTTAGATAAGCATTACTCACTGCACTGCTATCAGTGTTCTACAACTTAGAGTTGTAAAATACCCTAAAGACAATGGAGGCCAAAGAGCCTCTATGGAATCAGTCAATTAACCCTGAAGGCTGTGCTCTGAAGCCTTAGTGCATAGTTTTCTGTTGAAACACATGTTTCTCCCTACATTTGGAAAATGGATCTTCCTCCCTAAAAACATTATAGTCAGGTTGTGAATATTCACTCTTTTAGTGTAGCTTACCTTGGGACAGAAATATTTGTTTATTTCTTAGAGCAAACCTGAATATCAAAAGAAGTCATGAGATTCCATATTGGATGAGAGAATGGGGACAGGGTAACTTTTAAGCTTCTATGTTTTGACAAAGTCTTGGAAAAGTAAAACAAGCCTTTTGGACCTTTGGATAATCTTTATGGCCTCTTCCAAATCTATGATTCTAAGAATTTGTTGCAAAGAAATAATTTCTTTGACTCCCCAACCCAGCCCAAATCTACTGAATCAGTCTTTGCAAGATTAGTGAGAGGTTTCTAGAATTGGGCACTTTTCCAGCCCTAGAAGAGGAAATGAGGTCCTGAAAAAGTGTTCTAATTTGCACATTGTTCCCCATTGTTCACAAATTTGACATAGTATCTCATCTCGAAGCTCAGCAAGAAAACACAGTTCTGATTTTAACAAGCTTCAGTGATTGGACCTGGTAATGCAGTCACCAGAGGTGTCTCAACATCAGAGACCGCTCACTGTTGGTGTAAAGAGCCTCCTTAGCAGCCTTTATTTGCAACTGTGAGCCAAGGGGAAAGCAAGCAAACATAAAAGGGAGAGAAAAAGGAAAATGGAGATTTGCTACTTTTTGGAATGCCTGTTATTTAAGGAATGTTGGTATCTTCATTTTTGAGAGCTTCCAAAATTGTTTTGTTTCTCACTATGATCAATGTGTTTGAATATCTTAGCTTATAGCATTTGATGGAGTTTGTATTTTTCTCTTAATGAGAATGAAGTTCTCATTAGCATTAATGACAATTCCACATTGCTCTAGTCCCAATTTGCCAACTTTCTTTTTCCTTTTGGAAAATGGATATTTTCCTTCTATCTCTCCTAAAACTTCTCCAGCCTTAAACCTTTAGGTTGTACTTAAAATGTTCTTTAAAGCCTATTCTTCTATACCTTCCAAATATTTGAAAATTGTATCTTTGTGCAACATACTTAGTGCACATATCACAGTAAATAAGTGATGAAAAAATGTATTAAATTAAGAATTTAATTTATTTAGTGAGATGCTTAACACACTCTTCATTAAGAAAAAAATACACATATACAACAAACTCTTTTAGCATGTGTGTGTGTATTCCTGCATCTGTGGTAGACTCCCTAGATTATTTTTATATACTGTAACTGTCCTTTTTTGGAAATCAATACAGAGTAACAAGGCATATTTCCTTTAGATAATAGTAATTCTTTAATTGGAAAGTACCTTTGGCCATTGTTTCATTTTTTAGAGGTTCAAATTATTTCAGTATGATTAATGAGAGCAGTGGTTCCCTGACATTC
The DNA here is from genome assembly GCF_003254725.2 of Canis lupus dingo. NCBI lineage: Eukaryota > Metazoa > Chordata > Mammalia > Carnivora > Canidae > Canis > Canis lupus. The sequence goes on from NC_064271.1 coordinate 17,585,906, forward strand.
TTAATAACTGTATCCTGTTAGTTTAAGACCTCACTTTGCCCAATTTATAATTAAATGCTCCAATTATAGTTAGATGTAACACAAATAGCTCTTGTGCTTGACTATGACAGAACTTGGAAACTATAGTTTTGATCAAGCCAGTATCCTAATGGATATTAGAGAGTATAAATAAAATATTACTGTAGTCATCTTGTTATCTTACTGTTGTTTCTGTTTCATTGATTACTCTGAGGTGGTTTTACAGTTTATTTGAAACCCAGAGAAGCATATCATATAAATCAATAATTGACAGAATCTCGAAATGCCCTTGTTAATACTAATTTCCTTAAAGACAACACTTCCCTTGGGACGCCTGAGTGACTCAGTGGCTGATCATCTACCTTTGGCTCAGGTCCTGATCCTGGGGTACTGGGATCAAGTCCTGCATTGGGCTCCCCATTGGGAGCTCGCTTCTCCTTCCGCTTATGTCTCTGCCTCTCTCTGTGTCTCACATGAATAAGTAAAATAAAAAACTTAAAAAAAAAAGTTACGGATGAAAAGATAACACCTCCCCAGGTTTTACTCCCCTCATCCTTGGTATTTTGAACATGGCTGACCCTTCTGAGGAGGAATAAAAAGAGCCTGTTCAGGGCAGCCTGGGTGGCTCAGTGGTTTAGCGCCGCCTTCAGCCCAAGGTGTGATCCTGGGGACCTAGGATCAAGTCCTACATCAGGCTCCCTGCATGGAGCCTGCTTCTCCCTCTGCCAGTGTCTCTGCCTCTCCTTCTCTCTGTGTCTCTCATGAATAAATAAATAAAAAAAAAATATTTTTTTTTTTAAAAAGAGCCTGTTCAGGGCATAGCCAGGACCTTTGTGTCCTCTGTCCTTGTTTGTCTCTGTGATTCTGATCTTCTTGGAACCTTAGTTTGCTGATGCATTTAGAGTCTGCTCTCTGGCCTCCTGGACCCAGCTTTGCACATTGCTTTGATTCTGGTTTCCCAAAAATTTCAAATAGAAAGTGCTCTATGTTCCTGCAACAACACACATCTTGCCCTTGAATTACTGTGAAGGCCATAATTAATCTTTAGTCTTGCAGTTCTCCATTATTTTCAATGAATCCAGAATAATCTTTCTTAAAACCCAATTTCAACCTGTCATTCTCTGCCTTACAGTCTTTAGTGATATCTCTTTCCCCTCAGCTCCTTTGGGAAGGGAAAGAAGCCCCGTTTATGGCTCCAGCCACAGCTCATGCCATGACTCACCACACCTGCTATGTTCTAGTCAAGGTATTTTATAGTGGAATGCTCTGACCAGCAGCAGCAGTACTACCTGGGAACTTGTCAGATATGCATATTCTTCAGGTTTCCACCCCATACCTACAGAATCAGAAACACTGGGATGAAGCCCAATGATCTGTGTTTTAACAAACTCTCTGAGGGATTCTGAAGCAGAATCAAGTTTGAGAACCTCTCCAGTCATCCCAAACACTTGGAATTCTAAAGCACAATTTCTCTTTTTCACTTCCAGAATTAATATTCTGCCTCCCAATCTTCAAATCCAGTTCCTGGTGCTCTACCCACAGCATCTCATTGAGCTAGCTCCTATTTGTCCTCCAGTACAAGACAAAACCTCATCCAAGTCCTCTGTAAATCCCCATCCTAGGTCCCACATCCCTTTTTTATGTCCCCATGCAAATTCTTTTTTAAAAGATTTTATTTGGGATCCCTGGGTGGCGCAGCGGTTTGGCGCCTGCCTTTGGCCCAGGGCGCGATCCTGGAGACCCGGGATCGAGTCCCACATCGGGCTCCCGGTGCATGGAGCCTGCTTCTCCCTCTGCCTGTGTCTCTGCCTCTCTCTCTCTCTCTCTATGTGACTATCATAAATAAATAAAAATTAAAAAAAAAAAAAAGATTTTATTTATTTTTTTTTTTCATGAGAGATACAGAGAGAGGGAGAGAGAGAGAGAGAGGCAGAGAGAAAAGCAGGCTCCATCCAGGGAGCCCGACGTGGGACTCGATCCCGGGTCTCCAGGATCACACCCTGGACCCAAGGTGGCGCTAAACCACTGAGCCACCCAGGCTGCCTGGCCCCTGCCCCCCCCCATGCAAAATCTGTGCTTTCTTTCTTTCTTTTTTTTCTTCAAGATTCCATCAAAATCCTAGAGGAGAACACAGGCACTGTGCTTTCCTTATACTAGTCTTTGCCACCTAACAGCCTGATATTTTGCTGTCATGCTCCCTTCTCCCCTCAAGATTGTAATTGCTATAAGAGTAGGGCAATAAGCTGATGGTTCATGAAATTTCTTTTTTCTCGGGTGAGCATAGTGCCTGAAGCAAAATAGATTAGTATGTAAGTATGAAACAAATGTTTACTGAATGAATATGTTACTTATTTGCTTTACATCAGCTTTTTAAAAAAATTATTTATTCATGAGAGATACATAGAAAGGCAGAGACACAGGCAGAGGGAGAAGCAGGCTCCATGCAGGGAGACTGACATGGGACTTGATCCTGGGTCTCCAGGATCACACCTTAGGCTAAAGGTGGTGCTTAACCACTGAGCCACCAGGGCTGCCCACTTGACATCAGCTTCTAATTGTCATTTAGAATACTGATGTCCGGATCCCTGGGTGGCTCAGCGGTTTAGCGCCTGCCTTTGGCTCAGGGTGTGATCTTGGAGACCGGGATCGGGTCCCACATTGGGCTCCTTGCATGGAGCCTGCTTCTCCCTCTGCCTGTGTCTCTGCTTCTCTCCCTCTCTCTGTGTCTCTCATGAATAAATAAATAAGGTCTTAAAAAAAATAGAACGCTGATGTCATTTCATTCATATATATGAAATATATGTTTCCTTAGTTTGATTTTAAGATTGAAAAAAAAAAGATTGAAAAAATCTTCAAGTGTACAGGTCACTTTGTTGGTATGTCCTCCTTTTTCTTTCAACAATACTAAAGCAATATTGTCTGTTCATAGAATTTTATTTCAAAGCATTACCTGAAATTATGTACCAGTAAATGCTTACCATCACTGATTATTATCAGGAGGAGGATGGGTGTGTAGCCAGGATGATGTCTGTACCTGCCCTAATTTTGAATGAACTTTCATTATCCATTTTTATTTTTTTTATTATCCATTTTTATTCATGCATTTTAACATGTGCTGATTAATAGTATATAAAGTGTTCTGGAGTTTTCTTGGAAGACTTTTTTTATTTATCTGGATTTTGGAAGTATGTTCTTCCATTGCCAGGCCTGTAGTCTTTTCATATAAGTACTAGCATTTATTTCAGAAAAAAAAAAATGCTAAAAAAAAGAAAAACATGCTGACAGACAATGAAAAGCTAGTGAATCCCCTAAAATCACTGAATGACTTCTATCAAAGAAAATCTACCACAACTAGCACCCCCATGGGTAGGTAAAAGAGTAAACAGAGATGTCTGTATGTTATATCTTAATAATTTCCAGGTTCATGCTTAATAAAATCATTGGATGACTTGAGTCAGGGTCCCAGCTTATGGAATAGATTCTAAAACTGTACTTCAGAGATAGTGAAGATGATCTGAAAAGTATTTCATAGGGCAGCCCGGGTGGCTCAGCGGTTTAGTGCCACCTTCCGCCCAGGGCATGGTCCTGGAGACCTGGGATTGAATCCAACGTTGGGCTCCCTGCATGGAGCCTGCTTCTCCTTCTGCCTGTGTCTCTGCCTCTCTCTCTCTTCTCTCTCTCTCTCTCTCTCTCATGAATAAATAAAACCTTAAAAAAAAAAAAAGAATTGCTAGTAATGCCCAAACTGTCAAATATCACTAATCACTTCCCTTACATCTTGAAGCACATAAGAACTGAATATTGAAATGTATTCCCTTAAGTGATTCAGTTTTAGCCTCAGGAATATAGTATTCAATGGATGAGAGAATAAATTTGTCAGAACACGGGGATTTTAAAAGGATTAAAAGGTATTACTCTCTTCTTTCTGGAAAGAATTGTTTCCTTGATGAATTTATAAGCTACTTTTGAAGTTCATATGGTATAAGATAAAGCCAACTTATTGAAATACTTCCTAGAAAGACACGTGCCCTGGCTATTTCTAATTGAAAATACAGACTTTTGCTGTATGGGTCAGATGACTAGCTATTCATCTTCAAGGATGGATTGCTTCTAAGTTTTATATAGATGCAACAAGTTCCAAAAACTAGATGATTAAGTGTCAGGATTGTGAAATTGAACCACTGTCCTTTATATCTAGAATGAGAGCGTGGAACATCATGATCTCTGAGGAGCCTTGATAGTTTACTAAAGAGGAGGGTTACCTAGTTAAAAAAAAAAAAAGATAGGCTTTGTGGCCAGGCAGTCCTAGAGCCACCATCAACTGACTGATCCTAGGCAGTTATTCAGTCTCTGTGAGTCCCACTTTGTACACCGGCAAACTGAGAACACTATGCCTCTATCACAGAATTACAGCACAATTTTATTCATGGTTAGTGAACTGAAAGTGAACAGAACCACACCTAGCATGGTGAATATGCTCCTTTACCAGACACATTATTAAGTAGGTATGCTGTCACCTTGTCAGCAATGACGTGTGCAACTTTAGGAAAGCCACTTAAACCAAAGTTGCTAAACAAACCTGGACTCCAAGTTCTGATAGGAACCGTTGTGAGGCTCTTGACATATACAAAGTGCCCTACCGTGAGAATATCAACCATTTTCAGGCTGATCTATTCTCATGGGAAAAGTATCCCATGGTAATATTTTTTTGGGTGATTTACTATTTAAAAATAGATTGCCTTGGGGTGGTGGGAGAAGTGCTGAAAGGATGCATTTTCACAAAATCTGAAAAACAGTTCCATGGCTCTACATACATCCCCTAAAGCAGTTGCTAAAAACAGTGCTTGGTGTTGTATCCCTTGGCTCAGAGCCTCTCATTTGCTATGGGCACACTGAAAATAATACAGGAAATACTTTATTTGAGAGTAGTTAATTTATCCTTTCTTCAGGCAGCCTCATCTGTGCCAAATCTAAACCACTCTTGAAGGTCTACATATGAAGTTGCATTGGTCGTGTTTTAAGTGAAAAGAAACATATTCCTTTGTTGCTGGGCTCCAAGACATAAGTGTATGCAGTTGAGTCAACTGTAAAACAATCCAGGCATGCCATCCCACTACTCAAAACTGCCCAACAGCATCCCATCCTACTCAAATCCTCACTCTAGTCTGCATAACACTGCCCAACTGGCCCTCTTTTCCCCATGACCTCATCTACTGCCATTGTCCCCAATCACCAACTTCAGTCACATCAACCTCTCCAGATTAACTCCTGCCTCAGGGCCTTGACACTCACTCCACCTCTGCTTAGAAGGCTCTTTGCACAGATTCCTATCTATCTTCATGCTTCCTCCTTTCACTTCCTTAAGGCTTTTACCCATACTGTTACCCCCTTGCTACTGGCTTCTCTGGCTACCTTTTCTGTTACTGCAATCCTCCCATTCCTTCCCACTTCCATCATTTATTTATTTCTCTTTAGTAATTATTAAGTAACGTTCTATACATTTAATTTATGTATCTTGTTAATTGTCTCCTCCACTACCTTGAGAGTTATAAGAGAGTAGGTTCTTTTCCCCCTTTATTCACTAGTTATAAAGAATTTAAAATAGGTGCTGCCTAGAATAGCTTCTCAATATATTATTATCAAATCAATGAATAAGTGAATCTTCATAGTCTGACTGAGAAGAGATAATTCATCAGGACAAACATCAGAGATCTTAGCACATAAGCTCTCAAATAAAAGACTAAGTTTTGCTAATTCTCTGCCTCCTCAGAGCTTTGCAAAGCTCTGGCATACAGTGGCCATACAATAAATATTTATTTAATGAATTAATTAATTTATTAGCTAATGATTTAAGTCTAATTATCATCACAGTGTATCCTGAAGCAAAACATTATGCTATGAGGAACTGGTTTCATATTATAATTTGACTACCAATTTTGTTTTTTTTAATTTTTTTTTAACAAATCTTATTTATTTTAATTTTTTTAAAAAGATTTCATTCATCTATTCATGAGAGATACAGAGAGGGAGAGAGAGGGGCAGAGACACAGGCAGAGGGAGAAGCAGGCTCCATGCAGGGAGCCCGATGTGGGACTGGATCCACGACTCTAAGATCATGCCCTGGGCGGAAGACAAGCGCTAAACTGCTGAGCCACCCAGGCATCCCTACCAATTTTGTTTTATTTATTTATTTTTTTTCCAATTTTGTTTTAGATAATTCAATAGATTCCTTATTTAAGGAACATTGAACCTCAAAGTTTGTATTTTTAAATGCGAGCAATATCATTTTTTAGTGGAAGTAGCTAAGAATTAGAATAGCTAGACTCTATGCATTATCTTGCAGATAGTAATGAATATTATGTTATTTTTCTTTTATAAAGATGACTCTAGCTCAAAAATGACTCCTATGATAAATTTACATTTACATTGTTCTCTTTAAGAAAGAATTTAAAATCTCGGCAACAACACAACCACCTGTAATAATAAAACAAATTATAGATTCATTTCTTTTAAGTCCCTCCCTAAATTTCAAGCTACACCTGGGCAGGAAGTATTACAGCACACAAACAAAGCCTTATTCATTGATTACCATCAAAAAAGAGAGAAAAGGGGGAAAAAATCTACAACTTCCAAAGGAAATTCCAAGCACAAATTCTCACAGCTGCCTCTGTTCACTTGTTACTGCTTCAACCATTGTTTTAACTATGGCTCAAGAAAGAGACATTAGGGGGGCACTTGGGTGGCTCAGTGGTTGAGTGTCTGCCTTTGGCTCTCCCTCGTTGGTGATCCTGGGGTCCTGGGATTGAGCCCTGAATGGGGCTCCCCACAGGGAGCCTGCTTATGCCTCTGCCTCTATCCCTGTGTCTCTCATGAATAAATAAATAAAATCTTTAATGAGAGAGAGAGAGAGAGAGAGAGACATTACTTTCATGGTATTTTTACCTCCTTAAAACAAAGTCCTATTGTTCTCCAGCCTTGATGATTGTAATACTTAAACTAATTAGCCAGGCTGCATTAAGCTAGGCAACCTAGGAAGTGAAAGATTAAATTCTGGAAGTTAGATTTAGAGTGTAAAAAATGTTTTATTCCATGTGCCATAAAGTGTGTGTGTATATATATAGTCCCTTCATTTGTTGCCCCAGAAATCAGTCTTTGTTGGAAGGCACACTTCATTAACTTTCAGCTACATAGGCCTGGGGCAGACAGGAACATCATCTTATAAAATTAATAGTATTATGGCTATAATTTTCTTCTTATCATCAAGAATAGAAGATTTATAAGAGTAATTGTTTTAAGGAAACCTTGATAAGGGAACTAATATTATACTGTGGAGAGGTTTCTAAATTTATCCCAATTGTGAACTTGCCCTATTTATCTAAATTCCCGGAATTTATTTTTGTTTTGTGCTGATCAGGCTTTGACTCATTCATCTCATTAGTCCTTCTTTGTTAAACTTTAATTAAGTTCTAAGAGAGGCTATGGTTAGAAAATAGCACTGATTGTATGTTGTATAATTCGTTGTCTGAGTTGGTGAAATTGTCTGACAATTTTCAGTGATTTTCTGATTCTTCAGAGTGGTTAAAACTTTACATATTTTTAAAAGTATATCAGCTAAGTTCATAAGTGGAATAAGTAGAAATTTTTTAGATTTCATGAATTTTGGGTAATTTCCTTGGATATTAATAATATCTTAATATGATCTACAAAGATTGGCTTTGAAAGATCCTTAAATTCAAATAGAATGGTTTCTCAGTTCCACTCAAATTAATTTTGAAAAAAAATGAAAAAAAATTTAAAAAATGAAAAAAAATGAAAAAAAGAAAAATAAATTAATTTTGAGCTTAATGTGGCTACATTTTGCTGAATGCATGCTTTGGACAAGACAATACACTGACTGACTCTTATCTCTAGACTGACTCTTGATCCCCTTTTAGGTCCAATGGAGAAGAATAACAATAGTTTTCATTTGCTAGATTCTCTGGGTTGATTTTTCTCTGAATAGTCCTTTGGCTATCTAATGCTCTTAGAAGGAGGAAGATTGTATTTAGAGGGTTATGGTTGAGGTAACATGTCTAACATTTTCATTTATTTATGCTACAGATATTTACTGAGCACCACTTTGTGTTATTGCTAAATAACAAACCACGCAAAGCTCGGTAGCTCAAAAAAACAATCTCATTAATTTGCATGATGCTGTGTGTTGGTTAGGGCTCAGGTAGGTAGTTATTCTGCTGTTCTTGCTTGGGGTCTCACACATGAGATTGCAGGGGTTGAATCACCCAAGATGGCTTTTCTACTCAAATATTGGTTACCTTGTTGCTCCTACATGTGGCCTTTCTAACCCAGTGGGGTTAGCTAGATTTCTTACATAGTGGCTCACGATTATAAGAGGTGGTTAGTGGAAACTGTCACTCTTCTGTAAGTCTGATCTCAAAGTCAAAGGATGTCACTTTCACTGTGTCCTATTGGTCAATGTCACTCACAAGATAAGGCGATTTTCAAAGGATTTTTAAAGGAGGGAAATGAACGTTTCAACTCAGATTAGAGAGCTGATAAAACATCTCTCCAACCTCTGCAATAAGACAAAAGCAAGGAGCCCTTCCAAGAACTAAAGTCACTGGACAAACACTTACTTAAAATGTAGAGAGAGATAGGCACATGCAGGGAGAAATAAAATTTGAGCATTTGGTTACTTTGGACAGACACTACCAGACACCATATAAGCTGGTCTGAATATTCAACTAGTAACTTTTAATGAATTATTAAAGACCAAGTATGAGCTTGAAGGAGAATAAGAAATCCTGGGGGCTATAGACATGGCAGGGTGTGGGGTAGGTGTAGAAGTGTTGCATCTCACAGGGAAGACCAAAGATAATCTTCAGAAAACTTCCCCAAGGTGCTGATTTGAGCAGTGAATAGCAGCCATAGCCACAGCTTTGTCCAACTTTATCTCCCTTATGGAACAAAAGTCTTAATCCATCAAGTAAAGGGCAACAACATCTGTAGCTTAAGGGTACTGGTGGGAACCCACCAATACTCGTGGAGGGAAATAAGAAAAAAAACTTTACCCCTCATGGAGGGAAGGAATATGTGCCATGTCCAAATTAATATCTGAAGATGATGCAGGAACGCTTGTAAAGGGCATACACCTAAGTTCATAGTGCCTGCCTATGACTGAGGCTTAATCAGAATATCAGAAAACAAGTCCCCCTCCCCACCACCATATTAACAATTGTTGAGTACAAATAACAGTAGAATGTACAGTGGGAAATCAGTACAAAGGGAAGACCTGGTGCAAACCAGGGAGCAGGTAATGAGAAAATCCACTGACAAATTAACCCATATCATAAACATAAGATATCATTAGAAGAATTTGAAGCATTAGTGCACTGAGGGTAATCATAGCAACAACAAACTTCAAACCCTGTCAACTTCTGAGTAGATTAGTATAAAACTCCAGTATTTAAGCCTTACAGAAAAAAGAGGTAGGCTTATCTCTAAACTTAAAAACATCATTTACTTTATTATCTAGTATTTTGTGCATCATGGCCAGCTTCCAACAATAAAAATTATGAGATATGCAAAAGGGCAAAGAAAACAAAATCTGAAAAGATAAAGTAGTTCTCAGAACCAGACTCAGTTATGACAAAGATACTGAAACTATCAGAGAACTTAGAATAACTATGATTAATTTGTTAAAGGCTCTAATAGAAAAGAAATATGCAAGAGAAGACAGGCAATTTCAGCAAAGTTGGAAACTATAAGATAGAATCAAATGGAAATGCCAGAAGTAAGAAGCACAGTAACAGAGATAGAGAGTGACTAATACAGTGTTTTTTACTTCATTGGTGGCCTTGACATAGCCTAGAAAAGAATCAGTGAACTGGAAGATAGGTCAATAGAAAATTACTCAAGTTGCAAAACAAAGAGGAAAAACAGTGAAAAATCAAAAAATTTTCTGGTAGCTTGTGGGATAATATCAAATGGTATAATACATGCATAAGTAGAATTCCAGAAGGGGAAGGAAGAGAGAACGGGACAAAATAAATATTTGAAGAACTAATGATTGGAATATTTTCAGAATTAGTGTCAAGACATCAAACCATAGATATCACAACCTCAAAGAACACCAAGAAAAAAACATTAAAAAAAAAAAAAAAAAAACAAGCCTAGGTGCATATCCTATTCAAACTGCTGGAGAATGAAAACCAAAAGAAAATTATAAGATCAATCAATGAATACTTACCTATAGAGACACAGTAATAAGATTTAACAGACTTTTTGTCAGAAAGAATGTAAGAAAGATGACAATGGAGGGACATCTTTCGAGTGCTAAGGGAAAATTCTATGTCAAGTGAAAGCAGCCTTCAAAAGCGAAAGAGATAAAGTGTTCCTCAAACAAAAGGAGAGGAAATAAACTTCACTCTTGATTTAAAAAGTGTCCTGTGAATATAGGAAGAGAATAAATTGGTTGGAAGAGACTTTTGGAGATTAGCTACAAGCATCCACCTCATGCAAGGTGAAGGTTATGCTATTGGGCAAAATCAATGTTAATTCATTGGAATTAATTTTTCCTATTTATAAATTGCTTCTATTGGTCTACATGATTTTCATGATTTTTAAAAATTGTACTGTTACTTTTTCCTAGTAGTTGTACATTGTTCATTCCTTTATCAGTCTGGAGATAGGTTTTTGTGTGTGTAATATATAAAAATAGTCTTTTTAAAAATTAGATAAATAGGGGATCCCTGGGTGGCTCAGCAGTTTAACACCTGCCTTTGGCCCAGGGCGTGATCCTGGAGTCCCGGGATCGAGTCCCACATCAGGCTCCCTGCATAGAGCCTGCTTCTCCCTCGGCCTGTGTCACTACCTCTCTCTCTCTCTCTCTGTGTGTCTCTCATGAGTAAATAAATAAAATCTTTAAAAATAATAATAAATAAAATAAAATTAGATAAATATATATATAAAAAATTGTAGAATGACTGGCTACACATAGTAGCTATGGCTGATTGTAATCAATCTATAGAAACTTAACCCTCTTCACATAAGCTGATGTCTATATGTTAAAAATGTATCAATCAATAGTCAAGTTTATTAACAATGATCAGCAAATACAATTCCAATTCCAGAATTATTGTTTATTAAAATTATCTTTTAACTGTCTTTTTAATCTTATAAAGAAAGACCTTTGGGCAGCCTGGGTAGCTCAGCGGTTTAGCACCGCCTTTGGCCCAGGGCCTGATGCTGGAGATCTGGGATTGAGTCCCATGTTGGGGTCCCTGCATGGAATCTGCTTCTCCCTCTGCCTCTCTCTCTCATGAATAAATAAATAAAATCTTAAAAAAAAAAATAGAAACACCTTGGATATTGCAATTCAGTTTTGAAAAATACATATAGAGTCAATCTCTTCACTTTTTTAAAAAAGATTTATTTATTTATTTTAGAGAGAGAGAGAGAGAGAATGAGAGTGAGCACAAGCAGGAGGGGCAGAGGGAGAGGGAGAGAGAATCTCAACCAGATCCCACACTTAGTGCAGAGCAGGACTCAGGGCTCAATCCCAGGACTCTGAGATCATGACCTGAACCAAAACCAAGAATTGGATGGCCAACCAACTGCATCACCCAGGCACCCCAGTCTCTTTACTTTAAAAAATACTAATAAAATTATTGGAATCAGTTATAGATTTGGTACTCCTAAAACTATTTTACTGCCACTTATAAGGATATTTGTGGTATTATGTAAACTATGACTTAACTGTAAAACTTCCAGATAGAGAGTTTAAGTCATGCTTAATACATTTTGCATTTCTATTAAATAGAAAAAATATTTAATAAAACTTATGAAAGATCGTGAAGCAGACTTTATTCGGGACCATTGTGATAGGTGTAGGGACCACTGTAATGGGATTGCACAGTGTGCAAGAGAGATGAGGCTCAACTCCAAATATAGCATGGGAAAGTGAGAATTTATAGCCAAAGAGCAGGATGTGTGTCAGTGGATGGAAAATTACTAAGAGGAAACACCAGAAGTAAGGGGGGTTTAGGGTAAGTTGAACTAACAGGATTCTTGTTGAAGACAGGCCAGGGTGATTAAACATCATCTGAGGGATGGAGAAAATGAATCTGATCCTATATCAAAGGTGATGAGATATGGAGAATATAGAGTATTGGTTAACTGTTTGGCAAGGTTCTTGCTAAAACCGGATTTTACAGGGAAGTGCACACATGAGCCTAGGAGAACTTTCAGGAGCCTGACTAAACTTTAGTCAAGCAAAGAATCTTTGTCATATTATATCATTCATAACATGATAGTATATATCAAAAGTTAGCACTGAATAAAGCAGTGATTCTCAAGTTTGAACATGAAATCAGAAGAACCAGGAAGGTTTGTTAAAAAACAGATCACTCGGGGATCCCTGGGTGGCTCAGTGGTTTAGTGCCTGCCTTCGGCCCAGGGCATGATCCTGGAGACCCAAGATTGAGTCCCACGTGAGGCTCCCTGCATGGAGCCTGCTTCTCCCTCTGCCTGTGTCTCTGCCTATCTCTCTCTCTCTCTCTGCCTATAATAAATCAATTAATCAATCAATCAATCAATCTAAAAAAAAAAAAAACAGATCACTGGGATGCCTGGGTGGCTCAGCAGTTGAGCATCTGCCTTTGGCTCAGGGTGTGATCCTGCAGTCTAGGGATCAAGTCCCACATCAGGCTCCCTGTGAGGAGCCTGCTTCTCTCTCTGCCAATGTCTCTGCCTCTCTCTGTGTGTGTCTCATGAAGAAATAAATTTTAAAAAATCTTAAAAACTAAAAAACCAGATTACTGAGCCCTATCTTCATATCTGAATCAGTGGGCCTTGGGTGGGGCCTGGGAATATGCATTTCTCACAAATTTCTCAATAATCCTATTGTCTTTGGTCAGAGGAGCACTAAAGAATGCAGAGAGTGCATAGATGAAAATTCCTTGCATAGATGAACAAATAATACTTTCAGGTCAGACACACTGGAGTAAAAAAACAGATTTGCTACCAATTCACTCTGAGAACTTGGACACAACCTTAATGTTTTAACCTATAAAATGGAATATTGGGGCACCTGGGTGGCTCAGTTAGTTAAGTGGCCAACTCTGGATTTCAGCTCAGGTCATGATCTCAGGGTTGTGAGATGGAGATCTGCATTGTGTTCCATGCTTAGGGTGGTGTCTGCTTGTCCCTCTCCCTCTGCTGCTCTTCCTGCTTGCTCTCTCTACCTCTTAAACAAATAAATAAATAAATAAATAAATAAATAAATAAATATTAATAGCTACTGTGTACGGTTGTTTCTAGAATCCCATGAAGTATTTGCCACAGTGTCTAGAACAGAGGGTGAATCCAATATGTTGAAGCTATGATACTATTGTGAATATTTGATGATGAAGGTATCATTGAAAGATTGTTATGCTTTTCTCAATATATATATATTTAATTTATGTCTTCAGACATATTGAGCAAATTAAGTAAATAGGTTAAATATTTTGATCCTGATAACATTAATGGGAAAACTACCTTTTGAATTAGAAATGGCTATTTCAATGCAGTTTCTTAAGGCAGATTCCTATTTGCAAAACAAAAATTGATCAGTCAACTAATAATTACTGAGTACTTTGTCCTCATACAAAACACACACATACGCAGACACACTCATATATACACATAAACTTTAAAGGGAATACAAAATGGACATTTCATTTTTCTTCCTTTCTCTTATCATTTTGTTTCCGGAATTGGTGCTTCGTTTGCTGGTGGCATTCCCTTGCTTTGTGCCTCCTCCCCCCAAGCTTCAACAGACACATCTTGCATCAATTGAGTACCTACAGCAAAAGTGGCAAACAGATGTGTGAGCTCTGTTGTGTTTCAGTATTGTAATTTCCTATTACTGGAAAAAAAAAATGAGAAGTGTCACCAAGGAATCCGGGGGGATTTCCTGACTGGCAATGCCTTTGAAGTTGAAGAATATTTCAAGAGAGAAGTTTTTAATTGTAAAGAATCTTAATCATGTAGAAAAATATGCCTTTGAAATATTTTTCTTTGAACAGCACATTTACCAGTTCAGGAAGCTCATTTCCATGAAATGATATTTTAATTTTAATACACTTACTTTCCTTACATTGCATGTATCCATAAAGCTACAATTTTATTCTTGGTCTTATTTATTACATTCCAAAAATTAGGCTGCTTGCCTTTAGCTATTCTGTAAAAATGCTTGTATTCCCCAAACCCATTATTTTAGAGATGTAATTTTAGCCTTTATTTGGAGAAAAAAATATAAAGTGGCTATGACTGAGATTTTCTGGGTTTATATTCCTTTCATTTCTGTAGGGAGCTATTCTCCACTAGAGAAGTCTAAGAATTCCCACTAATGTTAATTCTGAGTATAAACTCCAATCTGGAAGAAAAGAAATTTTACTTCTGAATCCAACTTCCCTAACTAATACCATTTGTTTGAAGTTTGATTAGACTAGACTTGTCTTAACACAGAAATTTGATCATACAAAAGCCAACACAAGGGGAATGAAAGGCTTCTCATTTAAGATAGAAGAATGATACTGTTCAGTTTATGTCAAAAACACATATTGCCATAAATATTTCATTATTTCTCCCAATTAGAAGATAAGATTATCTGCTTGTACTCACCTTCCTATATTGTATGTATATCATAATCTGAAACATATTTTACATCTTTGGCCACAGTAACACACACACACACACTCTCAGGACCATAGAAATCCAAATGAGATGACATTCATTAGGAAACCACACTCTCCTGAATTAACTGCATTTCTGAGATGAAATAAATATTTTACAGTCCTTTACTTAAAAAACAATCACTAATTGCAAATGAGTGTGTTAATATCATCAGCCCACCCTGAATAAAATATCTACCATATTCGTGAATATGTTAATAATTAGTATATATGTATGTATATTAATACATCTTTGCTTCAGCATCTCTTAAGATTCGGGTTACAAATTTGATTTCTTTTCTTTTTTTTTTTTAAGATTTTATTTATGCATGATAGACATAGAGAGAGAGAGAGAGAGACAGAGACATAGGCAGAGGGAGAAGCAGGCTCCATGAAGGGAGCCCGACGTGGGACTCGATCCCAGGACTCCAGGATCGCGCCCTGGGCCAAAGGCAGGTGCTAAACCGCTGAGCCACCCAGGGATCCCCCACAAATTTGATTTCTAAGTTGCTTGTTTTGTCTAATTTTTGTCTTTGGTGGTGTCACTACTGCCATTAATAAATTTGATTTTGACTTGACGGAAAACCTACTATTATCTTCTTTTATTTTTTCCACAAATGCATATCAAGTTAAAACCTGTGGATAATCAATAATGTTTTCTCACCACAGAGAAATGTAAGGCAAGGAAGACTATGCCAAGTAATGTAAATCAGGGGAAGTCTCTTGGGAAGACCCTAGCAGCAGCCTTACATTTGTGTAAAGGAAAGCTTATAGAGTATAAATCAAAAGGGAGAGAAAAACTTGGGGACCCACCTACAAGCTGGGGCTGCACTGCACATTTCACAAAACTGAGGAAAAGTCAACAGAAAGTCACAAAGAATGGGGGCAAGGAAGATGTGTGGGATAAAGTGGGGCCGATTGTAGGATGACGGAGATTATAGTTATAGTTACAATAAAACTAATATAGAAAGAAGGTATGAGGTATCAATAAAATGGCAAATTTTAGTGTCAAGACCATTTTTTTTTCTTAACTAGCAGGCTTGCGTGCCAAGCTAGTCAACTCTTGAAAATTAAAAATTGTCTGGACTTCCCAAATATGCTTTCATCTCTGATTTAGTGAGAAACCCAGAAAGAGGCCTAAAGCAGTTTCATAAGACATCATTTTTGGTTAAAAACAAACAAGTACATTTAAAAAAATCCCACATTCATCTATCCAAAAGTTTTCTTAGAGCCTAATAAAAATAGTACTACTTTTAAAATGAACATTAAAATAAACCTTTCCTTCATGCAACATGAGCAATAGCTTTTATGAAAACTGGTACACTGGAAATTTCTGATCAAAATCAAGGGCTAATTTTCCAGGACATCTAATTTGACTGCATTTTCCTTAGATTTATTAAAAACAGGAAGCTTGTACTAAGTGTTAGGTATTTCTTAGACATCTCAAAAGAAGCTATCAGATATATTCTCCAATGTCTCTAATTTTTAAAGATCATGTCAATCATAACAAAAATAGTGCTTTCCTTTTTAGCAGATTATTTTGAATTCTAGAAAAGAAATATAAAGTGAAAAATACTTTTCTCTATTCCTAAAGATTAGGGATTAAGATCGACATTAATTAATTAGTAAGCATCTTTCCTGTGGCAACAATTAAGGCATAGTTTGAATTTAAAGCACTATAAGAATATTTTATTTATAAATGGGGCATATTTTGATCTTACGATCTATGGTTGAAGACACAAGGACTATGATTCTGACACCAATTCCCATGTACCTGTCTTTTTCCACACCACTAAGTAATTCTGGGACACCAGGTAATGTCCTACAATTCAACTCAATTTTGACACTGTGCCCTAGAGGCAATGTCAGATCCCACAGGTTAAGGGCTCAGGGACAAGGCTCCCCTGACCCCTAACTCAATGCCAATCACAAATTCAGATTGTCACTTTCTGACCCACCCTAAATTGGAAGTTCCCAGGACCCCCTTCTTGGGTTTCATTAATTTGCTAGGGCAGGTCATAGAACTCTTTACTGACTATATTATCAGTTTATTATAAAAGCATCTAACTCTGAACAGCCAGATGGAAGCAATGCATAGGGCAAGGTATGGAAAAGGGGCACAACTTCCATGCCCTCGCCCAGAACTTCCAAGTGTCCACCAACCCAGAAGCTCTCTGAACCCTACTTTTTGGGTTTTTAAGGAGGCTTCATTATATAGGGATGCTTGATTAAATAATTGGCCATTGGCAATAGATTCAACTTCCAGGTACTTTTTCCTCCCAGGAAGGTCAGGAGGGTGGCCCTGAAAATTCCAACCCTCCGATCATGTGGTTGGTTCCTAGGTAACCAGACTCTATCCTTAGGAGCTTATCAAAAGTCACCTCATTAATATAAACTCAGGTGTGGTTGAAAAGAGGTCATTATGAATATTAAGACACCTTTATTGCTCTTATCTATTAGGAAAATCATAAGAGATTTAATGAGAGTTTTTTTTTTAAATGAAGGATTTTATGGTATATCAAATATTAGAACTCTGAAGATCTGGCTTTATTTTTTTTTAAGATTTTTATTTATTTATTCATTCATGAGAGACACAGGGAGAGAGAGAGAGAGAATGAGAGAGAGAGGCAGAGACACAGGCAGAGGAAGAAGCAGGCTCCATGCAGGGAGCCTGATGCGGGACTTGATCCTGGTACCCCAGGATCACGCCCTGGGCTGTAGGTCGCGCTAAACCATTGAGCCACCCAGGATGCCCTTAATGAGAGTTCTGAAGTTTGTTGGCCACTCTTAATAAAAATCAAACACTTGGAAATACCATAGAATTTTCGGGTTCTCAACAGATATTAAGTATTGGGTGGCCACCTTTGTTGATAACTGATTCCGAGGCCAAGCCATCTAGAGTTTTCAGATTTCAAATACTCTATTTGTTGTGCCCTTATCTGTCTCAGAAGTTCTGATTTTAGTACAAAAAATGTAGTTTCTTTATTCCTTCTCCTGAATGGTTTCTGATTCTCTTTCTCAAAAAATTTAAATTAACAGTAGAAACAAGTCTGAGCTTATATGGTCAATTACTCTACAACAAAAGAGGCAAGAATATACCATGGAGAAAAGACAGCCTCTTCAATAAATGGTGCTTGGAAAACTGTACAACTACATGCAGAAGAATGAAACTGGACCATCAGGGCAGACTGGGTGGCTCAGCAGTTTAGCGCTGCCTTTGGCCCAGGGCATGATCCTGAAGACCTGGGATCGAGTCCCACATGGGGCTCCCTTCATGGATCCTGCTTCTCCCTCTGCCTGTGTCTCTGCCTCTCTCTCCCTCTCTCTCTGTGTGTCTCTCATGAATAAATAAATCTTAAAAAAAAAAAGAAAGAAATTGGACCACCATACATAAAAATAAACTCAAAATAGATTATAGACCTAAATGTGAGACTTGAAACCATAAAAATCCTAAAAGGAAATACAGGCCAGTAACCTCTTGGACATCAGCCTTAGCAATATTTTTTCGATCTGTCTCCTCAGGCAAGGGAAACAAAAGCCAAAATAAACTGTTGAGACTGAAAAACAAATAGTTTTTGCACAGGAAAGGAAACAATCAACAAAATGAAAAGGCAACCTATTGAATGAAAGTATTTGCAAATAACATATCTGATAAGGAATTAATATTAAAAATATATAAAGCATTTATACACCTCGATACCAAAGACTAAACAGATTAAAAAATGGACCGAGGATCTGAACACACATTTTTCAAAGAAAACATACAAATGGCCAAAAGACATGTGAAAAGATGGTCAACATCATTCATCAGAAAAATGCAAATCAAAACTACAGTGAAATATCATCTCACACCAGAGATGACATTCATTAGGAAACCACAAGGAATAATAAGTATTGGTAAGGATGTTGATAAGGAAGCCTTGTGTACTCTTGGTGAGAATGTAAATTGGTGGTACAGCCTCTATAGAAAATACTATGGAGGGGGATCCCTGGGTGGCTCAGTGGTTTGGCGCCTACCTTTGGCCCAGGGCATGATCCTGGAGTCCCGGGATCAAGTCCTGCATTAGGCTTCCTGCATGGAGCCTGCTTCTCCCTCTGCCTGTGTCTCTGCCTCTGTGTGTGTGTGTGTGTGTGTGTGTCTCTCATGAATAAATAAATAAAATCTTTAAAAAAAATAAAAATAAAAATACCAACAATCAGCAATTCTGCTGCTGGTATTTACCCAAAGAAAACAAAAACACTAATTTCAAAAAATACATGCACTCCTATGTTTACTTCAGCATTATTTACAATCATCAAGACGTGGAAGCAACCTAAGTGTTCACCAATAGATGAATGGATAAAGAAGATGTGAGGGGCAGCCCTGGTGGTGCAGTGGTTTAGCACTGCCTTCAGCCCTGGGTGTGATCCTGGAGACCCGGGATGGAGTCCCACATCAGGCTCCCTGCGTGGAGCCTGCTTCTCCCTCTGCCTGTGTCTCTGCAACCTCTCTCTCTCTGTCTCTATGAATAAATAAAATAAAATAAAAATCTTTTAAAAAAAAGATGTGAGATATAATATATGAAATATTGCTCAGACATTAAAAAATATGAATATTGCCATTCATAACAACATAGATGGACCTAGAATGTATTATCCTAAGTGAAATAAGTCAGAAAAAGAAAAATATATGGTTTCACTAATATGTGGAATCTAAAAAGCAAAACAAATGAACAAAAATCAAAAGGATACTCTTAATTTTTTTTTTAAGATTTTATTCATTTATTCATGAGAGAGAGAGAGAGAGAGAGAGAGAGAGGCAGAGACACAGGCATCAAACTGCTGAGCCACCCAGGGATCTCCCAAGGATACTCTTAAATACAGAGAACAAAATGGTGGTTGCCTGAATGGTGGAGCATGGGGGAAATAGATGAAATAGGTAAAAGGAATTAAGAGCTAAAAACTTCCAGTTATAAAATAAGTCACAAGGGGATATGCCTGGGTGGCTCAGGGGTGAGCATCTGCCTTTGGCTCAGGGCCTGATCCTGGATTCCTGGAATCGGGTCCCACATGGAACTCCTTGCATGGAGCCTGCTTCTCCTCCCTCTGCCTGTGTCTCTGCCTCTCTTTCTGTGTCTCTCATGAATAAATAAATAAAATCTTAAATAAAATAAAATAAAATAAAATAAAATAAAATAAAATAAAATAAAATAAAATAAATAAAATAAAATAAGTCACAGAGATGAAAAGTACAGCATAGGGAATATAGCCAATAATATTGTAATAATTTTGTATGATGATAGATGGTAACTACACTTATCATGGTAAAGGTATAGAATTGTCAAATCACTATGTTGTACATGTGAAACTAAAATAACATTGTATATCAACTGTACTGCAATAAAAAATAATAAAATAAAATAAGAGTTAGGTACTTAAGAAGCTGTGCAATTTTGACCTCAAACAGTAATTCAAAATTTTCATTAGAAATGATGGATAAAAATGTTTATGTCAAGAAATCAAGGGAGAGTTTCTTTTCCAACTTTCCTTCTTGCTAATGTTTCAGTTTTCTTATCCTTCTCTCTCTGTTTTTGATGTGGAACTAAAAGGTGAATACAGGAAGGAGTGAAATGTCATCTGCACCTTTGGATGATCTGTATTTCTTTGGTTTCATTTATTTTTGTGAGATGCTTAGAAGAAGCCCACATCCACTCAGATTCTTTCTGTCTTTCAGAGTTTCCCTAGCAACCAGCTTGCTGCTTAATGTTCTTATAAAATACAAGTTTGGGTGAAGTCAACATAATCACTATATTCAACATTCTGCTCAGTAAATCACACAGATCTTTTTATGAGTCATACTATGAGATGTTGGTTCTGAAAATTACAGACACACTATTAACTTTTATACCTAGGAACATACTAGAAGTTCTAAAAAAGGTATAAAATTAATACAAAAATACATAAAAAAGAGAAAGATGCTATTATGGAATGAATGTGTTCCTCCTCCTAAATTCAGATGTTAAAATCCAAATCTCCAATATGATGGTATTATTAGGTGACACATTTGGAGCTAATGAGTTCATGTGGATGGAACATTCATGAATGGGATTAGTGCCTTTATAAAAGGGATCCTAGAGAGATCTGTTGTTCTTCTAGCATGTGAAGACACAGTCAGAAGAGGACAGCCTGCAACAGGGAAGTCCTCACCAGAACCTAACCATGCTGGCATCCTGATCTTGGACTTCTAGCTTTCAGAACTATGGGAAAGAAATTTGTTTTTTCCCCCACAACAGCTCACAGTTCACTCTGTTCAATTTTCATTCATTGTTCTATTCTATTCATTGTTCACTCTATTCAGTTTCTCTTTGTCTTTAATTTTGTATGCTTTCTCCTGCTATGTCTCCAAGTTCATTAGCATTTCCTTCTACAGTGTCTAATCTGTTTTTAATTCCATCCAGTGTATTTTTACTTTTCAGATATTGTATCTTTCATCTCTGTGGATGTCATATAGTTCTTTCCAATACCTTTCCTTTCTCTCTTCATCCTCACACTTTCCACTGACTTCTTGAACTTATTTATTACAGGTGTTTTAACATCCTTGTCTACTAATTCACTAGAATTAGTGTCTTATTCTCTGGGTCTGTTGATATTGATTGATTCTTCCCCTGATTATCGGCCATATTTTTCTGCCTTTTTTTGCATACCAGTTAATTTTTTTTAATGATGCTATACATTGTGACTTTTACATTGGTAAGTGCCGAATGTTTTTGAATGTCTTTGAATATTTTTGGACTCTATCCTGAACAAAGTTAAATTATTTGGATTCAGAACAATCTTCACCTAGGGATAACTGGCCTACTACTAATCAATACCAGTCTTTGGACTACACCTGAAGTCCCACTTATTAGATTTTTCCACTCTAGCTTGTGGGAGCATGAATCACTCCTGTCTGAGGTCCGAGGATTGCTCCCCCAGTCCTCTCTGGTGGGTAGTTTCCTCACATGCAACCATGTGACTGAGTCAACCAAAGACTCAAGAGGGACCTTCTTGCATTTTTCTTTTCCCTGGCACTCCACCCTGAGAATGATAGCTGTCCTGGCTTCCTAAATTCTGTCTCTTCAATGCATAAGGTTGCTGAGCTCTTTGAGTTCCTTTTCCTAGGCATCAGCCTTAAAAGGCTCTTCAGGCAGTGAGCTAGGTCACTCATCCAGTCTCATTTTCTTGTTTACCCTTTCTAAGGAATCACTCCTCTGAGCTGCCTGAAGCCCATCATCTGAAAACTGTTGTTTCATATATCGACTGCTTTTCTAGTTGTCTAAGATGAGAGGTTGAATCCAGTCCCTATTATTCCATAGTGGCCAGAAGCAGACCCTCATTTCCTATTACATCTTTTTTTATTCTCAAGTTTTTATTTGAATTCCAGTTAGTTAACATCTCTATTATATTTGAATACTGCCTTTGTTAGATACTGAATTTCTACATATATAATAATGTATCTATTGACTATTCTCCATTATTCTAATAAAGTTGCCAATTCATGTGCTAATATCGCATTCTTTTGATTATGGTGGCTTTATGGTAAGTTTTAATGTTTGTAAGGCAAATATCTCCCCTACTTTTCATACATTTTTTTACTGCTCCCAGATATTTTTTAATAATATAAAGACTTTGGGGGATCCCTGGGTGGCGCAGTGGTTTGGCGCCTGCCTTTGGCCCGGGGCGCGATCCTGGTGACCCGGGATCGAATCCCACATCGGGCTTCCGGTACATGGAGCCTGCTTCTCCCTCTGCCTGTGTCTCTGCCTCTCTCTCTTTCTCTCTCTGTGACTATCATAAATAAATAAAAATTAAAAAAAAAAAAAAAAAAAAAAAAATAATATAAAGACTTTCCCTTTTTAGGTCTTGTTATATGACCTCAAATAACTCATAATTATATTCAACTAATTGGTACTTTATCCTTTTTTTAAATATTTTATTTATTTATTCATGAGAGACACAGACTGAGAGAGAGAGAGAGAGAGAGGCAGAGACACAGGCAGAGGGAGAAGCAGGTTCCATGCAAGGAGCCCAATGTGGGACTTGATCCAGGGACTCCAGGATCACACTCTGGACCAAAGGCAGGCACTAAACCACTGAGCCACCCAGGGATCCCCGGCACTTTATCCTTATTGTTAGAAATAAGTATTATCGTTTTTAACCATTTTACAAATGGAACATATTTCATGTTTCTGTTTATTGCTCATTATTCCCAGTATAGAATAAAGATACTAATTATTGTATGTTTATCTTTTAAAATGAAAGTAAATATTTTTGTTAATTATAGCATAGATCATACAGCAAAAAGATAATATCTTCTTTCAATATTTACCAATATTTTATTACCTATCTTTACTATATTCCCTAGAACTGTAGACTTAATGTTTAATTATGATAGGAGAGAGCATTTCTTTCTTGTTCCTGATTTTAATAAAAACTGCTTTAACATTTCACCATTTGAAATAATATTTGTTGCTGTGTGGGCGTGTATAGACTTTCTCACGTTTAAGCCATTTATTTCAATGCCTTCTTAGAGTTTGTATTGCAATTGTGGCTGTCTTTTATCAAGTGCTATTTCAGAACATATTGAAATAATAAAAACATTTTCTTCTTTAATGTGTTAATTAGGGAATTATGTTAATTAGGATATTTTTTTGTATTCCCTTCCATTCTTAAAATAAATCCTACTTGATAATTTTGGTACACTGTGGATTGGCTAAATTCTATTATTAAAAGTCAGATACTGTTAGATTGGATTAAAATACAAATCTAGAAATATGTTGATTTCAGGAATTACTCTTAAAGCCAATAATAAAAAATACTGAATTGTACAATAGGGTGCAAGAAAAACATAAAAATATAATTAACTATAGTGGGAATTTTAATAGCTCTTTCAGAATCTGATAAAATGAGAAAACAAGAATTAAAGATATAATATAATTAAATAACCCAGCAAAACATTAATTTTACGTGCATATAATGTTACTGTTTATATTGAGAATAAACTTTATTGCCCAAATAATCAGTGTGACTTTTATAAAAAGTCATCAGATAGTTTGCCACAATACTGAATGTATTTTTTAAAAGCAGAGATCACTAATTATAATTTTTTAAGAATCTGAAATTAATATGAAATATATGACCCAACTAGTGACTTGAAAATTTAAAAAACATATTCCTAAATAACTTGGATCAGGGCAGCTCTGGTGGCTTATCGGTTTAGCGCCACCTTGGGCCCAGGGCGTGATCCTGGAGACCTGGGATCGAGTCCTGCATCGGGCTCCCTGTGTGGAGCCTGCTTCTCCCTCTGCCTGTCTCTCTCTCTCTCTCTCTCTCTCTCTCTGTGTGTCTCTAACAAGTAAACAAAAAATCTTAAAAAAAATAACTTGGATCAAAGAAGAAATCAAAAAAGAAATTATAAACTGTTAAGGAAGCAGTGTAAAGAAGAGAATTAAAATTACTGAGATGTCTAAAAACTGTGCATAGGAAGATGTATAGCCTTAAATTAGCTTCACCATTAAAGAAAAATGACTGATTATACAGGATTTTACTAATTATCTTAGGAAATTAGAAAAACAGTAGTAACAGAAATGTGAAGAAAATAATAAAATTAATAAAGAGGTAAAAATAATTAAAGAGGAGAAAAGTATAAAGACTAGAAATTCCTGGGATGTCTGGGTAGCTCAGTGGTTGAGCATCTGCCTTTGATCCTGTGGTCCTGGGATCAAGTCCCACATTGGGCTCCCTGCATAGAGCCTGCTTCTCCCTCTGCCTATGTCTCTGCCTCTCTCTCTCTGTCAGGAATAAATAAATAAAATCTTTAAAAAAAAAAATAAGACTAGAAATTCCAAAAGCTAAATGCTTTTATAGGCCATTAAACCAGAAAATCTCCTCACAAGCCTGGTTAAGAAGAAAAGGACACAGAGCAAATATATAAAATATTTGAAATAAAAAAGGTGACATAACACTGATATGGAAGAGATTCAAATACGGTATCATTGTATTCAATTACATGGCAATGAAATGAAAAACGAGGAAGAAATGAAGATTACTGAGCAAAATATTAACTACTGAAAATTTTCACAAGAACATAGAAGTAAATGTTGCAATTTAGGTTAATCTCTCCTATTTAAATAGGGACCAGGATTAGATGGGTGGCCTAATAACAGACTTCCAGCTCACCTTTAAAAACAGTTAATTTCAATGTTATTTAAACTATTCCAGACCACAAATTTTTCTAGATGAATTTTTATGTTAATAATTCAGGTTCATAAAAAAAAAAAGAATTCAGGTTAATTTTATTTATTTTAAAAAGATTTAATTAATTTATTTATGAGAGACACACAGAGAGAGAGGCAGAGACACAGGCAGAGGGAAAACCAGACTCCATGCAGGGAGCCCGACGTGGGACTTGATCCCGGTTCCCCAGAATCAGGCCCTGGGCCAAAGGTGGTGTTAAACTGCTGAGCCACCCGGGCTGCCCTGGAATTCAGGTTAACTTTAATAATAAAACTTGTTAAGGAGAACACAAAAAAGGAAAACTATCATCATTGCTTTTACGAATATGGATGCAACTCTAAAAAACAAAATAACTTCAAGCAGAATCCATTAAGTTGGCATCATATTTTAAAAAATAAAATATGACTCAAATGCATACAAATGTGCAAGAACAGAGTTTAAGAGCTGAGAGAAATCTGCCTGGGATATGCATATTTTTCAGTTGTTTATGGATAGCATTCCCTTTCTCATTTTCTTTTTCAACTCCTTCCTCATCCCGGAGACTGCACATGTCAACCTGAGCTGGGCTGCAGCTGCAGAGTACTTTTGCAGCAGCCAAACTTAAGAAGTTGGAATATATGGAGCCTCCTAGGGCTTCGCAGTTGTTAAAGTGAGAAAATCCTTTCTGGCAACTGTTGAGGGAGTGTATGAATGAGATCCTGAAGGCACAGAGTCACTCTACAGAGATCCAGATGTGTGACTTCCAAGGCAGACCCACAGATCATTCTGGGTGGCAGCTGTGGCAAGTGTCCTGGAACTGAGAGTACTTCCTAAAACTCTGGCTCCTCTGCTGGTCATTAACTTTTCTCTCTTTTATAGATGATTTTGCAGTCAAAATTTGTTCTTGTCACCCCCAAAGTGGCTGTGCTTCTAATGGAAGGGATATATAGCCTTTTTTAGATCATTTATGAGTCCTGTACCTTTGCAACCAAGGGGGGACTGGAAATTTGTCTCCTCTCCCTCATGTCTTCTGTCTTTCTAACTTTACGTTTTTGGTCAGACCCTCTCTATACACTGTTTTCAGTTCAGTGTAGGCTGGAAAGTAGTCTAGCACTTTGGCAGTAGTTGCTGCTCACGCTAAAAGCCATCACTCAAGCTGTGGAGCAGTTTCATAATGCTGGCAGCAATGGCTTGAAGTAATGGCAGCAGCTTTTAAGCAGACTCAAAGGTGGTGATCTAATAGTTGCAAGTTGGGCAAGGGTGGCAGCTGATTCCATGGTGACAATGTTGGCTTCAAGAGAAACAACAATGAATAATGATGGTCATGAACAGAAACTCTTCCATGGTCAGTTACTATCTTCCTCTCACCTGTCATAGACATTGTAATTGCCTCTGTAGCATCCCATTTGCTTCTTCTCCCCTGACTTACAGAGATTGACCTCACCCTCAGTGCTAAGGATAAGACCTGGTTTGACTTAAGCCACTTGTGACAATTTCTTGCTACAACAACCAGTTCAAGGAAAAACAAAATTCAGACCTATGCCAATCAGCACACAGAGTTCATTTAGTCATAGTGATTGTCAAAGGAATAAATTGGTACCATTAAAATGGCCCAATTAGAGGGGCAACTTGGTGGCTCCATTGTGCAAACACTGAACTCTTGATTTTGGCTCAGGTCATAATCTCAGCCCCAGGTTGGGCTGGGTGTGGAGCCTGCTTAAGATTCTCTCTCTCCCTCTCCCTCTGCCCCTCTCTCAAACAAAGATGTTCAATTAGACACAAAGGTCAGAATTTCTGTTAAATGTTGTTTCAGAAATCCATTGCTCAAGAAAAAAAAAAAAACACTCCAAAACTTAGTGTCTTAAAACATCAATGATTTATTATTTTTCTTAATTTTGTGAGTAGACCATGTGAGTGTTTCTTCTTCCGGTCTTGCCTGAGCTCACTCATGTGGTTGCAGTTATATGACGGCTCACTTGGAACTAGAGTCCCAGATTATATCACTCTCATGTCTGACAACTGATGATTGTTGGTTAAGGTGCCTTGGATCTTTCCCATGCGGCTTCCAATCCTACAGTAGGCTATTCTGGGCTTTTGTCTAGATGATGGCTTCAGGTTTTCAAGCAGGCAATAGGGGATGCTACAAGTTCTTCTAAGGCTTAATCTCTAGAATTTGTATATCATCGCTTCTATCACATTCTGTTAGAAAAGGTAATTCACAAGGTCAACTAAGATTTAAGGTAGTGGGGGAAAAAGACTCTATCCCTTAATGGGAACAACGGAATTCTCAAATTACTAAATCATGTGGACACAAGGGGTCATGATTCATTAAGGGGAATTATCTACCCACAGTGGTTAAATGAGGTCAGTTATGCCATAAAAGTACCACATGTTGTGTAACCTACTATATAGTACTATTTTTAAAAAGTTATGTAGATTCCTCCATCTAGTGTATTCCACATTTCTGTTTGTGTACTTATTTAAGTGTATGTGCCATGCCATTATTCAAGATACGAAGACATACCAGTCCTTTCTTTTTGATAACAGACCTTTTCATTTAAATGTTCCACTGGCAGCGGTGTTACACAGAATTTGAAATTTCTGTTTACAGACCACATAAGATAATGGGCTGAGGAGGTGTGTTTTTCCTTAATCTCTTCAACCCCCTTACCATCATTAGATAAGAGTAAAAGAAAACTCATTGCCACAAAGAAAATGAAATAGAACCATGAGCAGGAGAGAGATTTCAACACATTTCTGGAAGATAAAAAGAAGACAGAAGCTTTTCAAAATGGAAAAGAAAATGAGGCAGGTGTAGAGCAGAGTAACAGGAGAAGGCTGACCTACAGGAGAGTTGGAAGGTGTAAAGGCAACAAGAGTGAGAATAGGGAATTATCTGAGAAGGCTATCTGCACAGCAGCTTAATGCTTTCTTCCTGACACGTTCATTTCTTTGCTTTTCTTCTCTGTGTTTTCTGATGCTTAGTGTAAAAATCAAGCATCAATCTGAGACTAAAAATTCCTAATAAAATCTCTTCTAAAAAATTACATTCTAGGCATTCCAGAACTCAGATAATTTACATCTCACGCCACTCTTCTAAAGGAAGTCATTTGAGATAAATCCAGCAAAATGAATGTAGATATATCAAGCATTGTCAGTTGAATTGTGTGCCTCCGAAGGATTTTGTAGTTTTAGTCCCCAGGACCTATGAATGTGGCCTTCTTTGGAACAAGGGTTTTTCAGATGATCAAATTAAGATGAGGTCATAGGAGACACCCTAATCCAATATGACTATGTCCTTCTTAAATGAGGAAATTTGAACACAGACATGCATAGAAGAAAAACAATGTGAAGACACAGGGAGAACACCTTTCACAAGCTAACGAATGTCTGAGGATACTTAGCAATAGTAGAGAGGCATGACCAGATTCTCCCTCACAGACATCAGAAGAAACCAATCTTTTTGACAGCTTGGTCTTGCACATCTAGCTTCCAGAACTGTGAGATATTAAAACTTTGTTATGGCAGCCCTAGAAAATGAATATACCAAAACATTCTGAAAAGAAAGATGGTAGGATTTGCCTGAAGACTTTGGAAAAACAATCCCAGGATAAGTACTCAAGCGATCAGTTCAGATTGGGAATGAAATCAGAGGGCTCCAAGAAGAATGAAGAACAGAACAAAAACAAAACAGAGAATCAGATAGTACTGAAGGGGCTGGAGAATGTTAGTGATTTTGTGAAGAAAAGATATATTTCTTCTTTTCACAGAAAATTAGAATCTCTACCAAAAATGGAAAATAAAACCAAAAACCTACCAGACTGTTTAATAAAGTCATGGTTCAGATATGAAAAAAACCAAGATTTGTTATGCAGGTCTTTCAGCAATTGATGATGTGTTGCCTTTTTTTTGTTTTTAAGATTTTATTTATTTATCCATGAGAGACACAGAGGGAGAGAGGCAGAGACAGAGGCAGAGGGAGAAGCAGGCTCCATGCAAGAAGCCTGATGTGGGAGTCGATCCCAGATCCCGGGATCACAACCTAAGCCAAAGGCAGAAGCTCAACTTCTGAGCCACCCAGGCGTCCCAATTGATGATGTGTTATGAAACAGAACTCATTTAACCTAGAAGTGGTCCCTGAGTGTCCTGAGGATTATGAATTGGGACCTAAAGAGAAAGAAGTACAATTTTATCATACTAATTTCTGCAGTTAGCATTATTTAAGCAGTCATATGATATATACTGCTTATTGATTTTAAGCTTTTATAAAGAAACATGGATGTCTTAAATGCAGTTACAGAACACAAGATAAATATAACCAACCCTGACAGTACAAAACTAAAGATACTGCTTAATGAACAGGTATAAGGTGGGAAGGTGGTGAGTCAGAGAAAGAAAGGCAGAACTGTTAATAGCCTTATGTGGGATGCCTGGGTGGCTCAGTGGTTTAATGCCTGTCTTCGGCCCAGAATGTGATCCTGGAGACCCGGGATGGAGTCCCACATCGGGCTCCCTGCATGGAGCCTGCTTCTCCCTCTGCCTGTGTCTCTGCCTCTCTCTCTGTGTGTGTCTCTCATGAATAAATAAGATCTTAAAAAAAGTCTTATGTAATTCATTGGGTATTCAAGAGACATTGCATAAATTTTCTATTAACAGTAAAGAGTGACTTAAGTGTGTTATTTATTTGTATAGATATTATCAATATAAGAATTAAAGTAACTATCAAAAATGGGTATACCTTTTCTCTCTCTTTCTTAAAAGATTTATTTATTTATTTATTTATTCATGAGAGACACAGAGAGAGAGAGACAGAGACATAGTCAGAGGGAGAAGCAGACTCCCTGTGGGGAGCCTGATGTGAGACTCGATTCCAGGACCCCAGGATCACATTCTGGGCCAAAGGCAGGTGCTAAACCGCTGAGCCACTCTGGGATCCCTACCCTTTTTCTTTCTTTCTTTCTTTCTTTCTTTCTTTCTTTCTTTCTTTCTTTCTTTCTTTCTTTCCTTTCTTTCTTTTTTTTTTTTTGATTTTATTTATTTATTCATGAGAGACACAGAGAGAGAGAGACAGAGACAGAGACACAAGCAGAAGGAGAAGCAAGCTCCATGCTGGGAGCCTGATGTGGGACTTGATCCTGGGTCTTCAGGATCACATCCTGGGCTGAAGGCAGGCACTAAACCACTGAGCCACCCAGGGATCCCCTCCTACCCTTTTTCAATTTGATAAAGGACATCTATGAAAACCTATAACTAATATCATGCTTTAATGGTGAGCAATTGGATGCACTCCCATTAAGATCAAGAAAAAGGCAAAGATAGCTGCTCTCATCACTTCTATTTTACATTGTATTGGAAATCCTAGCTAATGCAATAAAATAAGATAAGGAAATAAGAAGTATACAGATTAGGAAGGAAGAAATAAAACTGTCTTTGCTGAAAGATGACATAATTGTCTATGTAAAGATCCAAAACAATAACAATAAAAACCTTCTGGAACTAACAAGTGATTATAGCAAGCTGGCAGGATACTAGGTTACTATAAAAAGTCAATTGCTTTTTTCTATACTAGCAATGAACAATTAGAATTTGAAATAAAAAATCATAAGACTAGGATGCCTGGGTGGCTCAGCATTTGAGTGTCCGCCTTTAGCTCAGGGCATGATCTCAGTTCAGGGATCGAGTCCCACATTGGGCTCCCTGTGAGGAGTCTGCTTCTCCCTCTACCTATGTCTCTGCCTCTTTCTGTGTCTCTCATGAATAAATAAATAAAATCTTATAAGTAAATAAAATAAATAGATTTTAAAAAAACATAAGGCTATTTTCTTGGTAAACCTTATGTCCACACAAAAACCTGCACACAAGGTTTATAGCAACTTTATTCATATTTTTAGTACCAAAAATTATACTTAGGTCTAACTCTAACAAAGTATGTATAATATCTATATGAGAAACATTTAAAAACTCTGATGAAAGAACTCAATAAAGATTCAATAAATGAAGAAATATTCTACATACATGGATGGAAACACTCAATATTGTAAATATGTCAGTTCTTTCCAGCTTAATGTATAGATTCAACATAATTCCAATCAAAATCTCAGCAAGCTAATTTGTGAATATTGAAAAATGATTCTAAAGTTGATATAGAGAGCAAAAGATGCAGAATAGCCAATTTGATATTGAAGGAAAACAAAGTCAAAGAAGTAACTTTAAGATATAGTATAAATCTATAATAATCAATACAGTGTGGTACTGGGGAAAGAACAGACAAATAGATCAAGGTAAGAGAATAGAGATCCCAGAAAAAGACCCACGTAAATATAATCATCTGATCTTTGAAAAAGGAGCAAAGGCAATTTAATGGAGAAAAGATAATCTTTTCAACAAATCATGCTGGAATAACTGGACCTTCACATGCAAAAAAACAAAAAACAAATCTAGATACAGACTTTACACATTTTGCAAATATTAACTCATGGATTATAGACCTAAATGTAAAATGCAAAACTAAACCTCTGAAGACAACATAAGAGAAAATCTGGGTGACTTTGGGTTTGACAATAATAAATCCAAAGATTTTTAGATAGAGTGCCAAAAATGTGATCCATGAAAGAAAAACTCGATAAGTTGTTGGACTTCACTAAAATCAAAGCCTCCTTCTCAATCAAAAAACAACAAGAATAAAAAGAATAAAAAGATGATAAAATAAAAAAATAAAAGACAGCTCTTAAAGCTCAATAAAAGAAAAGAAACAAATTAAAAAATGGACCAAAGACCCATTTTTAATAACAGACACGTTATGAAAGAGGATACAGATGGCAAGTAAGCATATGAAAAGATGTTCAGCCTTGTATGTAGGGAATTATAAAATACAACAATAATAGGATGCTATTACATACCAATTAGAATGGCTCAAATCCAAAATCTTGATACCACCAAAGGCTGATGAGGATGTGGAGCAATAGGAGTGCTCATTTACTGCTGGTAGGAATGAAAAAGATCCAGTCTCTTTAGTACAGTTTGGCAGAAATACACTCTTATCATATAATCCAGCAATCGTGCTCCTTGGTATTTACTCAAATGAGTTGAAACCTGATGTCCATACATAACCTGTACACTAATGTTTATAGCTGCTTTATTCCTAATTGCCAAAACTTGGAAGCATTCAACAGGTAAGCTGATAAACTGGTACATCCTGATAATGGAATTTTATTCAGTGATAAAAATAAATGAACTATCAAGCCATGAAAAGACAAGGAGGAAACTTAAATGCACATTGCTAAGAGGAAGAAACCTATCTGAGAAAAATACATAATCTATGATTCCAACTGTATGTCATTCTATAAAAGACAAAACTATAGAGACAGTACAAAAATCATTGATTGCCAGGGCCTTGGAGGAAGGAGGAGGGCACTATAGAGTACAGGACACTTTTAGAAACTATTTTATAATAATGTAATGGTAGATATATGTCATACATTTTTCTAAATATTTATTTACTTATTTATTATTATTTTTTATTTATTTATTTTAGAGAGAGAGAGCAAGAAAGCACGAGGGGAGGGGCAGGGAGAGAAAGAGGCAGAGAAACAGACTTCCCACTGTGCACAGAGCCTGATGCAGGCCTTGATCTCATGACCCCGAGATTATGACCTGAGCCAAAATCAAGAGTTGGACACTTAACCGACGGAGCCACTCAGGCACCCCTCTGTCATACATTTGTTAATACACAGAATGTGCAACAAAGGAGGGGGTCCTGATGTAAACTATAGATTTTCATTAATAATAATGTATACATATTGGCTGATTAACTGTAAAAATGTATCACACTAATGCAAGATGTTAACAATAAGAGAAACTGGGTTGGGGGTGTGGAATATAAGGGGGTTTATGGGAATTCTCTAGCCTAGTACATTATATATCTGTTTTCAGTAAACTTGCTTTTATGCTTTGGTAATGTGATTTCTTTCCTGAATTTATTATCATGTATTTCTTTCAGTTTTCCATAATTGGTTTAGGAATAGTATACATGGATTTTATTATGTGAATGGCACATTTCAGGTGAGATGAATGATACTTCTTCGAGAATACAATAAATAAATATAACATTTGTAGCTTCTTCTTGTCCCCTAAACAGGCTCATAATTAATAGTGAAAGTTACTTAAATATACATCATCTTTTCTTTTTTTGAAAAAATAAAAGGTATCTATCTTGGCTTCTATTGAAGAAATATTAGAGGAGAAATAAAAAGCCAAGTCTAAACAAACACATATCTTTGTTTTGACATAGAATGATTAAAGAGTTCCAGTGCAATTCATTTATTTATTCATTCAATCAACAAATATCCATGCCAGATCCCGGAGAAGCTCTGGGCCTTTAAGACACTGTGGTCTTAAAGGCAGCTCCGGGTGGCTCAGCGGTTTAGCGCCGCCTTCAGCCCAGGGCCTGATCCTAGAGACCCGGGATGGAGTCCCACGTCGGGCTCCCTGCATGGAGCCTGCTTCTCCCTCTGCCTGTGTCTCTGCCATACTCTCTCTCTCTCTGTCTCATGAATAAATAAATAAAATCTTAAAAAAAATTCAAATCTGATTTAAGAAAAAAAAAAGACTGTGGTCTGGTAAAGAATTCCCTCAATTGATCTGGCAATTATAATGAAGTGTAATTGACGCTATGATAGAGAAAAAGGACTGTGCTATGGAGCTTGGCATTGTAAAAATTCTGAAAGTACTTCTGTGTGGCTGGGATTTGTTTGCAAAGAAGAGGGGGGTGGCATGGAATGAAGCCAGAGAGACTGGGTCATAAATGACATTTTCCTTCATCCTGAGGGGTTGAAGCAGAATCAAACCTCTCTTGTATTCCAGGAAAAACACTCTTGGCCTCTTCTCTTATTCTTGATGACCATGGATGCAGTTCTTCAAATGCTCACACCAATTTCATACAGGAACGGTCTAAGAGCACTTCACCCTTCTCTCTTCCTGGCTCCAATCGTATTTATAAGAACCTCTAAGCATTCATGCATTGGCAACATGCAAGTACAGGGTCCTATGAATGTCTTATGGGGCAATCCTTGACCGACTGGGAATAAGAAATGATGAGCAAATGCTTCCCTCTTTCTTCCCCCAGGACAGTTCTGAGATGTATTTCATAAGACTACTCAGAAGGTCCTGTAGAAACAGAGCATCTAGATTCCCATGGGATGATCAGCTCTGTATGTCTTCTCGTATTGGCTTTCACTCTTTCTCTATTTTACTTTTCCTTTCCTCACTCCTACCCCTTAGGATCACATTATCATACTATATACTATCTTCACATTAGCTTTTGTCTCACTCTCTGCTTTCTGAGGGAATCAGGATAAGACAAGCAGGCAATGACATGAAAAATAGATATTTTATAAAAATTACATATATTATGTGTAATATATACTTATATAGTATATAATAATGTTGATTATATAGGTATATATATAATTATATATTATTTTTAATAATATAATAATATATAATCAAATATTATATGCTACATGTAGATTATATATTATATATAAATATTGATAATCAAACATTATATTAACACTTTCTTTCTAGTGTGTCCTTCAAGGTGAGGACACACTAGAGTGTAATACAAGAAACAAGACAACTAAGTAGAAGTTTTTTATGGGGAGGAGAGAAATAAGGTGTAGCTTGAGGTATGTGAGGTTGGAGAGGATGTTTAAAGGAAGGAAAGGCTAAGCATGCAGATGGTACATTGCAAGGATAATATTCTTCTGAGACTAATCATAGACAAATCTGGCTGTTTATTTTACAGGAATGGTTATAGGTTAAGTTTCCATAATGAGGAAAGTGATTATCCATTACATGTTAGATTATGGCCATGAGGATGATTTGGGGTTGATCAAGCTAGTTTGGAAAGGATTGCATTTTTAAGAATTTTAAAATCTTCCTAAAGTAATCCTATTCAAACATTTATGTAGTTTGCTATGCCGTAAACATTGTATCTAAAATTAAAATATGGCTATGAAACTATATTTTGTCCTTGGGTAATACACATTCTAAAATCCTTAAATTGGTATAATGCAAATTAAAAAAAAATTTTTAAGATTTTATTTATTTATTGAGACACAGAGAGAGAGGCATAGAGGCATAGGGAGAAGCAGGCTCCATGCAGGGAGCCCGACGTGGGACCCGATCCTGGGCCTCCAGGATCACACCCCAGGCTGCAGGCGGTGCTACGCACTGCACCACAGGGGCTGCCCGGTATAATGCAAATTATTACATACTCTAGTATATCCTATGCTTGTTATAGCTAAAAACGTAACTAAAATAGTAAGTAGTTTTAGAACTCCTTGTCTGAGACTCTTAATTGTGCTTTATATAGTTTCAAAGTAAATCTATAATATTTTTATACTAGTATAATCTAGAATCATCTATCATAGGTCAGAGTTAGTAAAGGAAATGCCAGAATCAATTTCACTTGTATATAAAAAAATCTGACTCTTAGAATTCTGTTTAACAAGGTGGCCATGCAATGAAGCAATCTTTCTTTCTTTCTTCTTTTCTTCCCCAGTGCTGCCGTCTGTTAATAACTTCCACATCAAATTTGGTTTATTACTTTACCTTGGCAAACACTAGTATTGAAATGCAGGGAAGCTAAAATGATCTCCATCAGAAATACAAGCTGGGAGCTCTCTTTTTGTGAAAAGACCATCTTGGATTCTTCTGTCCAGGAGTTGTTCTAAGCCTGACTAAAGAAAATCTACTGTGCATTGTACTTTGGCTCTTTGAACGGTATAATAATAAATTCTAACCACACCAAGTTCATGCATACGAAATATATTTTAATGGCTGAGCTAGTTTACTACTCAGATTTTTCTCACTATCTTCTTTTCTCCCATCTCTTTTTTATCGGATGCTTCCACCTCATTAGGATTTCAGGAAAAAACTGGATCCTGTCCATCATTTTTGTTGTTGCTTTCCTTTTCCTGGCAGACAAAGCTTAACGTTTCAATAGAGGAAGTAGGGAGGGATATAACACATTCAGAGTTTCTGAAAGGCCTTATTTACCATCAAAGTGAAGGTTTCCAGATACTCTGGCCCTGTTTTCTTATGCTCTTATGTCTTTGATAAGGAATTAAGAACTCCTTCCAGGGCTACAGAAGACACTGAGAGGTGCCTGGCAGAAGGCACTACATGGTTTTCTGAAGCTGTTTATTAATTACAAATGAGGTTGAGGATACACCGAGGAACAGAAGAAACTGTTAATATAATGATTTCTACATGGGCACTTCTGAGAGACATCTGAGTCTGCACACTTTACTATCATTTGCTAACTTCCTTGCACCTTTTTTCAAAGCATGCCTTGCAGTTTCCTTTTAAGAGAATTACTAATGTATAACACTGTCTTCCACTCAATTATAATTCTTTAAAATGGTGGCTCTCAAATAATAATGGGCCTAAGAATAATCTGAAGACCTTATCATAAGAAGTTAGGGCTTGGGGATCCCTGGGTGGCGCAGCAGTTTGGCTCCTGCCTTTGGCCCAGGGCGCGATCCTGGAGACCCGGGATCGAATCCCACGTCGGGCTCCCGGTGCATGGAGCCTGCTTCTTCCTCTGCCTGTGTCTCTGCCTCTCTCTCTCTCTGTGTGACTATAATAAATAAATAAAAATTAAAAAAAATAAAATATTAAAAAAAAAGAAGAAGTTAGGGCTTGGATCTCTGAGATTCTCATTTAATAAATTTAGGATGGGGCCCGGAAATGTCTAACGAGACCTCAGTGTAATGGTCTGTGAACTACCTCCAGAAATATTTGCCTAGAGATCAAGTCTCAGTGGTCCTCAGGCCATAGCGCCATGCGATACACATAGAAGTACTCAATACATGTTTGTAGAAATGAGGCAAATGCTTTGAGTATGTAAAAGCCCA
The DNA here is from genome assembly GCF_003254725.2 of Canis lupus dingo. Classification (NCBI taxonomy): domain Eukaryota; kingdom Metazoa; phylum Chordata; class Mammalia; order Carnivora; family Canidae; genus Canis; species Canis lupus. The sequence continues at coordinate 17,622,792 of NC_064271.1, forward strand.
CTGGAGATTCAAGCTCAACATACTGCTCTCAGAGGTAATACTGAAGCTATAGTTGTATATAGACTAGTTTTTTTTTTTTTTGATAGAAGGATAATTGCACAGTTTGTCAATTGGGGGCAATTGGTAAAAAATATTTTATCTATGAGAACACCTGGGGGAAAGCATGATTTATTTACTTACTTTTTACATTAGAGAAGGGTACAGATGTAAGAAGGAGGAAATGCATTTATTCCTTACTGCCTGTAGCACATTGTGAAAAGGCTCAATCATGTTTGATTTTCCCATTCATTGCTGGATGTGTGTTTCCTTTGTCTTCCGCTTGTTTCTTTTGTTTATTGTTTACTAGGGGTTGGGGAGGTCTGCTCTTTAATGTTCCTTGTCCTTTGTTCTTCTGCCACAAGGTGCGAAGCCATTTACTTATTTGTCCTTTCCTCATAGCTACCTGTAGATAGGCACGCTCAGAACAAAGGCAGATCATATCTTGTCCATCAGCTCCTCACACATTCAAAAGCTGTGCCTTTAATAAAAAAAGAAAATTACAGTCCCTCTTTGCGATTCATCACAAACCATGCTCTGAAAAGATATCTCTGGTAACTATTTTAATGTAAGTAATGTGGAAAGCATCTTCAAGTTTTAGAGTTTTGCTAATGCTTTCAACTATTGAAAAAAGTTAATATGCCACTTTCTTTCATCAAAACCATTCACTCTTCAGTTTATTTAAATGTCATTAGTGTGGGCGGTTTCAAGTTCTAAGTAGGAAAAAATGATACTTAAAAATTAATGTGGGTAGTAATATCAAGACAAAAATACATATGAATTATTTGGCTTAGAATTATAAACATTCGTTGCTCATTAGCTCCCGGCTCCGTTTCCAAGTCAGGAGAGGTAAATGAACATAAACATTACAATCAGGACACACTCTCAGTTTCTCTCCTTCTTCAAATCCTAAGAATACATCTGTATCTATATACCTACATCTGTATCTATAGGTCTTTTGATCACCATTCAATAACAGTTCTGTTCATTCAATGACACTGTGTTAAATCCTAGCAGCTCTTGGAAACAGAAGTGGCACAAGTATGCTTGTGATAGAATTTGCATACTATCTTGATATTGAAAAAAGGTCTTAGACATGCAAAGCATCCGTCCAAAACAGCACAGAAGCAGGGGTGATGCTTATTGTGTCTGGAGTTTATTGTTTGGGCCGGGGCTGTCACTTTCCCATAGTGTCTTCATTTATTATGCTAATTGACTTTCCAAGCGCAGGCAGGAGGGTATCTGCCCTGAGACTTCTTCTCGGTTGGGGGCTTTTAAAAGCAAATCCATTTCGTGCCTAAACAAAACCAAAAATCAATGTGTTTCTTTTCAAAGACGGGAGGGTCAATACCACGGTTGTTTTGTTCCCATCCCGTTATGTAACCGTGGGGACTTGTTTCTTTGCCTTCAGGATTTGCACAGAACACATTAAAGCCAAACAATAGGCGGGAGTCCTAGGAGCAACCCTCGAGCTGTGTCTTGGAGTACGTCCTCCTGGGTTCGGGAATCTCCAATTAGTTCCATCTCAAGCGCTGACTCCGTGCGTGCGTGTGTGTGTGTGTGTGTGTGTGTGTGTGTGTGTGTGTTTAGTTAGCTGGCACGCAACGCACTTCCCCAGGGTTGTTTCCTTTTTCCTGAGATTTGGCGAAGGGTGAAGGGTCGGAGTCACATGGATGCAAAGCATTTGATGAACGTCCAAGTCACCGCTGTGGCTGCCGGAGCCGCCTCCCCTCCAGCCCGGGCCGCGTGAGGCCGGAGCCGCGGGGCCGGGCGCGCAGGTCCCGGCCCGGGGGCGCCTCTCCCGGGAGCTGCCTCCCGCGCCCGCGCCCCAGCGGGAGCCCGCCCCGGCCTCGCCCGGCCTCGCCCGGCCTCGCCGCAGCATGTGAGGGCGCCCGGACCTCCTCGGACTCCTCGGCGGCGCCCGCTCTGCCCTCGGGCCGCGGGGGGCGCGCGGCGCTGCGGACCATGAGCGACGAGAGCCGCGGGGACTGCCGCGCCGAGAGCGCCAAGGACCTGGAGAAGCAGCTTCGGCTGCGCGTGTGCGTGCTCAGCGAGCTCCAGAAGACCGAGCGGGACTACGTGGGCACGCTGGAGTTCCTGGTGTCGGTGAGTGTGGCCCTGCGGGGATGCTCTCACCGCCGCTCCGCACTTGCAGGTCTGCGGCGCCCTCTCGTCGCTCCAGACTCTCCCGCCGGGGAATCCCCGCCACCCGCTCTGCGCACTCTTTACCTCCGTCCCTGGCCGGTTGGGTTGCACTGTGTCCCCCCCCCCCCCCCCCCCACTCTTCCTACCCTGGGATTCTAACACTTCGTCTTGATTAAACTCAGTTGCATTAATCACTGATTAAACTCAGTGTACATTCAGGTACATTTAGTTTTTTTTTTTTTTTTTTTAAATCCTTGATTCTTTTGGAGCGTGGGTTCATCACTCAGAATCCGTGGCAGCGAAATCCCTTTAGTTATAATAATGCTTGAAACCTAGGATTGTGGCGGGGGGGGGGGGGGTACAGAAAGAGCAGCGGGGCGAGGCTCTCCAGCAGCTGTTGGAGATGAAAGCCACATGTGCTGCTCCCGCCGTCCTCGCCCGGCAGCCTCCGCCCCCCCCCCCCCCCCCCATCGCGGGTTTGCCTCCGCTCCCCACTCGGCTCCCGGCTCCCCCGCTCACGCTGAGCGCAGGAGAGCGCGGTACCGGGACACAACCTCGGGAGCTCATAGAGAGAACTGGCAGGAACTTTGTTTCAAAGTTTCAGCTTGACGCCTTGGGAGCTTGCTCTGGAAACGTTGCATTCACTTTTGAGCCGGAAGGGGCAAAACGGAGCGAAAGAAACTTCTGAGACATCACTCTCAAAAGTTGAATTTTTCTCTCTTCCCTGTTGCAAAGACAAAGGGTTTGAGCCTTAGCTCCCCTCCACCCTGATGCCCGGGAGAGCATCATCTAACGACTGAGGAGCTTTAGCCTTTGCAACCTAAAATCTTCAAACCTTCTGCTCCTTCCACCTCCCTGTTCCATACCCCTGTGGTCCAGAGGGAAATGTTTCAAAGGCCAAACTTCCTGCTCAGTGTTCTGTAAGATGTAAACTTTCTGCTTATGATTATTTAGAGGAATTCACTTCTTTGTTATGGCAAGAAGGAGAGAAGAGTGTCTCAAGGGATGTAAGATGCACAGGTTGACTTCTGGTTGACTTCTCAAATTAAAATCAATATACTTGAGCCCCCCCCCCCCCCCCCCCGCACCACATTTTTTGGGAAACGTTTGGCTATTTCAGAATATATGGGTAATTGGTGATAAATTGGATTGTTGTACACTTCCATGCAGCAATGTCAAAAAAGCATGTTTTTAGGGAGATTTGACTTTTTTTTTTTACAAAGTTATTACAATAGTATCGACTATATTCTCCATGCTGTACTTCTCCATGACTTACTTATTTTATAACTAGAAGTGTCTAGCTCTTAATCCTCTTCACCTATTTCACTTATCTTCCCCAACCCCCCCTTCCCTCAGGCAACTAGTTTGTTCTTTGTATTTATGACTCTGTTTCTCTTTTTGTTGTTTGTTTGCTTTGTTTTTTTGTTTTTTTGTTTTATTTTTTTTATTCCAGTGTAATGAAATTGTATGTTATCTGTCTTTCTGGCCGACTTCTTTCATGTTGTGTAATACTGGCTAGGTCTATCTGTGCTGTCACAAATGGCCAGATTTAATTCTTTTTTTAATGGCTGAGTAATATGCCATTGTGTATTCCATATTCCATTCTATACTATGTCCTCTTTTTTTAAAACATGTTTTATTTATTTATTCATGAGAGACATAGAGACAGATAGAGAGAGAGAGGCAGAGACACAGGCAGAGGGAGAAGCAGGCTCCATGCAGGGAGCCTGATGTGGGACTTGATCCTGGGACTTCAGGATCATGCCCTGAGCTGAAGGCAGGTGCTAAACCGCCGAGCTATCCAGGGATCCCCATACTACATCTTATATATTAGTTCATTTATAGATGAAACTTAAGTTCTTTCCATATCTTACATATTATAAACAATGCTGCAACAAACATAGGTGTACATACATTTTTTTGAATTAGTGTTTTCATTTTCCTCAGGTTAAGTGCCTGGAAGAGGGCTTACTGGATGATATGATACTTCTATTTTTGTTATTTGAGGAACTTCCATACTGTTTTCCAGAGTGGCTGCACTAATTTACATTCCCACAAGCAGGGCACGAGAGTTCCCTTTCCTCCATGTCTTTGCCAACACTTATTATTTCTGGTCTTTTTGATACCAGCCATTCTGACTAGTGTGAGGTGGAGATGTGACTTTAGAATAGCACCAGATTTGCCTTTCAAGAAACTTCATTGGTGACTTTGTCCTTTGACTTTTGAAAAATTTGAATCACTTCTTAAACTGCACTAGTTACTCCTTTCTGGAGGCATATGAAAAAGTACTGTGCGGATCCCTAATTTATAGAAATAGAGAGGTAACCTAACCTACATCAAAACCCAATTTGTTGACCTTTATTTAACATGTGAGGTTTTCCTCTAACTTTAGCACTTGATTATTAAAATTGAAAACTTTTTTTAAAAGATTTTATTTATTTATTCGAGAAACAGAGAGGCAGAGACACAGGCAGAGGGAGAAGCAGGCTCCATGCAGGGAGCCTGACATGGGACTCGATCCCAGGTCTCCAGGATCAGGCCCTGGGCTGAAGGCGGCGCTAAACCGCTGAGCCACCCGGGCTGCCCTAAAACTGAAAACTTACTGCTATACAGAGTTGGGTAACAAATGGTGGGAGGTATAAAATAAATTATATGTACCTATTTACAAGTGGTTTATTTATTTATTTATTTATTTATTTATTTATTTATTTATTTATTTTAAAAGATTTTTATTTATTTATTCATGAGAGACAGAAAGAGCGAGAGGCACAGACACAGGCGGAGGGAGAAGCAGGCTCCATGCAGGGAGCCCGATGTGGGACTTCATCCCCGGTCTCCAGAATCACGGCCTGGGCCGAAGGCAGGCGCCAAACTGCTGAGCCACCCAGGGATCCCCACAAGTGGTTCATTTAATGATTACATTATTACCTCATTCAGAAATTATGGGCCCTTCTACTTTTATTTTTCTTTGTCCATTATTTTCTGTATTTACATCCAATATTTATGCACATACGTGTTCACACACACATAGACACACTAATTGGCCTGATTATCATCATAAACAAAAATTTACCCTGGTTTCTTTTTAGTCATAATCATTCAAAGCCAAGATCTACTTATAATACTTTTAGATTTTCTGAGTATTTCTTTTTTGATTATTATTTACAGCAACACTGAATACCCATGAATATTACTTGGTCATCTTCAGTAGATCCTGTCAATCTAGTGTGAACTTTAGCCTAAGCTAATAATGTACCAAGAGCTTTAAAAATATTCAAACTCTTTGGCCTGGCAGTTCCTTTTCTAGGAGTCCATCCTTAAGGACTGATAAGAAATGTAGGCAAACAATAAAAGTTATTTTTTAAAAAAATTAACAGTATTAAATAAGTGCAGTGGTACATTTGTTGTAAAAAAATAGGATAGTGGGGGAACCTGGGTGGCTCAGTGGTTGAGCGGCTGTCTTTGGCTCAGGTCATGATCTCAGGGACCTGGGTTGGAGTCCCGCATCAGGCTCCCTGCAGGGAACCTGCTTCTCCCTCTGCCTGTGTCTCTGCCTTTCTCTGTGTGTCTCTCATGAATAAATAAATAAAATCTTTAAAAAAATAAAAATATGATAGTGCATTTCTAAGTCAAATGTAAATACTTGTTAGATTAGTTACTATTTTAGATTTCTGCCATTGTTTTAGCCATTAACATGGATGAAGGGAAGCTCTTACCTTTATTATGAAGAAATAGAAATCATATTTTTAGTTTTACCAAGAACATATTTTTACTCACAAGCCCATATGTAAATAATCAAACAGAATGATATTTTTTCTCTTGATTAATGATCATATGATCTGAAAGGGAAAACTTTTCTAAGATTTTCTATACTTCTTTTTCTTTTAAAGAACTTTTAAAAATTTATTTATTTGAGAGAGGAGAGAGAAAGAGAGAGGAAGCAAGTAAGCATGAGCTAGGGGAGGAGCAGAGGGAGGGGGTGAAGCAGACTGCCTGCTGAGGGGAGCCTGACTCTGGATTCATCCTAGGACTCTGAGATCGTGACCTGAGTGCAAGTTCAGATGTCTCATCGGCTGAGCGACTCAAGCTCCCCTGTGATCTTGTATACTTCTGATTCCTTTCTGTTCTCATTTCCAACCCTTTTGTTTTTTTTTTAAGGAGAGAACAACTTTCTCCACTCTCATCTCCAAATAGCTGTTATTTAGAGTGGCTCACTCCTTCCCATGGGTTCTCTGGCTTCTTTTGTTCCTCTCTAGCCCTCCTATCTTTCGCATTCCCACTGGGTTTCAGGACTCTCAGTTCTTTCAGGAAACTTCATGATCCTCTCCTCTCCCTCCCGTCCCAGGCTAGAGTGCTCAATGCTTTGTACCCACTCTTCCCCATCGTTTCTTGTTCTGTAGCACCAAAGGCAGCTTATACATGTTTGTGTTTACCTTGGTCTCATTCTACTAGAATGTAAGCTTGTTGAGGACAGGCCCATATTTTACTTGTCTCTTTCCCCCCAGAATTTTGTGCAGTGCTTGTGAAACTGTAGGTATGCAGTAAATGCTTACTGAATGAATGAATGAATGAATGAATCAACCAATTGACCCATTCTCTAACAAACATTCCACCCTATTCTTTTTTTTTTCTTTTTTTTAAGAGAAGGCAGGGCAGGGGCAGAGGGAGAGGGATAGTCCGCACCCAGTGTGGAGCTCAATGTGGGGCTCTATCTCACAACCCTGAGATCATGACCTAAGCTTAAATCAAGAGTCTGATGTTTAACTGACTGAGCCATCCATATGCCCCAACTTCCAGTCCATCCTCAAGGACAATTCCTCAATCATCCTTAAAATTTTGAGTTTTGTTTTTCTTCCATTTGGTTTGTATAGAGTGGAAGTTATTGAAATTTCACAGGCACATATGAATTTATATAACAAGAAGTTTTAAATTAAACATGTACCTGCATTTAAAACAGAGACAATGGGCAGCCCGGGTGGCTCAGCGGTTTAGCGCCACCTTTGGCCCAGGGTGTCATCCTGGAGACCCGGAATCAAGTCCCGCGTCGGGCTCCCTGCATGGAGCCTGCTTCTCTGCCTCTGTCTCTGCCTCTCTCTCTCTCTCTCTCTCTCTGTGTCTCTCATGAATAAATAAATAAAATCTTAAAGAAAAAAAAACAAAATAGAGACAGTATTTAAATCAGGCATTGTGGTATTTTTTTTTTTTTTTTCAGGCATCGTGGTATTAAAGACTTTGTAACACACCATTATTTCAATTCATTGTATACTCAATTTCTAAATTTGATATCATGGGTAGGTTATATTATCTGGATTTGTTATTTTTAGGTCATAGATAAAATGTAGAGAGTGACCACATTTGCTTGAATGCATGTTCTTGTTTTGTTTGGGAATTGGAGGGATGCCTGTGTGGCTCAGTGGTTTAGCGCCTGCCTTCGGCCCAGGTCCTGATCCTGGAGTCCGAGGATCTAGTCCCACATCGGGATCCCTGCATCGAGCCTGCTTTTCCCTCTGCCTGTGTCTCTGCCTCTCTGTATCTCTCATGAATAAATAAATAAAAAACATAAAAAAACCCAACTATTCTTTGGGAATTGGAATTTTGTTCTTTATTAGAAGTATTCAAACATATTTTTTCTAAAGAAATGATTTTATGGACCTAATACCCAGTATTCATGTTCCAAGTCTGGATAATAGCATGTTGCAATTGGTTTCCTTTTTTGCAACCCAGTCATAGGGCATAACAAGATGAGGATGGCTTCCTAGACCCATTTGAGTGAACAGAAAAAGGGCAAAGCAGGGCCAGCTTCATGGGTGTGCAAGCTGTACAGTTTGCACTGGGCTTCGTGCTCAGAAAGACCTGGAAATTGGTTTAATGCTAGCACTGTCTTGAAATTTGTGCTAATTTTATCTTTGAACTTGTGTTTTACAAGTGAAATTCTTTGGAATAGTGGGGTGTGAGCAGAGCAGATACATGAAAGAAAGAGAAAAGCTTTATATTTCAGTACCTTTACTAACACTTTTTTTCCTTGCTTTGAGCAAAAGGCTTCACACTTTTATTTTACACTGGGCTTAGCACATTTCACTATGGCTTTGAGGCAGGATGACCATATATGTTTTTGTCTAAACTGGGACATTTTTAAAAAATATTTTATTTATTTATTCATGAGAGACAGAGAGAGAGAGAGAGAGAGGAAGAGACACACACAGGTAGAAGGAGAAGCAGGCCCCATGCAGGAAGCCCGACATGGGACTGGATCCCAGGTCTCCAGGATCATACCCTGGCTGAAGGCGGTGCTAAACCGCTGAGCCACCTGGGCTGCCCCTAAACTGGGACATTTCTGAGAGGGATAGGGAGTGCTGTTAAAAATTACACTGGAAAACAGATGTAAACGGAAATTGTTCCTGGCATATCAGAATGCACTGTTCTTCCACACTGCAGGCTCATGAAGACAAAGACTTTGAGCTACAGGTCTTGTCATAAATAAAAGATTTTGAAATTTCCTAACCTGTCTAGGCATTGACCTTGGAGAGCCCAGAATCTGAATTCTGTCTCTAATTTACTAGGTAGCTTTGGACACTTTTCCTAAACTTTTCAAGCCCCATTTTCTTCATCTGTAAAATGGGCAAATAATAGTATTTTTCAAGGTTGCTATAAGGATGTGATGATGTATACATTGGGCTTTGCCCAGTGCCTGGCTCACAGGGGGGGCCATATATATTGTTACCTTTATTTCTTCTGATGCTGTGGTTGTCATACAGATCTACACATACTGGTTAGCCTTGGTGTACAATTTTTGCATGTGTGATATTCTCATCTTCACTTTCTGAGTCTCTTCTTTACTTCCTCCCTTTGTTTCCCTTCTGTTCATGAAGTCATGAAGTTTATTTGACAGAGAGATAGTGAATACAAGCTGGGGGTAGCAGGTGGAGGGAGAGGGAGAAGCCGGCTTCCTATGAAGCAGGGAGCCTGTTGCAGGGCTCAGTCCCAGGACTCTGGATCATGACCTGAGGCAAAGGCAGACCCTTAACCTACTGAGCTACTGAGATCCGCCCCACAGCCCCCCCCCCCCCCCCCCCGCCCCCGCGGTATTCTTGTAAATATGCAGTTGACTTAAGACTGTGAGAGCATTTAGCAGTCTATATAACAACCGTAGATGGTATGGTGTTTTACAGTTGACAGTAAATTATTGCATATTTATTATCTGTTTTGGCTTAAAGTATGTGCCCCTTAGCTCTTTTGAATGATGCTCCCTAGGGTTCCATTGTTCTGTGGTCTGGCTTCAGGGGACCTCACAGAAGGTGAGGGGGAACTGAATTGTTTGGCTACCGGCTCTCCATTCAACTTCTAGCCCTCTTATGATTTGTGCTTTTGCTAAGCAGTTAGAAAAACCACTTACCTAGATCATAAACTCCAAGAGAATAGGCATGGTGCATTTATTTCCTATGTACAGTTTTCTTGGCCTAAACAGTGCTGTGCAAATAGCAGGTGCTCGGGGAAGCAAACAAATAAAACAATAGCAAACACACCAGTTTGAATGAGTCCAAAAACAACTTGTTTCAGTCACGATCTAACTTTTTCCAGGCAAGGATAAATTGATTCAGCACATTGTGCTTAGGCTGTGTTACCGGCTGAGTTGTGTGACCCTCAGGTTCCTATGCTGCCATCTTCACCCTCAGTGTACAAACAGTCACGATGCCATGTGGGAGAGGCCATGGTAGAGCAATAAGCTAAGTCACCTGGAGGCATCAAGGGACTCCTTCAGTCTGGCATCAAGGAAAGTTTTAGGAAAGAGGTGATGGACAGCTTCCGAAGGATGAGATGGTATATTCCAGACTGAGAAGACAACTATCCATCCTGAGAGGGCAGCGTATTTCATGTGACCTCAGTACAGCATTCTGGGAGTGCTGGCATGATGTTGCCCTGGGGGATGCTGGAAATTCTTCATTGATGGAGATTGAAAAATATTGGATATTTTGGGGGATTGGTAGCTCTGATTTTAACTAAAGGTAGTGGGAAATCAATTGTGAGGGGACACCTACTGTCTTATTAGTAATAAACAAGCCCGAGACCTCCAGAGTTGTCCCTGGAAAGGGATGTCTTGAGAGAAAAAGTTGCCAGGCCATGATTTCCTAATCTCTGTCTTTGAATTTCACCTCAGGATTCTTTCCCCTCATTCCCTGTGTCTCCCACCTCTCTGGTCCTGGGCAATCCACACAAGTACACAGAGAAGACCTTTCCTTGTTCCTCTTAATCTGGGACAGGTTATAATCTTCAAGACATCATTCTTGGCTAGGGAAGTAATCCTAGAAACAACGTGAAACATAAATGTGATCTAACTTGTATAATACAGATTTCTGCGCCCACCAAAGTGATCTTTCTCTCAGGGTCTGGAGACTCTGATTTATTTTTATCCTAAGCCCTAAGATAGCTCCTAACTGCACCCCCTCCCCCCTGGCTGGGCACTATTCCTGAACTGATTTAGGAGAGTACTTTGTTTTCTAGCCATTAGCTTGGATGTGTATGCATGAGGAAGGCATCAGGTTGCTGTCCTTAAGATCTCTTGATGCTTGTAGTAAATATATCCTAGTTCGTTCATAATTTTGATTTTTGGAGTATTAATCATATGGCCGGAGCATACTCTCTGCACAGAGTGGTGTGTCTTTAGTCTTATGATTTCTTTTTTTTTTTTTAAAGATCTTATTTATTTATTGATGAAAGAGAGACAGAGAGACAGAGAGACAGAGATGCAGAGACATAGGCAGGGGGAGAAGTAGGCTCCATGCAGGGAGCCCGACATGGGACTTGATCCCAGGTCTCCAGGATCACACCCTGGGCTGAAGACGGTGCCTAAACCCTGAGCCACCCGGGCTGCCCTAGTCTTATGGTTTCATCTACACAATTATACCTTATTATAATGCCATCGATATAAGAACGGTATCTACTGAGATTAGCTTTGTTTCTCAGCAAGAGAGTTCTGTCAATGGAATTGAGGATTAAAGACTGGAGTCTAGTTACCCATTAGGAGTTTCTGCCATTGCATTGGTCCAGGTAAGAAATGTGATTTAGGATTTAGGATAGAAGAAATGAAGAAGATAAAAGCAATGAAGCAATGGAGAAGATAAACAAAACAGGAGAAGAACCAAACTGAACCACAAACAGACAAACAAGCATCCAACAATAATGAGATGTTCTTGGGGCGGAACTTTTGATATTTGTCTTCATTCAGAAGTGGAGGTTTCTATACAAGGAAGAACACAGTCTGATTTGAAGATGAGATGGACAGTGTCATTAACTGAGAAGTAGAATACAAGGGACAGAACAGCATGAGGAGGAGGAGCAAAGTGAATTTGGTTTTGGACCTTCTGGGCTATAAACTCTGCTATGTTTTGAAGAAGAGAATAAGAAAGTTAAAGCATTTGAGAAAAAAGTGAAAGATCTAGAAATTAACTTAGATTTGTTGAAGTCATCAGATGGATGAGATGCCATCAGGGGAACAACTCGAGGGAAAAAACATACAAACTAAGAGTAGGTCATTGGAAAGCCAGCATTTAAAGGATAGAGGAAAAAGTAGAGTACTTTGGTGCCTCGGACAGCCATCAGAGGTTGAAACAAGGAACCAGGAGAGAGTGATCTCTTGAAATCCAAGGAAAGACCTCATATTCAGAAGAAAGGCTTCTTTAAAGTGTCAGAACTTTTGAGAAGTAGGTAGTGGGGAGACTGAAGAGGCCACTGGATTTGGCAATTAGCCTGTCATTGGGCTTTAGCTTCCCTAGTGTGTGTAAACCGAAGCCTGACAAGGAATGAGCTGAGACCCCCACGGAAGCTGAGTGGTGAAGACCTATGGAAAAACTA